>NW_024718273.1:13520627-13935627 GCF_018991925.1 Homarus americanus | reverse complement strand
AAGTGAGGGAGAAGGAAGGAAGGAAGGAGGGAGGGAGGGAAGAGGCGTGGGAGGGAGAGAAGGAAGGGAGGGGAGTGGAATAGGAAGGGAAAGAAGAAGCGTGTTCAGGGGACGTCTCGATAGGTGTTGATTGTATTTACCATAGAGCGATTAGTGCTATAGACGGTAAAGGACGCTGGGTGGGGCAGAGTGACGGGTGTGAGACAGACGGTGTGAGACAGACGGTGTGAGACAGACGGTGTGAGACAGGTCAAGACAAGAGGGACGGTATACCAGACACATTGATGGATCACTTCTCTTGATGGTCGCTGTGTCTCTCGTTAATATACACCTATATGTCTCTCCCTCCACAACACCCCTCCCTCACCTTCCCCTTCACTCCCTCCCTGTACCTTTCCTCCCTTTTCACTTCCTCAACCCTCCCTCCCTCCACCTTACTTCCTTCTCTCCCTCCACCTTCCCTCCACCTTCCCTCCCTCCCTCCACCTTCCCTCCCTCTCTCCCTCCACCTTCCCTCCCTCCACCTTCCTTCCCTCCCTCACCCGTCCCTCACCCGTCATAGCCCACTAAGGCGACGTTCACATACCTGCCGAATGAGTTATTAACCTTTATGACATGCTCCCTGACAGCTGACGGCCCCACCTTGGATATTTTTACGGCCAGTTTATCCGCTAAAAGGAGGTAGTCGCTTGTTAAGTGACGCAAACGACCTCGGGGAGCGGCCGTGGGTAGCCTCGTGTCATTCTAGGGGGGGGGAAGGGGCAGGACGAGTTTTAATTAGTGGAGTTTGTTGGTGTGTGGGTGTTGTGGCGCTGGTCAGGTGTGGGTTTATGGCTTAATGGCTACTGTCTGATGGTGTACACACTGTCTTGATGATGGTGATGGGAAGAATCATGATGGTGACGAGTGGAGATAATAATGATGATGATGACTCCTGATTTTACCTTGTATATTAATTTTTCCTTAACCCGTTCATATGTGTGTGTGTGTGTGTGTGTGTGTGTGTGTAAAAGAAGAGGTCGCTGTTGTTTCTGGTTCGTGATTGGTAGCTGGACCTTCAGATAGCTCTCCCATTGGCTTTGGTTATTATCCGAGTTTTGTTCATTATATAACTAAAGCGTAAAAAACCCCAATAAGTCCAATGTTTGTTTGCGTGGCTAGACTGATGAGGAATTTTAATTAGTAAGTCACATTCTTACACAACCTGGAAACAATATCCAGTTTAGGTTTATTTTTCGTGCTACAAGTCCTCTCTCTCTCTCTCTCTCTCTCTCTCTCTCTCTCTCTCTCTCTCTCTCTCTCTCTCTCTCTCTCTCTCTCTCTCTCTCTCTCTCCAAATAAAAGTGTTCGCATGTCCTCTTTTTCTCACTTACTGATACAATTAAGTCATCAAGCACAAACCTTTTAATGTCTCAGTAAGTTAATGACTCGTGGGGAGACATTTTAGTCTGGAGCTGCTAATGAGTCACTCGTTGGGTGGGGGAGGGAGACTCAGAAAATGTCGGGACATTTTGAATGGTCTTGTAGGTAGAGTCAAGACTTGGGTATAAATAATTTGTCTTTATCATGAGTAAGTGACAAGACGAAGTGTAGGGAATTTAGTGTTTGTTGTGGCACTGTTTTACTGTATTGTGGCTCTGTGCTACTGTATTGTGGCTCTTGCTACTGTATTGTGGCTCTTTGCTACTGTATTGTGGCTCTGTGCTACTGTATTGTGGCACTGTGCTACTGTGTGTGTCACTGTGCTACTGTATTGTGGCTCTTTGCTACTGTATTGTGGCTCTGTGCTACTGTATTGTGGCACTGCTACTGTATTGTGTCACTGTGCTACTGTATTGTGCACTGGTACTGTGTGTGGCACTGTTACTATAGTGTGGCACTGTTACTGTATTGTGGCACTGTTTTGTATTGTGGCACTGTGCTACTGTATTGTGGCACTGTGCTACTGTGTATTGTGGCACTGTGCTGTATTGTGGCACTGTGCTACTGTATGTGGCACTGGTACTATATTGTGGCACTGTTACTATAGTGTGGCACTGTTACATTTATTCCTAGGTTAGAAATCTCTCAAGACTTCAATTATAACTTAAGCAACAATGTTCACAAGTAGATATCCTGGACACGGTAAATATAGTTGGTTTACACACACACACACACACAGGCGGAAGTGTCTGGGTGGTGACTTATCAGCAGTTGTGAGGGTGGCCGAAAATGCTAAACCACACCCTACTCACGCCGTCCATGCCTTCCATCCCTTACCTACGTCACGCCCCGCCCACCATCCTGTGCCCACGCCACGCCCACCATCCTGTACCCACGCCACGCCCACCATCCTATACCCACGCCACGCCTATCATCCCGTACCAAAGTCATCCCCGCGGCTACCATCCCATACCCACGTCACACCCTGCATCCCATACCCACGTCATTCCTTGCCTGCATCCTACACCCAGGCCACAATCCCTACCCACGCCACGCCTACCATCCATACCTACGTCATCCCACGCCTACCATCCCATACGCCACGCCTACCATCCCATACCCGCCACGCCTACCATCCCATACCCACGCCGCCTACATCCCATACCCACGCCACGCCTACCATCCCATACCCACGCCACGCCTACCATCCCATACCCACGCCACGCCTACCATCCCATACCCACGTCACCCCATACCCGTCCCCCATACCACGTCACCCCATACCCACACGTCACCCCATACCCACACGTCACCCTTACCCACGTCACCCCATGTTCATAATTATCAGCCCAAGCCCACGCCACGATCATTCACACCCATGTCTCGCTCATTTATTCGCCCGACACACCCATAACTACCACCCAGTCATTTATGAGCCGTCCCACGCCCATAACTACCACCCCACTCATTTATCAACCGTCCCACGCCCACGACATACCCATAACCCACGCCCTCACGACACGCCTTCTATCATACATATGGATGTAGGAAGTTCCTCTTTCTCACTGTCAGGTGTGATATACGTGAGGCGTGGTGGCGATATGGGGCGTGTGTGGCGTGGGGCGTGTAGCGAAGAGGGCGAGTGTGGCGAGAGGGAAGGGCGTGAGGGAGAGTGTATGGCGAGGGGAAGGGTGTGGCTAGTGGTAGAGGGAGGAGGGCGTGGGAGAGGGAGTGAATGAGGTGGGGAGGGCGTGTGTAGCGAGGGAGAGGGAGTGAATAGCGAGTGGGAGGGCGTGTGTAGCGGGGAGGAGGTGAATAGCGAGTGGGAGGGCGTGTGTAGCGAGGGAGAGGGAGTGAATAGCGAGTGGGAGGAAGTGTGTCTTTTCGTGGCAGCTGTAGTGTGGAGATGAGGGCGTGTATGGCCGTGGGATGACATAGTGATATTCTCTTTAAAGAGATACTTAAAGTAAGTTACTTCCCTAAATTGTTACTTAAATTTACGTAATATGAGTTATTAAGGAAGTAACTTGATAACTCATTTTAAATATACTGTTAAATGTTTAAAATTAGCTCAAATGAACAATGCCTTTAAGCGTTAGTTAACTTGGAGCTAATTGAAGAAATATTGTTAAAAAAAAATCACTGCAAACTAAAATAAAAAAACCGTTGAAAATTTGGAGAAAAATAATCTAGGGTAGTAAAGGATATAAAGATAAGGAGGGGGAGGAGGGTGAAAAGGAACAGAGGGAGGATGAAGAGGGAGAGGGGGAAGAAGAGGATGAGGATTGAGGAGGAAGGAAGACCTGCGATAAGAGTGGGAGGAAAGAGGAAGAGTACACGGAGAGGAAATGTCAACAGAAAAAAGGAAAAAAGAAAAAAATAATATTTACGAATAAGGAAGAAAAGAATAACCACCAAAATGGGAAGAACAGAGACGTAAAAATAAATAAAAATAGATAAGAAAAAGCAAATATGGGACAGAGGGGAAGAATTATGGAACAGTAAATAAGGGAAGGAAAAATACATAACACAGAGACCCTTCAATTTCCTTTCCGTCCACTGGGAGAGTTAAAATGGCTCTCCCAGATGAAGACAAAACAGTGGTCATCAATATTACAGGATAGGAGGGTGAGATGAGAGGGAGGGTGGGTGATATGAGAGGGAGGGTGGGTGATATGAGAGAGGGTGAATGAGAGGGAGAGGGAGGAGGGAGATGAGATGAGATGGAGGGGGGTGGGTGGGTGGGTGAGATGGGAAGGATGGAGGGTGAGATAGGAGGATGGGAAGGAGGGTGAGATGAGAGAGGGGGTGGGATGGATGGAGAGAGTAAAGGAGAGAGAGAGAGGAGGGGAAGGGAAGGGAAGGGAGAAATAGAGAGAGGGATGGGAAGGGCGGGTCTTCCAGCTAATACTTTATGGGGTAACAATTAAACTAAATGGGATGGAAAATTTTCTCTCTTTTCCGTGACATATTGGTGAGTGGGTGTCGTGGGACGGCAGAGAGAGGTGCTGTACTTAATGGAATGGAGAGAGAGAGAGACTTGTTGAATTGAAACAGTTTATTTAGCCAGGGAAAAACACAGATACAGAGTGGATAATAATAACAATATTAACATGACTGAGCCAGTTGAGACTCTCTCTTTTAGGCACCTGATATATACTATACATTTATCTCAAGGCAGTATTATGTGGTAGGGGTGTGTACAGTGCATGTCTGTGTAGTTGTCTGTATGTAGTTGTCTGTATGTCTGCTCTTTGTCTGTGTGTCTGTCGGTCGGTTACTGAATTATTGTTGTATTTTAATGTGTGTGTGTTCTTGCTTCCCTCTTGTTTGTAAATGAGTGTAAACAGATGGAAGGAAGTGTAAACAAAGGTGGGGGGGGATGTACAGTGTCATAGACAAAGTGTACACAAAACAGGTGGATGTGAACAAAATGTAGATACCTAATTATAACAATATAGGTAAACATAAGCAATTATAGGGGAGTGTAACCAAGTGTAGGTGGGTGTAAAGAGACCAGATGGGTGTAGGTGGGTGTGAATAGATGAGGTGGGTGTAGACGGACTAAGTGGGTGTAAGCAGAGCAGATTTTTGTAGGTGGTTGTAAGCAGAGCAAGTGGTTGTAGCAGGGCAGGTGGGTGTACGTGGGTGTAAACGGACTAAGTGGGTGTAAGTAGACCAGGTGGGTGTAGACGGACTAAGTGGGTGTAAGCAGAGCAGATTTTGTAGGTGGGTGTAAGCAGAGCAAGTGGTTGTAAGCAGGGCAGGTGAGGTGTAGGTGGGTGTAAGCAGGGCAGGTGAGTGTAGGTGGGTGTAAGCGGGCAGGTGAGTGTAGGTGGGTGTAAACAGAGCAGGTGGGTGTAGACGGACCAAGGTGGGTGTAAGGAGAGCAGGTTTGTGTAGGTGGGTGTAAGCAGAGCAAGTGGTTGTAAGCAGGGGCAGGTGAGTGTAGGTGGGTGTAAGCGGGGCAGGTGAGTGTAGGTGGGTGTGAGCAGAGCAGATGAGTGTAGGTGGGTGTAAACAGAGGTGGGTATAGACGGACCAAGTGGGTGTAGCAGAGCAGGTTTGTGTAGGTGGGTGTAAGCAGGGCAGGTGAGTGTAGGTGGGTGTAGCGGGCAGGTGGTGTAGGTGGGTGTGCGGGCAGGTGGTGTGAGTGAGGGGTGTAAACAGAGCAGGTGGGTATAGACGGACCAAGTGGTGTCAGCAGAGCAGGTTTGTGTAGGTGGGTGTAAGCAGGGCAGGTGAGTGTAGGTGGGTGTAGGGGCAGGGTGAGGTGTAGGTGGGTGTGAGCAGGGCAGGTGGTGGTGGTGGGTGTGAGCAGGCAGATGAGTGTAGGTGGGTGTAAACAGAGCAGGTGTACGTGGGTGTAGACGGACCAAGTGGGCGTAAGCAGAGCAGGTTTATGTAGGTGGGTGTAAGCAGAGCAAGTGGTTGTAAGCAGGGCAGGTGGTGGTGTAGGTCGGTGTAAGCAGGGCAGGTGAGTGTACGTGGGTGTAAGCAGAGCAGGTGAGTGTACAGGACCCCACTAAGATTTTGGTCAAGAGAGAACGAGTGTATTTACCGCCCGCTTAAGGTGGGTTATGGCCGTGATGGAGGTGAAGATTAGGACATAAGGCACGACTCAAGAGGAGGGAGGAAGAAGAGGAAAGATAGGGAGAGGGAGGAGAGGGAGGAAGGAGGAAGGAAGGGGGTGAGGAGGAAGGAGGGATAGGGGGTAAGGAGGGAGAAGGGGTGAGGAAGAAGAAGAGAAGGGGTGAGGAGGAAGAGGAGAAGGGGTGTGAGGAGGAAGAGGAGAGGAGGTGAGGAAGAGGGAGAGAGAGAGAGAGAGAGGACAGGGGATGAGGGGGATAAGAGTAAAGGGGGTGAAGAGGATGGAAGGAGTAGGAGGAGGAAGAAGAAAGGGGTGAAGAAAAGGAAAAGGAGGTGGCGAGGGAGGAAGAAAACCAAGATGAGGATAAAGAAAATGCCAGGAAGAGAGGATGATGATGAAAATTGAAGAGTAAAAAAAAAAGAAAGATAAAAGGGGGGAAGAGGAAATAAACAATAAGGAAGAGAGAGAAAGAAGAGGTGGTGATAAAGATGGTGGGAGGGTTGATAGAGAGAGTCAGGTCACCCCCTTTATCCTCTCCCTTAGTGTTATAGCACGTTTTAATGGGTGCTTAGAGGGGGTAAATGGTGACTCTCTAAAATAAGGCGTCGACATGTGTCTTTATGTCGGCGTCTACATGTGCCAGCGTCTACATGTGCCAGCGTCTACATGTGTCGGCGTCTACATGTGTGCCAGCGTCTACATGTGTGCCAGCGTCTACATGTGTGCCGAGTCTACATATGTGCCAGCGTCTACATGTGTCTGCATAAGTGCCAGCGTCTACATGTGTCGGCGTCTACATGTCGGCGTCTACATGTGTGCCAGCGTCTACATGTGTGCCAGCGTCTACATGTCTGCGTCGTCTACATGTGCCAGCGTCTACATGTGTCGGCGTCTACATGTGCCAGCGTCTACATGTGTCGGCGTCTACATGTGTCGGCGTCTACATGTGTCGGCGTCTACATGTGCCAGCGTCTACATGTGTCGTCTGCATGTCGGCGTCTACATGTGTCGGCGTTACATGTGCCAGCGTCTACATGTGTCGGCGTCTACGTGTGCCAGCGTCTACATGTGTGGCCAGCGTCTACGTGTGTGCCAGCGTCTACATGTGTCGGTGTCTACATGTGTCGGTGTCTACATGTGTCGGTGTCTACGATTCTCTTGGCGTCTACATCTGTGTCGGTTAAGTTGCATTAAATTTAATTCCTCTCTCTCAGAAAAAAGTCATTAATGGTTTACTTCAATAAATTACGGTAGGCAAAATTCCTCCACGTTATGGATGTCTACAGAAAAATGTTGGTCAGAATTTTCCAGTTGAGACTTTGTTGTTCTTATCGTTTATCTATTTCCTTATTTATTTGTTTATTTATATTATATGTTTATTTTACGTCAGGATCTTGACTAGATAATGAGATGAATATTCAATGGGGATATCAAAGAGGGTAATGGCGGGCCTTGGAGGTGCTCGGGTATGTACAGTATCTGATCTCTCCAAATGGCGGAACTTTATCGTCTGCCGGCCATATGGGCAAGCGAAGCGCCCATGTCTACACCACAATCTACCGCATCTACGAGGGCGAGTCGACCTCAACCGCTAGAACCAGTCCACCTCAGTGTTTTTGGCGAAACGGAAGGTTGGGTGGTGGGGGAGGGGGGATTCTTGATGTTTTAATGGGGGGCAAAATGGCGCGTCAAGTCACCGCGAACATAAACATAAGAGCATCGACACCATGGTCCTGAAACCTGTTCCCGCGTTCTTTTCCACGGTGTTGGATCGTATATGGGAGCCGCGGAAACCCTTACCTCACCTTATTAGGGGAGTTTAGCACCGATTTTCTGATATCATTCGGTGTTCTTAATTAGTTTATCTCGCCTCCTTGCCGCTGTTGATCACTGGTTAAGGAACAAAATTCTTATTTTAGCTGGAGATTAAGTCATGAATATTGAATAATAAGTAGAGGAGCCAAGTGTTCACATCTCTCTCTCTCTCTCTCTGACGTTCCCCACTAACCCCCCCCCCCCCACCCCTATATAAACTACCTTTACTATGCCTGATTCAATTGATATTCAAGATTTAGGGAGTCGGAAGAGTACAATGACTTAATCTCATGAATACTGTGTTATTGTACTGGGGGAGGTTAGCCATCGTATTCAAAGGGATATTGTACCTAAAGGGTTAAATCGTCGTACTCAGGGGTAAAAATATCTTAAATAAGGGTGGATTTATAGTACTCAAGAGAAAGGCATAGTACTGAAGGGATTAAAATCACTTCATTGCCCTAAATTTAACAGGTATGTAACGTGTTTGATACCAGGATAGTGTTGTGGTATATCCGAGTCCTTTAGTACCAGTACGTATTACAGTATACCTTTAGCATCAGTATACTAGAGGGTCACACTAGCCATATACAGTATTTCAGTATATTCCATTATGCTAGCAGGTGTTATGAGGTTTGGCGAATTTTGGAGGGCTAGTTGGCGTGTTTTGGGCGGGTTTGGTGGCGGACATCGACGATTTGGCGGAGTTATTGAGTTGTAGCGACGACATCACCAATATGGGCGGTGATGGGCGGCGGGCGGCAGTGTTCAAGGGCGGGGAGTGTGTCCAACGTGTCATTATGCACGTGTGTGTGTTAGACATGGTTTATAGAACGATGACAATTAGATACAGGACTTGGTGTGTAGATTTGGCATACAAAGCTATCGTACTTAAGGCGTCTCCTGTATGATACAATATGGGTATTATCATACCTGTTTATTATACCAAAAATTTCTACCTGTATAGATGATTCTGAATAAATTGTCTTTATATAAGTCTAGAATAAATATACTCGACCATTTACAGTGAACTAGTGTGTTTGGGTATACAGTTCACTTATGTCTGGTGATCTGTAGTGAAGTGGATAGCATTCTCTTCTTGCAAGCGAGAGGACCTGGGTTCTATTCCCGAGTTAGAGTGAAGTTATGGGAGAAGAACTTAGTACCTCATATACCTTAATCTATACCCAGTAATGATTAGCCAGTGCGGGTTTTGAGTTTTCCGATCTTCCTGGGTTATTCCTGAATTAGCTAATTATTGATGTATTCCTCCCTAACTAACACTCACGGCTTTGTGTTGTGATTAACCAGTGCATGTGGTGATATGTCCGGTCTACCTGGGTTATTTCTTACTAGGGTACACAGAGGTCAATGGCTAAGAGTGTTGTTGTTGTGGTCAAGGAGTCGACTGTTTGTTGAAGATGATATTATGTCTGGTGGAATATACAGTAAACATCGGTAATATTACACTCCTGACCCCCTTTCTATCGGTGTTGGGCGGGCGAGGGGGTGTAGGGTGGCGTGGAGGCGTGGGGTGTAGGGTGGCGTGCGGGCGTGTTGTGGTGGATGGCCCTCTGATGGGGTGGAGGAGGGGTGTTGAACCTCGTATACCAAACAGTTAAATACATGATTTGGTGATTTTCTCTCTCTCTCTCTCTCTGAATGATCTGTTTTCATCCCTCTATCTAACACATCTTCCTCATTTATTTGTTTGTCTGTCTGTCTGTTTGTCTGTCAGGCTGTATGAGTATATCTCCCTTCATCCCTCTGTCTGTGACTCTCCCCCCCTGTGTCTGTTGTTCTTGGTGTCTGTGAGGTGAGTCTGGCCAGGTCGTTAAGCATGTCTGTGTGTTGTGGCAGCCAGTGGTGACGACTCTGAAGGATTCTGTCACAGTGAGTATCAACTAGGACTCCTGCCACCTTAGTTTGACGTATCCTGATGTTTTGGCGATGTTTTGGGTAGTTTGGCGACGTTTTATGGGGTTTGGCGATTTTTTTTGTTTTGGCGATGTTTTTGGTGGTTTGACGATGCCTTATGGGGTTTGGGGATGTTTTTATAGTGTTCTGGCGACGTTTTAGGTGATTTTGCGATGTTTTAGGTAGTTTGGTGATGTTTTAGGCGATTTGGCGACGTTTTTGATAATTTAACGATATTTTTGGCGATTTCGCGGTGTTTTTAACATTTTGCCTCTTTTTCCTCCTCTTTCTTTTCCTTTCGTTTTTCCTCCTCTGCTTTCTTTAATTTTCGTCTCAACTTCAGAGCTCATAAAGGAGGGTGTGTGTGTGTGTGTGTGTGTGTGTGTGTGTGTGTGTGTGTGTGTGTGTGTGTAATAATAATAATAATTAACGGTTTATTGAAAGAGCTTGGCAGCAGAAGGCTGAAAATCTACAGTTACATATTTGGGAATGGGTTACGAATTACAAATAATATACAAGTAACATAAGTGACACAAATAAGACATATAATAACTAGATGGGGAAAAGCTCAAACTACAGTTCATTTCAACATAGTGACAGTGTAAGGAGCAGTGTTTACTGGGAGTGAATACACTGATTTATTACAAGTTATAGTGTGTGTGTGTGTGTGTGTGTGTGTGTGTGTGTGTGTGTGTGTGTGTGTGTGTGTGTGTGACTACTGTGTTTGTTTGTTTTTTCCACACATGAACTCTTGGCGTCTCTCTTGTGTTAACTGTATGTGGGGGTGTTTTTTGGTAGAGGGGAAGGGGACGGGAAGGGTTGGGAAAGGGGTTAGGATGATGGGAGGGGAGGGGAAAGAGTGAAGGATATATGTAGGGTGGGAGGGAAAGGATAAGGATAATGGGAGAGGGGTGATAAGAGGCGAGAGGATCGGGGAGGTGTGGAAGGGAGACGGATGGGGAGGGTTTGGGCACTGGGGAAGCGAACGTATGGGTGATAGGACAAGGTGTGGGCAGGAGGGGTAGTAGAGATCTTATGGGCAATAGGACAAGGTGTGGGCGGCGTGGGCGTGAGTAGCATTGTTCAACAGACAGGGTAAGTTTTATATTCAGCCCAGCATGTAACGATACCTAGTGGTAGGTTAGGTTAGGTTAGTGGTACTGGCAGGAGGCTAGTGGTTCTGGCAGGAGGCTAGTGGTACTGGCAGGAGGCTAGTGGTACTGGCAGGAGGCTAGTGGTACTGGCAGGAGGCTAGTAGGGTACTGGCAGGAGGCTAGTAGTTGGCACTGGCAGGAGGCCAGTGGAGGCTAGTGGTACTGGCAGGAGGCTAGTGGTACTGGCAGGAAGCTAGTGGCAGCAGGAGGCTAGTAGGTACAGGGAGGCCATAGGCACTGGCCGGTAGGATGTGATACCAACGTTACAAAGACAGCCAACTAAGCAAAATGTGTTGCAACATTTATGAACTGGCAGTTAACCGTGGTGATCCAGGTACTGTGGACGCAAAGAAGGCAAACACACCACATGATACTGGCCAACTCCATGATATTGTTAGACACAGGATACTAAACCCAGCCAACAGTTGTTACAGCGTTCTGGATGTGGTAGTGGCACCATGATAGGTTAGTAGTACAGGCAGGAGGCTAGTGGTACTGGCAGGAGGCTAGTGGTACTGGCAGGAGGCTAGTGGTACTGGCAGGAGGCTAGTGGTACAGGCAGGAGGCTAGTGGTACTGGCAGGAGGCTAGTATTAGTGGTGGGAGGCTAATAGTGGTAGTGGAAGGCTTGTGGTAGTAGCGGGAACTTAATGGCACTGCCAGCAGGATAATGGCGCCATCTAATTAAAACAGTATTGGGTTAGAGGCGGTTGGAAAGACTTTGAACGGAAGGAAACTCCATTCAAGTAATGTAAAGAAAGAAGGTGGATGATTATTGAAGTACTACTGAAGGGAACTGGAAATATCATAGTGAATGGAATTGAGAGGAATTGAATGGGAATGATGGATTTGGATTGAATTGACAATGGGAATAGCGATAAAAGAGAGAGGCAGACAGACAGACAGACAGAGAGACGACAGAGAGAGAGAGAGAGAGAGAGAGAGAGAGAGAGAGAGAGAGAGAGAGAGAGAGGAGGGAATGGTCGTTCATTTTACACTGATTCAATATACTGTTGTCGACTCATTATACCACGTTGATACCTTCTCCTCAGGCAAACATACATATATACGCTGTGTTAAGACTGAGGGGACCGTGGAGGCGTTGCTAGGGGAGGGGAGGGGAACGTCTCAGCCGCCCGAGGGGAGGAGGGGCGGATATGACCCCTCAATTGTGTTAGTGAGACCCCGAGGGGAATACCCGGCCTTCACCCTCAGCCAGGTGATGGGGTCCCTCTGCTCCCCCTTTTTTCTTCCTCTCCTCCCCCCTCCCCCCGCCCTCCTCTCCCCGCCTCCCCTCCCGCCCTCCCTCCTTCTCCTCTCCTTCCCTCTCTCCTTTCCTCATGCACCTTATCCCTCACCCCACGCCATACACCTCCACGCCATACACCCTCTATACACCCTCCCTCTCCACGCCATACACCCTCCACGCCATACACCCTCCACGCCATACACCTACCCCTCCACGTACCCTCCACGCCATCCATACACCCTCCCCTCTCCACGCCATACACCCTCCACGCCATACACCCTCCCTCTCCACGCCATACACCCTCTCCACGCCATACCCTCCACGCCATCCACGCCTCACCACGCCATCCCCTCCACGCCATACACCCTCTCCACGCCATACACCCTCCACGCCATACACCCTCCCCTCTCCACGCCATACACACCCCCCCTCTCCACGCCACACCCTCCACGCCCCCTCTCCACGCCATACACACTCTATACACCCTCCCTCTCCACGCCATACACCCTCTATACACCCTCCCTCTCCACGCCATACATCCACGCCTCTATACACCCTCTCTCCACGCCATACACCTCCACGCCATACACCCTCCCCTCCACGCCATACACCCCCCTCCACGCCATACACCATACCTCTCCACGCCATACACACTCCCTCTATACACCCTCCTCCACGCCATACACCCTCCACACCCTCCTCTCCACGCCATACACACCTCCTCTCCACGCCATACACCCTCCACGCCATACACCCTCTCTCCACGCCATACACCTCCACGCCATACACACTCTATACACCCTCCCCTCCACGCCTTACACACTCCCCACCTCCACGCTCTCCACGCCATCTCCACCCCACCCTCCACACACCCTCCCCTATACACCCTCCACGCCATACCCTCCACGCCATACACCTCCCTCACATCCTCCTCCACGCCATACACACCCTCTCCCTCTCTATTTCCATACACCTCTGTAGTGAAGGGAGGGAAGAGGAGAGAGATAAGGGGTGGGAGAGGTACTTGGGGAGAAATATGAGAAGTAGGGGAGAGAGAAGGAGGACAGAGAGATGAGAGAGAGAGAGAGAGAGAGAGAGAGAGAGAGAGAGAGAGAGAGAGAGAGAGAGAGACGCCTGCAGTGAAGGAGAGGAGAGGAAAAGTAACGTTGGTAGGGAAAAGAGATGGAGAGAAGAGAGGGAGAGAAGAAGAGAGGGAGAGGTAGTTAGAGGGAGGAAGGAAGGAGAGGGGTAGATGGGGGGGGAAAGAGAGGGGAGATAAAAATAGAGAGAGGCAGGGAAGGAGGGAAGTAGAGAGAGAAGGAGGCATATAGAGAGAATAGAGGGAGATAGGGAGAGAAGAAGAGAGGGAGAGGTAGTTAGAGGGAGGAAGGAAGGAGAGGGGTAGATGGGGGGGGAAAGAGAGGGGAGATAAAAATAGAGAGAGGCAGGGAAGGAGGGAAGTAGAGAGAGAAGGAGGCATATAGAGAGAATAGAGGGAGATAGTGAGAGAGGAGAGAGAGGTAAGGTATAGTTAGGACCTGGTCATGTGTGTGAATAATTGACCACTTTACGTCAGGTGTTTGTCTGCCTGTCTGCCTGTCTGTCTGTCGGTCTGCCTGTCTGTCTGCCTGTCTGCCTGCCTGTCTGCCTGTCGGTCTGTCTATTGTATATGTAGATTAGATGATGCAGATTCACGTCACCTCCTTGCTCGTCCTTGACACATATCCTTAAGAAGTATTCCCCCTCCCTCCGTCCCTCCTCTCCTGATGTCAACAAAGTCACACAGATACGCAATACGCATACTATAGGACATACATACGCAATACCTAACTCCTTGTTCACCTTTGGTACTTACGGTCAACGAGATATTGTCTACGCATTATCTCCCAAGTGTCAAGTCATCAAAACAACTCAATACGCAAAACCTCACAAAAATACGCATATTATAACACTCACTTACGCATCACCTCGCATTTAGTTCGCCTTTGACACTTATGCTCAATATGCAATTTCCTCCCCCCCTCATTCTCACTCTTAAGTGCCAGCAACAAATGCCAGGGTAACCCAACTCGCATCACCCAAAAGGCTCTCTATAGACGACTCGACTTGTATAAACATCACAAGAAGAAGAGAATGTCGCGGCCCCAGGAATCCATTTGGGCGGGAAGCGAAACACAATAAAGACGGGATAAGTTGACGTAATGAGATCAGAGAGTCTTCGTCCCGGGTCTGCCCTCAAGCACCGTGCTATAGACGAAATGAAACTCGATTCCATTTGTGTCTTTCGGATTTATTGGTAAAGTTGAGAGAGAGAGAATTTAAGGAAAGTTTTACGGGAGAGGGACTAAGAAAAGCTGGCGAGAGAGAGACAGAAATTTTGAAGAGTTTTATTGGAGGATGACGGAGAGAGAGAGAGAGAGAGAGAGAGAGAGAGAGAGAGAGAGAGAGAGAGAGAGAGATTCTACGGAAAAGGAAATGAAGGGAAGATGAATAGAGTAAGAAGAAACAAACATCGAAAAGGAATAGAGGAAAGATAAAAAGAAGGGAGAAACGAGAGAGGGAGAGACAAGAGTAAGGAAATAGAATAAACGTAATGAAAAATTATATACAAGACTTGGGTGAAAAAAGTTTAAAACAATATTTTCAGATGAATAAATTTACAAACAGAAGAAAAAAACACACAATAACAATAAAGAAAAAAAATAAATAAATAGGTAAAGATTAAAAAGATATATTGTTGAATTACCAGAAGCTTTTGTTCACAATCGTATTATATCGTTCAAAAAGTCAAACACTTTTAAGGTACTATACATAAAGATGGCGGTAAAATTATTAACTTGTTGGTGAATTATGTATACAAAAAACTATCATTAAAACAAAACAACAAAACTATGTAAACTATTGGTGGAAAAAAAAAATTGTTAGGTGTTGGACAGAAGACAATTTCCCCCCCAACTTTTACGGAGCCTGGGTGAGTCGCCATCAAAATTCCCGTCACGGAGGTTCCAATTCTGACTGTTAGCAAAACGGAACAAAAGCCTAATTTTCCCCGGGCGGTGGATGGACGTGCTGGCTGCCCTCGCTTTCACTCCTAATTAATTTTCTTCTCCTGCCTTTGATTTTCACGATCCCCGGAAAACATTTTTAATAGATTCATTCATTGGCTGGAAAGAGGATAGGAGATGGAGGTGTTTTATGTGTGGATGGGTGTGTGTGTTTTTTCTCGCGTGTTTGTATTCTCTGTTTTATTTTTATTTGTCTTGTTTATTGATGTCATTTGCTGTTTATATATATATAGTTTTTACTCTAATAAACAAGATGATGTTAGTAGTAAGATTATATAATTTCTCCTAAGTGTTTTAATTGGTCCCCTGGGGTGGCTATAAGGGGCGGGGGGTGGGGGCAGTAAGAGGGAGTTACTTCACTACTCCACACCTCTGTACAGTATATAAGTATTATTGGCGGGTGTGTTATTAAGTTAGATGGTGGTAGAGATTTTAAGATGGTGGTGATGGTGAGGTCGAGTTGTTGACGGTGGTGGAGGTATAGTGAAGTGTACAAGAACTGGTATCTCACTGGTACCTGCTGCCTGACAGTCGACCATTACAGGTATCGGAAGGTCTGTTTTTTTGGTACTCGTGTATTAGTCTAGGTAGTTTAAGGACCATCCCGTATGCTAATTGGTCGAGGCCGCGCGATACAGTATTCACTAAATGATCCTTAATGGTGATTGGCTGGGCCTCTTGTCATGGTGAGGTGACATGAATGGTATGTGTCTCCGCCATTTAGCTGTTGGTGGTAAATAGAAAGCTAAACAGTAAGCTAACAGCCTATCCAAGGATCACCCAGCTAGCCACCTAACCACCAAGAGATCAGGTCAAGTTAAGGTAGCTTCAGATTAGGTTCGGTTAGTTTAGGTTAAGATAGCGTTAGGTTAGATTAGGGTGATTACTCTTAAGTTAAAAATCAACTGGGAGGGTTAATCATCAGTTGATCACAGACTAATACCTTTTGGCCTCATCGTCTACTGTACATGTCCCTCACTTCCTCCTGTGCCCTCGCTCGTGTACCCTCCTCCCCTACGCCATCATCAAATTAAACAATAATATGTAATCGAACCTAAGCGCTCTCACCACTCGATACCATATGAAGCGCCCCCCACCAATTGGGTACCTCACCAAACTCCCTCACCAATCGAGTACCACGCCAAGCTCCCTCACCATTCGGCTACCTCATCAAGGGCTCTCATCACTCAGGTACCTCACCAAGCGCCCTCACCATTCGGCTACCTCATCAAGCGCTCTCATCACTCAGGTACCTCACCAAGCGCCCTCACCATTCGGCTACCTCATCAAGCGCTCTCATCACTCAGGTACCTCACCAAGCGCCCTCACCATTCGGCTACCTCATCAAGCGCTCTCATCACTCAGGTACCTCACCAAGCGCCCTCACCATTCGGCTACCTCATCAAGCGCTCTCATCACTCGGGTACCTCACCAAGCTCCCTCACCTCACGTCGTCGTATTTTGTATTAAACACTAGACACGCGACTGTGCTCCGGCATGCAGGGTGAGTCACTGGCTGGACCACGGCCTTTACCCCGAGTGTTGGCCTGAAGGAGGAGGTGGGAGGGTTCAAGTAGCGGCCAGCACGCACCTACGCATTCCTACGCACACGCACTTACACAGACATGCATAAGCACTTTCACGTACACATGGCTCTAAAATACGCACCTGCTGGCATGCTTCCGTACACACACACACACACACACTTCTAAAATACCTACACGTAGGCATACACAAATACGCTTTCATGCGCAAATGCCTCTATAGTATAAGCACACGTATTTGTACCTACATAAGCACTCGCTTCTTTAAAATACGTACACACAAGCATACACAATCTCATTCACGTGCCTGTAAAATACGTTGACACAAGCTGCCCAGGGCGTCAGGTGTGAGGGAGTTGTCTTACGCACATTACCTGTCTGTCTGTCTGTATGTCTGGGTGAGGACGAGTATTGGCTCAATTAATCTGTTCATGAGACTAAGAGGGGGTATAGAGGTGGGAGGGATGGTAGGATAGACGGAAGGGAGGAGGATTAGAGAAATGGGAAGGCGGATAGACGGAGAGGAGGCAGGATAGAGGGAAGTAGAGTTGGGGAGGGAGAGGGAAGGAGGTAGAATAGAGAGGGAGAGGAGAGAGGGAGGAGGTAGATAATAAAGATATCTATCCTAAAATACCAAGAAGCTAGTGGAGATAGTTGGAACTCTTGCCGTCAGGGGGCTGTGATGATGGTGGTGGTGATGGCAGTTGCAGTGGTTTATAGTGTTATGATTGTGGTAGTGCTAATGGTAATTGTGGTGATGATTGTGGTTAACTGGTGGTAATTGTGGGGGTATTTGTGTTAGTGTTTAGTTATGGTGATAATTGTTGTAGTAATTGATGTGGTTGTGGTGGTGATAATGATATTAGTTGTAATAGTACCTGGTGTGGTAATGGTTATGGGGGTAATTGTGGTGATAATTATGGTGGTGCCGGTTGTAGTTGTGATGGTGGTAGTTGTAATAGTACCTGGTGTTGGTTGTGATGACAGTTGTGTTAGTGCCTGGTGTGGTGGTGGTGGTAGCTGTTATAGTGCCTTGTGGAGTTATGGTGGCAATGATAGTGATGGTAGTATTGTGGTAGTGCCTGGTGTGGCTGGCACTATTGTCAGCTTGGCAGTGATAGTAGTAATTGTGGTAGGGCCTGGTGTGGCTGGCACTATTGTCAGCTTGGCACTCTCCCTCACATAAATTACAACCTTGAGCCCTAAATCATGGCGTTAACAACAAATTGCTCCACTAATGACCCCCACACACCCTCATGCAACGCTCTTTACCGCCTCATAACACGTTACTACATGTTCCGACACGTTAGAGCGGGTTTTAATACGACACGACTTACTTTAACGTGATAGGACTTGTTTTAACGCGATAAGAAGTGATTTAACATGATGGTGATAGGGGTTATAATGCGATGGGAGTTGTTTGAACGTGTTGAGAAGTGTTTTAACATGATAATAGGTGTTTGAACGTGATAGGAGTTGTTTTAACGTGTTGAGAAGTGTTTTAACATGATAATAGGTGTTTGAACGTGATAGGAGTTGTTTTAACGTGATAAGTGTTTTAACATGATAAGAAGCGTTTTAACGCGATAAGAAGTGTTTTAACGTGATAAGAAATGGTTTAATCTGACAAGTGTTGTTTGAATATGATATGATTTTCTTTTAACATATAACTGTTTTACGTCATTTAGCTTGGGCAACATGACCAGATTTGATTAAAGTGTTAGGACTTGTTAACGTGATGCGATCTATGAAATGAAACATTGTGTGTGTATGGAGTGGAGCGGGACGTGTGTGGAGTGAAACACAATGGGTGGAGTGGAACATAGTGGGTAGAGTGAAATATAGTGTGTGGAGTGAAACATGGAGTCAGTAGAGAGTAACACACACCTCCCGTGACACCAGTCCATCTGAGCGCTAGCGAGGGGTGGTCGTACAATGGACGAGGGTCGTACAGAGAACAAGGCACCGTATTGAGGACGGTGGGTGGGTCGTAGTAAAGACATGTAGGGTCGTATTAAAGACATGGAAGGTCGTAATACGCATAATAAGAGTTGTACTGAGGAAAAGGTAGCTCGTATTAAGGACAAGGAAGAGGTTGTATAAAGGGGTAGTATGGACAGGGGGTCGTAGTAAGGACCTGGGGGTCGTAGTGAGGACCTGGGGGTCGTAGTAAAGACCTGGGGGTCATAATAAGGAGAGGTCGTAAGTAGTAAGAACAGGGGGTCGTAGTGGACAGGGGGTCGTAAGGACAGAGGTCAAGGGGGTCGTAGTAAGCTAGAGGAACAGTAGTAAGGAAGTGGAGGGTCTTAGTAACTGGATTAATAATAAGATGGGGGTCGTGGTAGGACCGGGTGAGGTGGGGGTGGGTAGTTCGTGTCTCTATTTAATGGTCGTGTATTAAAGAATGGTTCCGCCCAACCATGAAATTAAATGGGGATTTTCTGGCCAGCGGTGAGTGAACGAGTCTGTTATGTGTACGTGTCTCTCTCTCTCTCTCTCTCTCTCTCTCTCTCTCTCTCTCTCTCTCTCTCTCCTCTCTCTCTCTGTTTATTGTTATGATGCTGATGGCAAATGTCTGTCGTGTTTATCGCTAAATATGTGTCGCCTCTTAGCCTGGTAATTATCGTTATTTTGTCTATTATTATTATTATTATTATTATTATGACTGGAGCAGAATAGAAAAGTAGTCGTGTTTATGAGTATTATCCAGATATTGGGAGACGGGCAGCCTAGTATGAAAGATTGAACAGAGTGTCTCATGTAGGTGTGTGGGAGGGAGAATAGTGGTGGCAGTAGTGATGGTAGTAGTTGTGGTAATGGTGGTTGTGGTTGGGAGTCACACACACACACACACACACACACGATAGACGAATTGGATTAGAGAAGGAGAGAGGCCGAAGGTGGTGGTGATAGTGGTGGTAGTGCTGTGTCACGCCTCCGTCTCGCCGCCAACACCGACACAATTTAGGAGACTAACCGACCTTTCTGCCCGCCGCCTCCACCAATTTGTTATTCACGGATCCCAAACTCCGCTGCGGGGGAGGTAGTGGAAGGGAAGGAGAGGAGGTGATGGGAGGGAGGGAGAGGAACTAGTGGGATGGAGGGAGGGGAGAGGAACTAAAGGAGAGGTGGTGGTGGGAGGGAAGGAGGAAGAAGAGGTAGAGGGAGGAAGGGGAGAGGAGGAGGTGGGAGCTGGGGAGGATAAGTGGAAGTCTTGTAAATTGTTGTTTGCGTGTGTTTTAGGTTGGCTGCTGAAGAGGCATCGTAAATCCTTCGTCTTGGCGTGGCTCCCGTATCGTGGAACAACTTTGAGCACTTTAGGACGGCGGGAGAAATTGCGGTCGTAGTGCGGTGAACACTTGGTAAATGGGTGCTGGCAAGAAGCTGTGGTGGGTAGGGGGGGCGTGGGCGAGGTCACAGCTAGGGGGTAAGAAGGGTTAGGGGAGACGGAAGGGGTGACATATGACCTATAAGGAAAGAAAAAACCAATGTAAATCTGTCTAAAAAATACTCATTCGAAAACTGAAATTTGAGGATAATGTGATTTATTTTTTTCTTAATCTTGACATTCACGTTACTGTGTTCTCTTAAGTTTTCTGGATAAAATATAATGACTGGAATTGGTGTCTAAATGATCGTAATACATCCCAGAAAAAAAATAATTTGGGTTTTAGAAATGAGGAAATATATTGAATGGGTCTTTTACTATGAATTGTTTTATTGTATAATTTTGAAGAGAAGTTTGCTATTATTTCCCCCTCATTACCCAACACTGGCCCCCCCTCTCTCTCTCTCACCCTTCTCTTCCCCTCTTTCATCCCCTTCCTCCCTCACCCCCTTTTTCTCATCTCCCCCTACCATCATCCATCCCTTTCTCTTGCCCCATCACCACACCACACCTCAGCAGCTATACTTTTATCTCGCCTGTAAATCCAACCTAAACCAACCAAAACCAACCAAAACCAACCAAAACCAACCAACCAACCAACCAACCAACCAACCAACCAACCAACCAACCACACTCGCCCACACACCCAAATGTACCGGGCGTGGGATAATACCATTGTGTGTTTATTTAATTTCTCGTGGAGTTGACCAGATAATATTGACACACTTTTTACGGTATTGTTGCACAGATTTATAACACTGTTGGATGCCCACATATTTTTAGGCTTAATTTTCGCAGATTTTTTTTTTCTTAGGTTTCAGATATTTAAGCTTCTTGTTTATGTAATTTTCTTTGTTTCTCGCCTTTTTTTTTGCGTTGGGTTGCACAGATTTTTTCTTCAGTTTCACAGATTTTAAGCTTCCGTTTTATCATTTTTTAATCCGTTTTATAAGTTATCGTTTCAGTTCTCACAGATTCTCGCTTCAGTGCCATAGATTCTCAATTTAGTTCCATAGATTCTCGCTTCCTTATCAATATTCTAGGTTTAGTTGAAACAGATTTTATGGTTCAGCGCCTGTTTCACCTGTTTCAACCCTCCTCTTGTGTATTCATCAAAAGCATAATAATTTCTCGTCTTGGTCAGAGTTGCTCAAGTAAATAAGAAAACCTGGCGTCTACAGGTTCACCCTTTAGGTCCCTCAGTATTTGCCTCCACACAAGACCTGACGAAGATGGATTCACCTACCTACATCACTCTACACTATCCTTTGAATCTCGCTCACCTAAGGAAAGAAAGTCTCCCATTCTCCTACTACCAGTGCCAGAAGACTCTCACACACGCCTCATGAAAGTCTCTTCCATTCTCCTACTACCTGTGCCAGAAGACTCTCACTCACCTCTTTGAAAATATCTCCCAACACCTGTGCCAGAAAACACATTAATGGATTCCAATATTCCTGGGAACTCGACGATTCAATCCCATCTGGTGACCTTTTCCAGAAGACCTGATTCTCTCTCTCTCTCTATGGCTGTTTTAGTGTTCTCAGAGGCGGGCGATTCATTCTCGTCCATGCCATGCCGCCCCCCCACCCCCCCAGCCTTCCCACTCTCCTGCCATCCCCACCTCATGCATTCCTCCTGCCTCTGCTCCTCCTGCCTTTCCATCTCCCCCGCCTTCCCTACCACTGCTATTTCCCCCACCCTCCCCCCGCCTTCCCTACCCCTCCTACCTCCCCCATCCCTCCTGCCATCACTCTCCCCTGACCTCCCTCTCCCTGACCTCCTCTCCCCTGACCTCCCTCTCTCTGACCTCCCCCTCTGACCTCCCTCCTGACCTCCCTCTCCCCCCCTGACCTCCTCTCCCCCTGACCTCCCTCTCCCCCCTGACCTCCTGACCTTCCCTGACCTCCCTCTCCTCTGACCTCCCCTCCTCCCTGACCTCCTCCCCCTGACCTCCTCCCCTGACCTCCCTCCTCCTGACCTCTCCCCTGACCTCCTCTCCCCGACCTCCCTCTGACCTCCCCCCTGACCTTCCCCTGACCTCCCTCTCCCCTGACCTCCCTTCTCTGACCTCCCCCCGACTCTGACCTCCCCTGACCTCCCCTGACCTCCTCCCTGACCTCTCCCCCAACCTCCCTCCCTGACCTCTGACCTCCTGACTCTCCCCTGCCCTCCCTGACCTTCTGCTGATATATCACGCCAGAACCCATAGTGCGTACATTATCCGCATCACGCCTCCAGAGACATTGTCACAAACACTCACACTAACACTCCCAACACTCACACTCAACACCCCAAACACTCACACTCAACACTACAAACACTACATTCAACACCCCAAACCACTCACACTCAACACTCCAAACACTCACACTCAACACTACCACAAACCACTCACACTCAAACTCCCAAACCACTCACACTCAAACCCCAAACCATCACACTCAACACCCCAAACACTCTCACTCAACACTCAACCACTCACACTCCCAAACCACTCACACTCAACACTCCCAAACCACTCACACTCAACACTCCCAAACTACTCTCACACTTAACACTCCCAAACCACTCACACTCAACACTCCCAAACCACTCACACTCCAACACCCCAAACCACTCACACTCAACACCCCCAAACCACTCACACTCAACACTCCCAAAACACTCACACTCAACACTCCAAAACCACTCACACCAACACTCCCAAACCACTCACACTCAACACCCCTCAAACCACCACACCAACACTCCCAAACCACTCACACTCAACACTCCCAAACCACTCACACTCCCAAACCACTCACACTCAACACTCCCAAACCATTCACTCCCAAACACTCCCAAACCACTCACACTCAACACTCCCAACCATCACAACCTATGCACCACCTCAGACACACACTACAGGGAGAGCCACTTGACTGACTGACGTGTCCAGTCTGTAGGTGAATCATAAGTGCTGCCACGCTGCCTACCTCACCCTGGTAACCTTTTCCCCTCCACGAGAAGAAGAAATAATGTCCTGGGTGTTTTAATTAGTATGGTTAATAATGTTGGTGATTATTGATGATTATGACAGTTGTAATTATGGTGTTTGTAATTATTTAGAGTTCTTATTGGATAAATATGATGATGCTAATGATGTAATGAAAGTAATAATGTGTAGTGATATATGATGATAATTCTACTGTAATGATAATACTGATAATATTAGTAGTAAACGTAGTGATCTTAACCTAATATTTCGTCTTCAAATACCCCTAACCTGGTGTGTTATCGTCATTAACTATGCTGTTATCTCAAAAATGTCCTAAGCTCTCGTGTGATAACATGTATTCGTAAAGAGCTATTGTATGTGTTATCTTAAAGTGCTGGTAATAAATTGTGTTATCTTTAAAGTGTTGGTAATGCCGTATGTTATCATGTAATTTGGTTATATATGTGTTATATTTCCCTGTTATTGTATTTAACGTGTTGTGTTGTGTTGCAGGTGAGTGTTACGGACCGTCCAGTGGCTACAGACATCGTACTAGTAAGACCCCACCACGTGTTCAGTGTTTGTAAACATTATCCTAATATTTTATGAATGAATGGTCTTACTCTTGTCCTTGTTGATGAGGTATTTGTGTTTTTGTTGATTTTGTTTTATTGTTATGTTATACAACTGTTCTCCCTGTTATTATGTTATGGGGTGCTTTGTGTTATTGTTATGCCAAAAGACTGTTCTCCATGTTATGTTATGCGACTGTTATCTGTTATTGGTGTTATGGGGCTGTTTTTTTGTCACTGTGATGTTATAGGACTCCTGTGCTTTACTTGTCTCGGTTCGTTTTTTTGGAGTAACGTTGAGACTGTTACCTATACTCTGTAGAGCGTGCGCGTGTGTACGTATGGTGTAGTTCGTTTATTCTCCAGTGTAGAGAGAGAGAGAGAGAGGGAGAAATTGTTGCGGGTGACAGGTAGTGCAGCTCAGCGCCCTAAAGTACATTAGGCCTGGGACAGTTCTGACAGGCACTTTCACGCCCCTGATCAAACACGACCTGTGTGTTCACCCGCCCGTAGAAGACTGGCGCACGGTACAGGAATAGACGGGTTGTCGACAATCACAGTTGGTTAATCTGAAGCTAAAGCAGTTTTATTTTCAAGCCATCAGTGTCTAAATGCCTTCATGGTCACAGTAGATGGGTGTGACGGTCCTCCACGGTGTGACGCTCTTCCACGGTGTGACGGTCCTCCACGGTGTTACGCTCTTCCACGGTGTCACATCCTCCTGGTTGAGTGACACAGCTTCGTCTCGTCTTCCATGGGAGCTTGTAAGCACTAAATGAGAGGACTAGGTGAGGCGAGTAAGGCGGCTGTGATGACCTTCCCGGAGGTGAGGGAGCCAACCAGCCCCTGTGACATTTGTTGACGACTGACGGCACAGAGGCCCCTCACACCCTGCAACACATACCTACAGCACACTCTCCAACACCTTCAGTTTTGCAACACACCCACACTCCTGCAACACACACCCATACCCTCCAACATCCACACTCCTGCAACATTCACACTCCTGCAACACCCACACTCCTGCAACACCCACAGTCTTGCAACACACCCACACTCTCCAACATCCACACTTCTGCAATACCCACAGTCTTGCAACACACACCCCTACCCTCCATCACCAATATTCCTGCAACATGCACACTCATGCAACACACCCACACACCATGCAACATCCATACTCCTGCAACACACAACCACACTTACAAACACAAACTTACAAACACACCCTGCAACACCCATACTCCTGCAACACACAACCACACTTACAAACACAAATTACACTCACACCCTGCAACACCCATACTCCTGCAACACACAACCACACTTACAAACCTGGCACTTAGGGTTAAGACAGTGTAGTTTGGAAATGTAATTAAGCAGCGGTAGGTCAGCCAATCAGCATCGTTGGCCCCCGTGGGAACGATCTTACCGCTCGTTGGATAATTCTTGACCCTTTTTCCCACTAGGCTGACCACTACACAGTTGATGGGGTCGGGTCGTTAGGGAGACGGGGTCGTTATGGCTGGTGATAAGGGTCGTAAGAGGTCGTTATAAGTGGTACGAGAAGTTAGCAGGTCATGGACGTGAGGTCGTGAGATGGTGGTTGAAGGGGGTGATAGGTCACATTGGTGGTAGATGCACGATAGTTGTGATAGTGGTAGTGATAGTAGAGGTTATGATGGTGATAGTGATGCAGCTTAAGAGTGATGGTGATTATGATCCGCTTAAAATAGAATATGGTGATAGTGGTGGTTTGGTGATAGTGATAATTGTGGTGGTATGAGTAGTGGTGGAAGTGGTGGTGGTTGTTGTAATGTTGGTAGTAGTAGTAATGTTAGAGTGGTAGTGGTATGGATGATAGTTGTGGCAGTAATAGTAATTGGTACTGGTAATAGTAGTAGTAATGATTGTGGTAGTCAAGATAGAGTAGTGGTGGTAGTAACAACGATGGTAGAGGTAGTAGTAGTAATGATGATAGTGGTAGTGGTAGTAGTAGTGGTGATAGTAGTAGTAGTGGTGGTGGTGGTGGTGGTAGTAGTAGTAGTAGTTGTGGTGGTGGTGGTAAGCCGGCGGGGTACACTCCAGTGGCCACACCTTAATGATGATGGTGTGAGGCACTTCACCTGGGCGTCTCTCTCTCTCTCTCTCTCTCTCTCTCTCTCTCTCTCTCTCTCTCTCTCTCGTTTAATAATTAGTTTGATATAAGTAATTTAATTAGTTATTATAGATATCCTTAACTAATTAACCTGAAATATCAATCAACACCTTAAAACTCAAACACAAATTAACACACAAAAGATCACTATTATTTCCTCAATTGTACCATCATCATCATCATCATCATCATCATCATCATCATCATTGTACCTTTCCTTCTTTCACTGTTGATTAATATTTCCATGTTTCTACACTTACACCTGACTAAGAGACGGCTGTGAGGAGTGTCATGAAATATTGTCAAGGTGTCACGTAATTAGGATGTCTTTTCGTTGTTTTTCTCTGTCTCCACTTTTATCGTAGATTAAGTTACACGTTGATAGAAAAATGTCAAATGAAGAATTAAGATTTTTTTTTTTTTTTTTTTTAGAATTCCGTCATATTTTTCGCCCTTTTTCCCCCACTTTTTAGTTTACCTTATTCTACTTTCTCCCCCGTTTATTTAGTTTGTGTTCCTACTTTTACTCGAGGGTAAGAGAGGCGTAAAACAAAAATGTCATGAAAAGGGTAAAAGTGAGAGCGTTCGTAATGGCCACGCCCACTGGCTGGTCCGTGACGGGTGATTGGTCCCTCGGGCGCCCTCACCGTCAGGCACACGAGCCCTATTCGTCAGCGGGAGGTTGGTGGCTCTCCCTGCATGCTGGGGCGGCGGGTCATGGCAGGTCGTAAAAACACTCCCTGAGAGAGTTTGTTGGTGGGAGAGTGACCTTATAGTGTGTGTTCCCTCCCCCTCCCCCCCCTCACCTCTACCTGCCTGGTTACTCAGGTTAATGATGTATAAAACTAATACTTTTAATCCGTATGTTTGTGTGTATTTATATTACACACACACACACACACATACACACACACACACACACACACACACACACTCACTCACTCACTGTAGGTGAAAGTCATGGCAGAGGAAAGTCCGAAATGAAGATGAAGGCGACAGGTGAAGGTGACAGGTGAAGAAGTCCTTAGGTCACCGCCAGGAAGGTGACCCCTGACCACCTCTGTCTCACACATTTCCGGGTACATGTAAACCACCAGACCAATATTAATCCCCACTTAACTGTTGAAGATGTTAGAAGACCGCAGCCAGGGTAAGATCCCGCGCTCACACCTGCCACACAACACACTACCTTGGTATTGTGCTGCCTTGTGCACTGTACGGCAAGGGAGATGTTCGTGTGCCTCTGTTATGTATGTGTGCGTCTTGTGTTGTGTGATATAATATGTAACTTATGATAAATACATAGTGTGGTGTGAGCGTCGGCCTTGGTAGATAGACTTGAGTTATACAAGCTATGGTGTGGTGTCCTGTAGGAGGTCGGGGGGAGGCGGTGGTGGTGTCCTGTAGGAGGCTGGGTGGGGGGTGGAGTAACTTATTTTGTCCAGAGTGTTTTGAAATAGTTGATGAATTTTAAGACCGTAAGAATGTAAGAAACTGCAGCGAGTCTCTTGGCATATACTGGGCAGTCCCATTTACACCCAACCCCTATCGTTCATATATCCATCCAACCTATGTTTGAAGCTATCCAACGTATTCGAGTTAATGATGATGTTTGGTAACTTATTCCACTCATCCACTACTCTATTTTCAACCCAGTGTTTACCTATCTCGCGCCTAAATCTAAATTTGTCTAATTTAAAACCATTGCTACGAGTTCGCTCCTGGTTGGATAGTTTGAGTACCTTTGTCATATCACCTTTGTTTAGCCCTGACTTCCATTTATACACCTCCAGCATATCGCCCCTCACTCTACGTCTCTCGAGGGAGTGCAAATTAAGATGCTTTAGCCTGTCTCTGTACTCAAGGTTTCTAATGCCCAGGATTAGTCTCGCCATTTTCCTCTGAATTCTTTCTAGGGATTCCATATCCATTCTGTAGTACGGTGACCAGAACTGAACTGCGTAATCCAAGTGAGGTCTCACAAGCGCTAGATATAATTTTAGGGTTTTTTTATATTAATTTCTTTCACTGTTTGTGTGTTTGTTTGATTGTATCGTGTATGTGATTCGTGTGTGTTTGTGGGTGTGGTGTTTTTGTGTGTGTGGAGGCTTATGTTTTATGTTGTGGGTGTGTGTTTTGTTTGTGTGTATATCATGTTTGTGTATACGTATGAGTCGTGTGTACGTATGTATGTATGTGACTTGACAACAAACTTAGCAGTGTTGTAGGCAGTAACAAGAGAACTGTTGGTTCGTCCACATAGTCGTCGCCGCAGTGATGTACACCTCTTACTGCTGTCTCATATATTATCTTTATCAACACACAACAGGTCCTGGTGGTCTACAGTCATGCCAGTGTTTGATGACAGGACCATGTTTTTCTGTAATGGAGACCTCGATACCCTTGAGGCGTTTGTCTGTCCGCCAGTCTGTCCATCATTCCTTCCACCAGTCTGTTTGCCTATCATTTCACCAGTCCGTCCACCAGTCCTTCCATCAGTATGTCTTCCAGTTCTTTCACCAGTCCGTCCACCAATCCGTCCACCAGTCTGTCCGCCTATCCGTCCACCAGTCTGTTTGCCTATCATTTCACCAGTCCGTCCACCAATCCTTCCATCAGTATGTCTGCTAGTTCTTTCACCAGTCCGTCCGCCTATCCGTCCACCAGTCTGTCCGCCTATCCGACCACCAGTCTGTCCGCCTATCCAACCACCAGTCTGCTGTCCTCTTATCCGTCCACCAGGCTGTCCACCAATCCTTCCACTAGTTGTCCACCAGTCCGTCCTCCAGTCAGCTCGCTCCAGACTGAGGACCTGGAGGGTGGAGGGTCAAGTGTCTTAACTGGGTGATTTGAGTAACACCATGAAAGGTAGCGGCCAAAAAATTATCTGATTTCTTGTTTTATACATTTGTTGTTTTTACACATCAGTTGCTTTATTCATTTGTTTCATACATATTCTGTTGTTTTCTACACTTGTATTACACGACTGTCTTTTGTTCTCTCTCGCCTTTTGTTTGAGTTGGTTTATTATTATTATTATTATTATTAATATTATTATTATTATTATTTATTATTATTATTATATCGCGTGATCCATCCCAGACAACAGTAGTAGAGGAATATAGAGAGAGGCTCTGAGACTCGGCCATAAAAAAATTTACGAGACATTTTGAGAGTAGAAGCGAGACCAACTCCTGCAAGATGGACGATATTACCTCTTGATGTTCACTAATTAGGACTCCCTGGTAAACATTCGTCACCCTCTCAGGTAACAAAACCACTAATGAGTCCTGATTATACCTCCTATGACGCATCCCTCGCTCCCACAGACGCAGATGAGTATTCTTCTCTAATGACCCCTAATTGGGGATATCATTTTAAGTGCCATTTGCAATTTTCTCCATCCCAGGATGCATTGTGGGGTCGTGGTGCTTCAGCCTCCTGAGTTCTCGTGTTGTGTGTGTGTGGTGGCCGCTAGGTTCTTTGGCCTTTTGTTGTTGTTTGCTTTGCTGTTGTTTAGTGAGGCTTTGGGCTGATATCAACATGGTGAGAGTCTGGTTTATGGATGTTTCCTCAGTTGATGATAATGTTTCCTCAGTTGATGACAAGAATGGCATCGTAACAAAGACTCATTACAGACGGCAGTGAGAGAAGACACCGCGGCCACAATCTCCGGATCTTTTTATTGTCCTCTTGGCTATTGTTTCCTCAGGAATTCCTTATGTCATAATTGTGTGACAGGACACAGTGTCAGGTGTCATGCTTGTCGCGAGTAATTAAGTTTTGGTAGATTTTTTAATTTATTTATATTCACAGACAGACTATGACGCCATCTCTATGTTGATGAAGACATACTGTACTAGGCATCACTGTAGGCCTAACATTAACATTATTTTAGAATTTATTATTGGACTCTGGGATGGACTCTGTCAGTGTACCTGGATTCTACCCTTCGCTGGCTGTGGCGTCTCTTCTTCAACAGTGATCCTCGGCTAAGCTTTCCGGATGACCGACTTATTACTCAGGCTACAGCTTTTTGCCAGCCACATATTTGCACAGCTTCTGCAATTACTCTTACCTGATGAACTCTGAAGAAACTTATCAAATCCTTTATTGCAGGTATGGGCTGACGGGGCTCTGATCCTCCTCTTATTTTATCACATTTGTCCGTAGGTACTTGTGCCTGCTGACTATTATGACACGTTGTCTTTTAACTTAAGGTGTTTTGCGTTTTGTTTCGTCTCTGCCTTCGTTTTAGTATTGTTTTCTAATTATACATGAACATATCATTATACACCACTCATGGCTACATCCCATGAACGAAAGATTCAGTTTTGACAATCACTCCCACTAGTTTGCATTTTATCGACTCACCGCGAGGAAGAGAATGATCTATGTAAATAATGTAGCGCAGTACTTCCTTCGGCCGTAGAAAACGACATGACAACATTGTAAACTTGAGGTGAGAGGAATAAAAAGTGCACTAAATAGTATCATCAGGAACTTAGCATCTCGTTTTTTAGAAGTTCTCATTATTCCAACCTGTGATCTTCCTGCCTGATATGTCGCTGGATTAGTGGCCTCTCTCTCTCTCTCCCTCTCTCTCTCCTTCCCTCCCTCTACTCTCTCTGGTTCTCTACGTTACTCCCCCCCCCCGTGTGGTGACGTTGGGTTGTCCTCTGATGTAATTCGTCTCTTATACCACCCCGACTGTCGGCAGCGGTGAGATCCTCTGTATTATAATTTTTCTCTAATTTACGTCAGTTTTTCAAAGGATCGCAAGTGAAGTATATCTGAGTTACTTACTATGGAACTTCTCACTGTTCAACTATCAAAATTTTAATGAAGTTCACCAAATTATTTGATTTGTTCAGTATCACTTTGTAGATTTCATTGGCGTGGATAGATAGTGATCACAAGCGGTGCTGATCATGGCATCGAATCGTAATGTATGAAGCTGTCAGTTGTGTTGTTTATGTTGGCTGGGGGAAGAGAAGAGGAACAAGCAACATTACTTTAGGGAAACTTTTAAGTCTATCAAAGGAACAGGTCAGGATGCTGCTTGACTACTACTGCAGGAGCTGTTTAGTTTATAAATTGGGAGACCCGGCGCTGTACTTCACCTCCTTTATGCTGGTCCTGTACTTATAAAAACACGAGTCAAGTTTCAATAGGTTTCGTCGGTATTCTATTCATCTCTTAAAAGATTTTATCGCAGTAGTGCAGGAGATAGTAAGCAGCAGCCTCGGCCATCTGAACCTTCTTGTCCTGGGTTGAATTGATCTCCAAGTAATAAGAAGGTTTACGGCTTGTGCTACAGAATATTAAGTTTATATCTGATGACAGAGTTGTTATATCTAAGGAGTTCTATAAACAGTTTTCTATTTTGTTGCTGCACAATTTTTCTTCATTATCTTGTTTTTCCTTTTATTTTTTTATTTCATTTGTTTTCTTCTTGGTTATTCATTCTATTTTCTCTCTTTTATTCTTTGTCGAAATTTTTATAAAGTTGTAGAATTCTAAACTCTTGGTTTAAGCAGTGACCAGGCTTAGGCTAGGTGGTGGCTCACAGACCAGGTTAGGTTAAGATAGGTTAGGTTACAACATGTTAAGGCTGGTTAGGACAGGTTAAAACAGGTTAGGATATATTTAAGACAAGTTAAGTTAGGGGTTAACATAATCTAACTAAACTCAAACAGTATAAATAAACATCATAAACAAATCAGTGTTATTAAAAAAAAATCAATCATCTCAGCTTGACATCATATAAATGTATCACTTAGTCCTTGAAATAATATACACGAAGACACATACTATAATAAGTGGGTTAACAGAGACAGAGCGAGACATGACGGTGCTGAGGCTGGGTTGCGGTTCACCACTAAACGCTAACTAGACTGTGACATAAGACATAGCCATTGTGTGTTTAAGATGATGAGAACACTGTAATGGGTTTATGGACCATGACACGCCCGGGGCAGTCCAGTCGTACCCATGTTAACAGTTTACTAAATAATGGGTGTAGTAGACTAGACGGCCTAGAGCACAAATATATACTGTACAGGGTGGCGCGGGAGTTATAAATGTCATGGTTGTTGTTGGTGTAGTCGTGAATGGTTGTGTGTACTGAGTGTTTGTATTTCTTCGTTAGGGCTTGTATATTATGGGTGTTTGTATGTAGTGAGTGTTTGTACGTATTGAGTGCTTGTACTTAGGGTTTGTAGTTAATGAGTGCTTGTACGTAATGAGTGCTTGTACTTAGGGTTTGTAGTTAATGAGTGCTTGTATGTATTGAGTGTTTGTACGTAGTTAGTCCTTGTATGTACTGAGTGCTTGTACTTTGTTCGGGCTTGTAGTTAACGAGTGCTTGTACGTAATGAGTGCTTGTACTTAATGAATACTTGTACTCCGTAAATCTTTGTACTTGTGTTTGTACTCAATAAGTGTCTGAACTCAATAAGTGCTTGTACTCAATAAATGTTTGTACTCGATTAAAGTTTATGCTTCAGTGGATATTTTAATACAGTTCTCTATTTACCGCAGCTCCACCCTAGAAGGAATAAGGTTTAGGTCAGAGAGGCCCAGTCCTATTGGGCCCCCAAACCAAACATCACCATTAGGACTGAAACTCATTTATAATAGGATTGGCACCCTTTAAGATTAGGATTGGAACCCATTAAGATTATAACTCATTATAACATATTCCAACCCTCTTGATTAGCCTAAGTTACGATGAAGCCAATTAAAGACTAAACACCATTTACGCTCATAAAGAAACGTAATAATACTCTATTTTTAAAAGAAATGACCATATTGCAGTTAATTTATATACTCCTTTATTGTAGGTCAAACGAGAGAGAGAGAGAGAGAGAGAGAGAGAGAGAGTCCACGCACCACTTGACAACAGGACTCCGCTGTTCTGGGCTAGGTTAGGTGGGTAGGCAGCCTCAGACGGGTTAAGTATTCGATAAACTTCAACTCAGGTTCAAAAGTAAAGTATTTCCTGGGTTTTTTTATTTATTTTTTTTATTGGGCACCCCCCTACATCCTTGTGTAAGGTGAAGCGCAGAAGCGTTTACAGCGCCCAACAGGGAAGCATGCTAAGTTCATGCTTGCCTTTATGTCTCATGAGTCAAGGACGTAGAAGCCTGAAGAGTCAAGGGCGTAGAAGCCTGAAGAGTCAAGGGCGTAGAAGCCTGAAGAGTCAGTGGTTTATGTCATGAAGTTATTGGAAGCTCCAACAACTTTCCCTGAATACGAATTCGCAACTTTCGACTTACACCAGGTACCTACTTTACTGCTAGGTGAACAGGGACTAATGGGGGCTAGGAAGTATGTCCAAACAACTTCCACCGGCCCGGGAATCGAACCCGTGACATCTTGCTTGCGAGGCAATACCTCCTGATTATAGTCGAATTGGGTGGTAAAAAGGTGTTTGAATAACTCTTAAAAGATAATGACAAGATCTATAGGTCAGTTGTACTTAGTTTACAGCCCAATTGTACGTAGTTTACAGGTTAATTGTAGTCACTTCAAAAAGTCCGTGTCTCCCTCCGAACGAATCAGTATCGAAACTAAATGAAAATAATGCAGCACCAGCAGTGTTGGGACCCAGAACTACACACCTGTGAGTATTCTTGGTTATAATGTCCCTTACCTGAGGATGTTATACACACTTCCTCTAACATTCCGTTCTGAATGTAATATTAAAAAAATGAATCTCTCTCTCTCTCTCTCTCTCCGGGTGAAGATGGCATATTATTGAAGTGTCAAGGAAGAGTGCCATTTTACCCGTATATCAATAACACATTTATACGTGAATCTGTATTACATAAAATAAATATGATGTAACAAATATAAATGCACTTATTTTTTTAATTGTAAGGCGCAATAAAACCTTATGCCCGAGATACAACAAACAAATATTGTAATATATAGTCAAAGTAGATAAGACGCAAGTGACGTCTTATCGTCCACCACCAGCTATATCTCTCCCGGCGGCGGGAATGTATGGAACTGTTTCACGCCTTTTGTTTACTGAAAGATTGAATCACTTGTTTTAATGTGAATTTACACATTTTAACGCGGGGGCTCGGAGCAGTGCACACAGCTCGTCCCAAACGAGCGAATGACCAGTTACTCAAACTATAGCGACCCGGTAATACCCATCAGTCTTGGTGAAGTGAGAGGTGGTGCACCGGGCGGCCAAAATTGAGGACTGGATGATGGAGCGATAACAAATGCTCCCGGTGGAGTTATGGTCTTCGGTTTGTTCAGTGTGTAATGAATAGCACTTACCATGACACCATCAACAAAGGCACCTTACCAGATGTACTTTCTAAGGAAGAAAGTGCTTACAAGACCAGGAAGGTGAACAACTGGAGTTAATGTCTAGAATTCTATAGCTAGAATGTTATACGCAGTACTCCATTCTATCACGATGTTAATAAACGTCTATTTTTGGAGGTTGACTGCTAGATAAAAGTGAGGAGACTTAGATGTCAACGCACACACGTGTACGACATTGATCCCTACACTGGGTAGTGGTGTTGGGGAATGGTACCATCCGTCAGGCAACAACGGAAGGTACCAAGAACCACCGACTGGGGGGGTGTGGACTCCTACACCTATCTTTGTTTACTGGTTGTTAGCGGCGACATTTATATTGTTTCTAGAAGTGGGTTTGTAAACAAGAAAATGACTTAATTATTCTTGGGGTACAGTTATCTGGTCGAGTATTTACTAATCTGTAAGTCATTTATATCTCTTGTCTGATATTAGTTCCAGTTAGTGGTTGTAATTGTTGGTAACTTGGTTTAATTACATAGCATTAGCCAGTGGTTAATTAGTCTTTAACTTTGCTTTTCACATCATGAAAACCTCGCCAGCTCGAGCAATGCCTGAAGTTCATTTCCGTTCTATAATGCCAGACGAACGTTTGCAGGCCTTTTGCTTAGTGGCACTGAAGAAGTTTCCACCAACTGTTAGTTCTCATGCAATTGGCACTGTGTATTTCATCACCGAGTTTTCGATATTCAGGGGTAGCAGTAACCAGCAGGTGGAGCATTAACCGGCAGGGGAAGCAATAACCGGCAGGGGAAGCAATAACAGACAAGTAGGATTCCAACCAGCCTCTGGGACATTGACCGGCAGGTGGGCCATTTACCGAGGCACGCGGGGCATTGTCTGGCGGATGGAACGTTATCAGATAGATGGGCCCTGGAATGGCGATCCCGCACGTTCAACCCTCATTAATAACTGTTGGCACGTACAGGTAATTTAATAGTTAATGACAAGAAGTAGATAGGTAGGCGAGGGGCGTGGACCGCCGGTACGATGGTGGCCGTTAGGTGGCGGCTTCGCCCGTCATGGCATGACGTGTCGTTGCTTGATTGGCCGAGATACAGGGGGAGGGACCTAACTGGCCAACAACCCCTCTATTTGGCAGACTTTCCTGAATTAGCGGAACTCGGGGCTATGGTACATTTTGATTGGTTAAAAATCTGCAGAAACCTATTTCTTAGACAACAGTAGATATGATTAGATACCTGTTTTTTTATTCACAAGACTGCAGGCGTGGAAGAGATGATTGGGTGAGCATTGTGTGTGTGTGTGTGTAAGAGAGAGTGGGTGGGCGAACTGCCAGCGTAATGCTAGTCCCGTCTGGGGGTAATGGCAGCAGTTCGATTGGTCATGGTTTATTTCTCCTGGAAGATTGTTGCCCGGAATGTTACGTAATGTGTGGTGACGAGAGCCTGAGCGCCGGGAGCCCCACACAAAGCACTCAGGATCAAGTGGATTAATGTGTATAACAGAATCATTGTACGTATTTTCATATTAACCAACATGACAGTTTAAAGTCTGATCTTCTGAGCCCTGAAGGTTTCAAGCTCTGAGCATATGAGCCTTGGGAGGTTCTGTAAGGTTCCTGGGGTTTTAATAGTCAAACAGGTTGTCATGTCAGGGTTTTAAAGTGGGCGAGATGTTTTTTTGGGGACGTGAGTGTGAAAACTGGCGTCGGTAGTGAGTCTATGGGGAAGCTTAAGGTCACCTGGGTTGGTTTGGAAGATTTTCTCTACACATCCTCTTGAACATTATGAAGAGTGTGTGATTAATTGACTCCACATATTCAGTCACTCAAAAAACTATCTGTACTTGGAATGTTGATGCATTTCAGAATGAACACTGTGACTCCTGTTGTCTGGATAGGGTTGTCAAAGTCCTTCGTCCGTTGTGTCATATTTTCTCAACACAATTTGGTATAGATAGTTTTTGAGGGACTTTACGCAAGAACATAAAGATGAAGGAAACTGCAGTAGGTCTAATGGTCCATACTATAGGCTGCCCTATTAGCATTCAGGCCTTATAACTCGCTTATTTGTCTAGCCTGTATTTGGAGCTTCCCAGTGAGCTCCAGTTAATGATAGTATCTAGTAATTTGTTCCAGTCATTTACTTTCAAACCAATCTTTACCAGATTCCTTTCTGAATCTAAATCCCTCTTAATTTCAAACCATTGCCATGTGTTCGCTCCTGACTTGATAGTTTAAGTTATATCACCTTTATTTAACCTCATCTTCCATTTATACATTTCGGCCATATCTCTCCCTTGTGAGTTTATTCTTATTTTTTGGACTTATTTCGTATAAAAAATATGTATTGACAAAGTACGGAAGAAAGATGTTGAAATACGCTTGATTGAGTTCTTGTGGCCAGTTGACCACCCTGTTGCCCGTCTTGTTTGCAGCAGGTAATCGTTTCTTATTGGCTAAGCAGACTGTCATTATGATAATCTATGATGATTGTCTCTGTGATTGGATAAACTGTCTGTTATTATGAGAGTCTAGGTTAACTGTCATTGTGATTGTCTAAGATGACTGTCATTATGATTGGCTGAGCTGAGATTCATTGTGATTAGCCGAGCTGAGTGTTGGTTTGGTGGCTGCTATTTCATTGCCACAAAGAATTCTTCGGTTCGCCTCACGACAGACCTGACCTTTGACCTCCAGTTGACCTGTGACATAAACAATCTTCACCGGACAAAGATTCAACCTCTGACCTTCAGCTGTGACCTTGACCAATGACACAGATTAACAGACACCCAGACCACCGACCTGTACCATAATATTACCTTTGATCACTGGGAGGTCAAAGACGACGCCCACGTTGTTTGGTAACGCGTGTGGGAGTAGAGACGACGCCCACGGTGTTTGGTAACGCGTGTGGGAGTAGAGACGACGCCCACGGTGTTTGGTAACGCGTGTGGGAGTAGAGACGACGCCCACGGTGTTTGGTAACGCGTGTGGGAGTAGAGACCACGCCCACAGTGTTTGGTAACGTCTAGGCAGCACAATGAACAACGAGCGTAGTGTTTATATAAATAAATACAAAAAATAGCTGGATTATAATTGAGGATTTATTGAAGCTCATCATAAATTTAAGAGTTAATTTATTATGTCGATAACAACTTCAAGTGTCCATGACTGTGTGTGCCTTGTTGTGGGCTGCTGTATGTCGTGGCTTACTGTGGGGTGTTGTGGTGGTGGTGTGGTGATGGTGTAGTGAGAGTATGGTGGTGGTATGGCTGTGGTAGTGGGCTGCTGTATGTCGTGGCTTACTGTGGGGTGTTGTGGTGGTGGTGTGGTGAGAGTATGGTGGTGGTATGGCTGTGGTAGAATATGATAATGATACATAATGGTATAGGTGTAGTGGTGGTGATAGCTAAGTGATGGTAGGGTGGTATTTACTGTAGGTGGTGGTAGTTGTGGTGGCAGTAGGAATAAAGTTGGTAGTGGTAGTTACACTAAGTGATGGGTGTGAATAAGAGGAAAATGGGAAAGAGGAGGAAGAGGAGTGTGAGAGAGGAAGAAGAGAAAAAAGGAAAGAGAGAGAGAGAGAGAAAGAAAGAGTGAGCAGCCCTCAAGAAGCCACTGCTGAATTTATGAAGAAAGAAAATATTACTATACTGTAATTGGCACTGTTACCTGCGCTCCCGGTGGTCCAGTCAGTCTACCTTGCTCTCCTGTACCTGAGACCTGGGACCTGGAATCACTAAGTTTACAGAAGCGTTAGCATGTGGGTCTTGTGGGAAACGGGGAGGGGGTGTAAATCTTTTTTTCTTTCTCTCTACTCATCTCTGTCTGTCTGTCTGTCTGCCTGTCTGCCTGCCTGTCTGTCTGCCTGCCTGTCTGTCTGTCTGTCTGTCTGTCTGTCTGTCTGTCTGTCTGTTTCGGCTAAGGTGTGAGAAGTAAACCAGAGAGGCAGTGGAGGATGAGGAAGTAGACAGGGGGAGGGTAGTGGTGGAGGGTAGGGAGATAAGCAGTAAGTGGTGGTGGTGCAGCGGTAGTGGTGGCAATGGAAAGGTATTGGTAGGTGTAGGGGTAATAATAGGGCGCAGGGTATTGGTAGTGGTGCAGGGGTAGTGGTAAAGAGGTAGTGGTGCAGAATTAGTGGTGCAGAGTTAGTGGTAAAGAGGTTAGTGGCGGCAGTGGCAGGAATACATTACAAGACAGATACCCTACAATAAAGGTTGATCAGAGTGTTTACATTACCATACATAACAACCTGGGAGGAGGAAGCTGTCTGACCCACCCGGGGAGGAGGTCTCGTGATGTGGCAAGATGGGGTGGATGTGGGTGTGGCAATATGGGGTAGATGTGGATGTAGTAAGATGAGATGGATGTGGCATGATGGGTTGGATGTGGCAAGGTGGGATGAGCGTGGTAAGGTGGGATGGATGTGGGTGTTTTAAGATGGGATGGATGTGGTTGTGGTAAGGTGGGATGGATGTGAGTGGTTTAAGATGGGATGGATGTGGTTGTGGTAAGGTGGGATGGATGTGGGTATGGCAAGATGGGATGAATTTCGGCATACATGTGAATGGAATAAGATGATGTGGATACGAATATACCAAATGTGGCGAATGATGATGTGGATATTTGCCCTTGAGAGGATGAAAGAATAGTAATAACGGTAGCTGGTGAGAGCAAAGTGGCACGTGGATATTACAGCCACCGCCCACCACCGACTTATTCCGCCCACCGACTCCCTCTCTCTTACACCCTCACCCTCACAAGTGCAGCAGCCATGAGGGGAGGCAGAGGGAGGGGGTATCTCAATGGCGTATATTGTTTTTGCTTAGTTTCATGACTGTGGCGGTGTTGGGTTGTGTAATGGTGGTTGGTGATGGTTGTTGGTTGGTGATGGTTGTCTAATAGATGAGTGGTGGTGATGGTTGTTGTTGGTTGGTGATGGTTGTGTAATTGTTGGTGGTGGTGGTAGTAGTAACAGAAGCACTACTACTACTACCGTTCATAAGGCAACACGACTACTCACGTTGCATCTGTCACCTACCACCACCACCAACAACCAGCACCACCACTGACTACCTGCACCACCACTATCGACTACCTGCATCACCACCTTGTCAATTACCCCGTTGAAATATTGCCGTGTGTTGTGCCTCGATGACGCCCGGACAGGTTGGGAAGTGCAGTGTCCACATTCTCAAACCATCCTCAGTGAATATTTCCCCCGACCTGGACTTAATTAAACAACACACCTAGTAGTCACGGTCGAGTCATAGTGCAATTTCGGTGACATTTTTGCCATAGCTTTAATGAGTTAGTGGAGATTTTTTGTGTTTCAAGTTAGGAGGAGAAAAAGGGGTTGGAAGTTGACGTAAGAACATTTTGAGATTCCGACCCTAAGGTACTCCTGAATCGGGTTAGTCCGTCGGGCTCCATATGGCGGCCCAGCTGTTGTCTCCCAGGGCACGGAACCTCGAAGCTTCATACGTTCAGTCATTCCCCCGAACTTAAGATCTGAGAACGTGTTTGAATAACCTCGTGAAACATGAGGCTATGAGAATGATCCTGAAATCACACACACAAAAAAAAAAAAAATATAATTGTCGCAACTAAATGAGGTGTTTTACATAATTTTTAGTTATTTACATTATTTTTACCATCGTTTCTATTCATTTACACTTTTACGGGTTTTTACAGTCTTGTTTGGTTATGTACAGTCTTTTACAGTCAAGTCTTGTTTAGTTATTTGCCGTCTTTTACAATCTTGTTTAGTTACTTACCGACTTCTATAGTCATTTACAGTCCTATGGCTTTCACACTCTTAGTTATTTACAGTTTCCAAGTCATTTATAGTTTTGTTTACAGTTCACGGGGAAAATTTTCGTGTACGTCATTGAGAATTCCGGACATTGACTTAAAACCGGTGGTGGTGCCCTCCCCGCCGTGGTATAAATGATGGCTCTTTCTCTCCCGGGAGGCGGAGATAGGATCACTCTCTGGTCCCTGTTAGCAGGTGGGTAATTACTCCAGATTTATTGACGCTCAGATGGCAGAGAGGCGGCCTGATGAATAGGGAAAATAACCTTCATTTACAGCTTGCTACCCGGCATACATTTGCATGATGGTAACATATGTAAATCTCTCTCTCTCTCTCTCTCTCTCTCTCTCTCTCTCTCTCTCTCTCTCTCTCTCTCAGTTCAAACACAAGTTGTGGTGTCTCTGTCTTACACACACACACACACACACACACACACACACGCACACTCAATTCAATCACAGTTTGTGGTCGCTCTCTCTCTCTCTCTCAGGTCAGTCACAGGTTGTGGTCGAGACAGCCGCAGCGACGATGATGGTGAGTGACTTGACTTTCTTAGGTCATTAACCTATAGGTGTGAGGGAGGGGTACACCTATGTATCTTTCAGGTGTGTAAGGAAGGGGTACACCTATGTATCTTTCAGGTGTGTGAGGGAGGGGTACACCTAATGTATCTTTCAGGTGTGTGAGGAAGGGGTACACCTATGTATCTTTCAGGTGTGTGAGGGAGGGGTACACCGATGTATCTTTCAGGTGTGTGAAGGAGAGGTACACCTGTATCGTTCAGATGTGTGAGTGAGAGGAGGGAGAGGTACACCTACAATCCTACTTTATGTATCTTTCAAGTGTGTGAGGGAGAGGCGCACACAAATGTATCTCTCAGATCAAGAACGAACATTTATGTATATAAGTAACGACATCGTCTCAGGGCTATAAACATTATCACAGATATACCGACGTAACATCTCTCTCCCGATCCGTCCAGCTGGGAGGAGGAACAGGAACACCGCACCGTGTAATATATAACGAATAAAGTCTGTTTACGAACCTGCCACTGTGAAGGAGTTAGTTAAACGTCCCTGTGTGAGGAGAGAACCAACGAGGCGTTAGCTGGAGGAGGAACTTTGGCTCTTGAATATATACTGTACATGAAGGGGAGGCGAGGCAGGTAGTTGGTCGCTGTGTGAATATAGTGGGTCTAAACTGGTGTCTTAAACTGCCGACAGGAGTTTGGGCTGTGAATGTACACAAACGAAGGAGTTAGTTAACATTTGTATGAGGAGGAGGTACTAAACGACGCTCTAACTACCGTCGGGATCTTTTGGCTTTGAATGTATATACAGGAGACATGAGTTAGGTAACATCTTAATGAAGAGAAAGGAGCAAGAATTCCATATACCACTGTAGGTAGTTTTAGCTGTGACTGCACGACGGACTTAAGTCATCCCCCTTATGGGAAGAGGAAGAGAGAGGAGAATACTGAAGCTGATGTCGGGTGTATGTTTATTGTTATGTTTGTACACGAGGATATATACGGATTAATGGAGGTGTGATAGTGGGTGACGAGACTGTATGTAAGGTGCTGCCTGGCTTATGGAACACCTCAGTAATGTTGAATAGGGTTGGGTCCTTAATGCAGGTGAGGTGGTGCTGCTGGGGTGGGAGGTGTTGATGGGTCTCAGGATTCTTGTCTGGGACGTCCCGCTCCCTCAGGAAACCCAAGGTCCAGAGCGCCACTGCAGGTGGATAAGAGGACGAACGTTAGTCTGGAGTAGTTTCCATAAACGCGTCAGATAGTGGTGGAGGAGAACGCCAGGCACTGGTGATTACTCGTGCCGGCGTTGTGCATATTATACGGACCAAACAAACGTTGATGAATATTGGCGGATGTTTTTATCAAGGACAGTACTTAATTACACGTAAGTTTGAGATACATACGAGGTATTCACTCAAACATCATTATACGTGTCACATCCGCACTGATTAAGCCACACGGGGAGAGGTGGAAGGTGTAACACAGGTGATGCAGGACACAGGTACACTTGTCCATAAGATAAACAGTAAGGAATAAGAGTGGGATAGTCACCTTGAGGAACCTTGCCAAGAGGGGAGGGGAGGTGTACGTGTGTTTCGTGGGGCGGGGCCAAGAAGAGGAGGTGTGTGGGGAGGGGAGGAGGGCGGCGACGAGACAGTCAAGGAAGCCAGGTATCTACCACTCATCATCCCAGGTGAGAACTTTATAGCGGGAGTGTTGCTTATCGCCTCACCTGAGTGTTGATAATGAGGCTGAACGGGGCGACCTCAGGCGTTATCCCACCCCTCCCCTTCCTCCTCATCCCACCTCTCTCCCACTCTCCCTCCTCCACCTCTATCCTCCCCTCACCTTTCTCATCTTACCTCTCCTCCCCTCCCTCTCTCTCTCCCCTCCCACCTCTCTCCTCCTCCTCCACCTCCTCTCTCCCCCTCCTATCTCTCCCATCCCACTCTACCTCTCTCCTCCGCACTCTACCTCTCCCTTCCCCACTCTACCCCTCCCTTCCCCACTCTACCCCTCCCTTCCGTAACCTTACCTCTCTCCTCCCCATCTACTCCTCCCCTCTCCCACAAACCCCACCCATCCACCTCCTCCCCACCTCATTCGGGCCGCCTCACGCTGGTAAAGGACTGGTTTGTGTGTGTGTGTGTGTCTGGTATAGCAGAATGTAGTAGTTTATACCTGTCCATGGCCAGCGTTAATAGCAGGAGCAGTAGGAGCGACAGGGGCAGGAAAAGCAGTAGCACTAAGAATACCACCACAACTAGCAGGAGGACCAGACTGAGCCCACCTGCTGCTGAAGGTGTGTGCTTCACTCCCGCTGTAGTTGTTGTATCAGCCGAGGACGACCGTCGCCGCTTTGATTTAATAACCAGCACACCACCGATGCTTTACGACTGACTCCTGACATTTTATTGGTTTTAATTCTGAATAAGAGATCTAGTCGTAAATTTAGAGGCTGGTCGCCGTGATGACGTTAAGTGCTTGTGTGTTGTGAGGGGTGCCCGCTGCTAGGTGAGAGCCGAGGGGCGCCCCGCTGCTAGGTGAGGGCCGAGGGGCGCCCCGCTGCTAGGTGAGGGCCGAGGGGTGCCCCGCTGCTAGGTGAGGGCCGAGGGATGCCCCTCTGCCAGGTGAGGGTGTGTGAGGGACACCCTGCTGCTAGGTGAGGGTGTGTGAGGGGCGCCCCGCTGCCAGGTGAGGGCTGAGGGGCGCCCCGCTGCAGGTGACAGGCGTCCCGTTACCTGGTCAGGATGGGCGAGGGGCGCCCCGTTATCAGGTGAGGGGCACCCCTTTAACAGGTGAGGGACGCCCCGCTGTCGGGTGAGGGGCGCCCCGCTGACAGATGAGGGTGCCGTCGACGGTAGTTAAGCAGTAAGCACCGGTAATGAGATGGAGCCCCCTGGCCCCTCCCGGGGAGACGCCCAGCCTCTACCACAGTGTGTCTGTTGTCTCCGTCATTATTGTCGTTATCGGTGTTTTCATCATCATCATTATTATCATCATTATTGTCCGACATTGAGATTGTATACTGCTATACTTAATGATAATGACGATGATGATAATACCATTAATAATAATGATAATAATACCGGTAATAATAATACGTGTTCCTCCTTGTTTATATGTGGGTCAATGTTAATTCAGAATGACTCGTGATACCAATGAGTAATGTGAGTAATAATGAGTAATGAACCATGACGATCAATGACTAATGACCCGTGACAATTAATGAGTAATGACCTGTGACAACGAATGAGTAATAATGAGTAATGACCCTTGACAACTAATGAGTAATGACACGTGTGAGTGAGTAAGACAATAATGAAGTAAGAGTTAATGACAAATTAGGAATTACCTGTACAGTGTGGAGTAATGAACCAGGAGTGATTGTGAGTTAGAACCGGTAATTAGGGTAATTACTCACGTGGAACCTGCAGGACGCCGCCTATATGGGTAACACCATGGCACGGGCTGTAAGTGCCGGCTGTAGCAGATGTTTAGCGGCTGTAGCAGATGTTTAGCGGCTGTAGCAGATGTTTAGCGACCGTAATGTAGGGTTGTGTGTATACAGTGGACATTTCCCGTTACATAAGATACGAAAAACAAAAACTTTTAAGAGACTCACTTCAGCATCGACGGGTATGTGATGACTACAATGGCGTTGAAATTGTACCGAGACTCTTTCCCTTAAGTAAGATGTCTCTTAATTGTCTCTGTACGCGGATTCATAAACATAACCCACGAGTCTTTCAGAATAATGCCTCGAGTGACAGTGTGTGTGTGTGTGTGTGTGTGTGTGTGTTGCTGGGGGTGGTGAGGGTGATGATGGGGGTGTGGGGGAAGGTGAGGATAGTGGTGAAGGTTGTGACGATGGTGGTGAAGGTGGTAATGGTAGTGCCTAGTGGTAGTAGTTGTGTTTTTGACTTGAGGGTTTGTAACAATGCTATTATGTGTTGTTGGTGATTAAGTGGTACAGTATATTATTACTCTCACCGCCGCCACTTGATCTACCTGTGGTGTTGATGAAGGTGGTTGTTGTTGTCTGTGGTGGCGGCGATACACCTACTATTCTGTATCTCTTGATGAAGGCAAGTTACACAAATTCTTACGTGTCACAGATCTTCCTCTTCGTCATAGTTTAATCAAGAGTATCGTCTGTGTTGCGACGCCTGGGGAATCTTAACCCACGGACACAAGAACTGTATCGCCGGACTCAAAAGTGATGTGGTCGTTTACCCCGGCGCTGGCGAAGGAAGAAAAACAGCAAGGACCCTAATTTACCCTGTGGAACTCCGGCGGGCGGCATCGAGGCCTTTAATTGAGTGATGGGGAGGAGCTTTCCACGATGTGTCACCTCAACTACCCCGAGCATCTTAAGAGTCGTCCAGGGGAATTGTATCTCACGCAAAGGTCTTTAATACAGCATTGGGCAGGAGCTTGTCTTGGGTACGTGACCTTGAGGAGCCGAGGATCGAATAACGCCAAGGGGAAGCTTGTGTCATGCAAGAGTTCACATCAGCAGGAACCGGTTTGGGGGATGTGTGTGTCTGTGTGCCTGTGTGTGTGTCTGTGTCTGTCTTTACGCTATGTTTTATCTACATTCCACCAGTTCGGGACGCTCGCTACAGTTTTTGATCCACCGCTGAGACTATGGAAGACCAGTTACCAGGCTGCACCACCCACGTAGGTACAACGGTGTGAGTAAAGTTTGCAAGAGGCCCTAGAGAATAATCGGTACTCGTATCAACATAATTATGCTCTCTCCAAACACAGCATCGTTGACTATACATCCATCACAAGGTTGCTTCCCACTTCACACTCGCTGAACACACACACACACACACACACACACGCACACACACACACACACACACACACACGCGCGTGATCTGAATAATGCAGTTAATAAGGAGTAATGACCGAATATGGATGCCAGTGACGGGTGTTCCGAGGGGCTTCTTCAAAAGTGTTGTATTGAGGTGAGTTAGGTGTTGCAGGGGAGTCTGGCGGTCACCTTCCCGTCAGGCTCATATGTTGTCTTATTGTCCTGCCTCATTGTCTTGTCCTCGCGATTTGCATATAAACACTGTGCGTTTAGTAGGAATTGTTTATAATGGAGCTGCGTTTAGTAGGGTTTATTTATAGTGTGAATGTTTTAAGTTGTGTATAGTTGTGACTCTTAAAACAGTCTAGTACGGACTTGCTCGAGGTCCCTTCTCGAAGTACGAAGACACTTGAGTAGCCGGGGACTTGTAAGGACCACCGTCGGACTCGCTAAAGGATCTCTGAGGTATCCAGGGACCACCACCGTAGGGCTCGCTAAAGGTCTCTCCTCCCATAAAAACATATCGCCGAGTCCAGTGAGACAAATTCGCGTCTCCCGGCGGGCGTGGCGGGCCGCTGCCTCCTGCCGAGCTCATAACTCAGGCCAGCAGGTTACCTGGCTCCCGGCGAAACCCCCTCCCCCACCACCCAACCCACACCTGCCTCCTCTACTCTGTACCTAGCTATCCCTTCCTCTCAATTCCCTCCAGTACTTCCATCAGTTTATTCCTCTAACTTTACTCCTTCCCCTTTCCCTCCCATCCCCTCCCTGCCTCCTCCCCTCCCTTCCCCTCCCCTCCCACTACCCTCTCTCCTCCTTACCCAGCGTCCTCGCACTTCCTGTCAGCAGTACCTCCTCCTTCACCTTCTCAGTACAACCTCACTCTCTGTTTTCTCTCCCTCTTCCACTTCCTTCATCTAGTACTTCTGTCCTTCCCTCCTTCACCTCCTTCGTCAGTACTCCCGCCCTCCCCGACCTCCCTCGCTTCCTTCATCCAGTACTCCTGCCTATCTTCCTTGAGGGGGGTTGAGAGGGGAGGAAGAAGTTGGGGACAGACATTGAAGGAAGAGATAGACATATTAGTGATTTCTTGGATATGTCTTTGTGGGTCGTTCTATCCTCCTCCACCTCTCACTCCTCTACCCCGATCTCTGTAATATCCTCACCAAGCCCCTTCACCTCCCGTCATTGTCCCCCACTTCCCCACCAACCCTCCTGCCCTCCCACCACTGCATGGCTATTGGGTATCGTTGACGCAGTATGTGATAGGACAGTGTCATGAGGGGTGAACAGAATGCATCACGCAGGTCATGGGAGGTCAGTGTGTGGCGTCGTGAAATATTTGTCGCTCAGGAAGGCCAGTGAAGCATTTAGTCTTTTTTTTTTTTTAAACAAAATGCCAGCACAAGCGGTTATCATCGCCTGGCTTTCCCATCTATCCTGTAGAGAAACGACATGCTTAGAGTTATGCTATACGAGCGTTGTCCGAGTCGTGCCCACAGTGGCGTTGTCTTGTGGTAGGAACAGTTGCTGCGGGCCCTGGGGGTACAATTCACTACTTTGTTTATGAGCTCCCGGGAGTAACCTCTATTGAATATGTGTTGTGAAGTTCCATATATTGTTACGGCATTGATTGTAATTCTAGTGATTGTGCTGGAGTGTACACCATGCCTAGAGACTCCGATAAAGTCTCTAGTATTAATAATGACCGCTGATGATGAGGTTCACCCAATTATTTGGTGGGGTTTTTTATCATCATGTCGGAGTTATGATAGTGGTGGTAATCCTCTCAGCCCCGATTAAATGAATTTCTGATGTGCACACAGTTCAGTGTGTGTGTACAGTACACTCACCCGGCGAGTTAACTGTTAGTGATAACAAGAAGCACTCACCAAGGTGTACTTACCGATTGACTTTGTATTACGGTGATAGTAAACAAACTCACTAAGCCTAACTTAGGAACTAGTTGCTTGTAATAAGTATAGGCAGACTCCCCAGGGTGTGTGTAAGAGTTAATGATAAACAAACTCCCAGGATTTACTTAAAGGATTAGCTGTATTGCTCTGTTGTTCACGGTGATATTAAACAGCAGCGGTGCCAGCATCCCGCCTGAGGGAAAGCGAGATGTAACGGTGTTGAGTATCACATCATGTGCTTTTTACGTCCCCGCCCCGCCCCAGGTGTGTAGTTTCAGGTTGTGTGTGCATGCTTGTATGCGAGTGCCCGCGTGCGTGCGTACATTTTCTCGTCTATGTGCAATATGTATAATCATCTTATGCACTTTTAATCTCCGTTTCGCTCCTGTTAAATGTCTGTTTGTCCGCCTTATCGTAGTGTTTCAGGGGGGCGGCCCAGGAAGGTACTTGGCGGGAGTATATAGTGGCGAGGGTGATAAGTGTGAAGCCAGGTGGGCGAGGGACGGGCTGAAACACCACCTGGTCTCCTGGTGCTATAGGTTGCCCGCCCCCGCACCACCTGGCACCACACTATCGCCATCTGCGTTCTAGGGGTGAGGGGAGGCAGTGTAAGAGGGAGGGGGGGGTAAGAAGGGAGAGGAGGGAGGGAAGGGGGGGTGTCCGCTATCTGGAGGGGAATTTATGTGGTGGGGGTGATTGCTACCCGCGTAGGAGAGGGGGTGGTGCTTGCTGGAGGAAGAGTGGTAGTTTGTGGAGACGGGTTGTGGTGGGTGAGGGAGATAATGGTGGCTTGGTGTGGGGGGAAGTGAGGGAGATAATGGTGGCTTGGTGTGGGGGAAGTGAGGGAGATAATGGTGGCTTGGTGTGGAGGAAGTAAGGTAAATATGGTGGCTTGGTGTGGAGGAAGTAATGGTGGCTTGGTGGGTGTGTGGGGAGATAATGGTGGCTTGGTGTGGGGAAGTGAGGGAGATAATGGTGGGTGGGTGGGTGAGGGAGATAATGGTGGCTTGGTGTGGGGGGAAGTGAGGGAGATAATGGTGGCTTGGTGTGGGGGAAGTGAGGGAGATAATGGTGGCTTGGTGTGGAGGAAGTAAGGTAAATATGGTGGCTTGGTGTGGAGGAAGTAAGGTAAATATGGTGGCTTGGTGTTAGTGAGGACACAGTAATGCATTATAGAATCAATAAGGTATAACATAAGAACATCAATATGAACCAATTATCCTAAGTATAGAGGATAGAATACCATCTATCCTAGCAGTACCTATGTCTGGGATAGTAAGAAGAGTCAACACTAGCCACACAGACATGGCTCGGGGGTAGTCAGCACCTAACCAAAATTTACAAGTTTACTGTATTAGTAAGTGGCTTTATCCCCGTAATAACAGGAACATTAAAGCGCATGTACCTGACTAGTGGAGTGTTTTCGCTTGTCTGTCTGTCTGTCTGTCTGCCTGTCTGTCTTGTGTCTGTCTGTCTGTCTGTCTTGTGTGTCCATAATATAACTCGGGAACGGGTTTGTAGATTTGCACTAAACTTCGTAATTTTGATCTATACAAGATAAGGTCCACCTGATACTTGTGATGCATATTGCCCCAGAATTTATCAAGTGTTAACATGGTAACTGTTTGAGCAATGTTAACAGCGTCACCAGTTCGAGTTTTATCCTGCCATGGTACCGGTTCGTGGGCATGGTTTGTACCTGCTCGGTTGATGTTTATTTTAGTTATGCAGTTTGATTTTATTTTAGTTTTGTTATAATTCTTATTTGTATATTTACGTTATGGATAGTTGTATTATTATTATTATTATTATTATTATTATTATTCATTGTTATTATTAGTAGTTATTATTATTATTATTATTATTATTATTATTATTATTATTATTTGTTATTATTATTATTCATTGATATTGTTGTTGTTATTCGTTATTATTATTATTATTATTATTATTATTATTATTATTATTATTATTATTGTTGTTGTTAGTGTTATTATTACTCGGTGTATCTTTAGCTATAAGTGAAAACAAATTATTTGGTAACTGTAGATACAAAAAAAAGTTTGAGTGTATATAGACGTGAGGTATTTTTGTCTTGTTTATTGAGCAAACATTGTCCATTATTAACACAGGGGAGGGAGGTGAGTGAGAGGGAGAGAGTAATGGAGAGGGGGAGGGGAGGAGATGAGTGAGGAGGAGAGGGAGGGTGGGAGAGGAGGAGAGAGTAATGGAGAGAAAGAGGAGGGAGAGAGAGCAGAGAAAAGGAGGGAGAGTAGAGTAAAGGAGGGAGAGTAGAGAGGAGAAGGAGGGAGTAAGGGATTTGGGGAGAAGCAGAGGAGGAAAACAGGAGGAGGGAGAGTAGAGAAAAGGAGGGAGAGCAGAGAGGAGAAGGAGGGAGTAAGGGATTTGGGGAGAAGGAGAGGAAAGGAGATGAGGGGGAGGGTGGAAAGAAGTGAGAGGAAGGGAAGAAAGAAGAGGGAGGGATGAGGAAAGGACAGAGGAGGAAAACAGGAGGCTGAGGGGAAAGAAAGGAGATAGGGAAACAGACGAGTGAATGGAGTAAGGAGAGAGAGACGGAGATGAGTGAGAGGAGGAAAGTAGAGGGAGAGAGAGAAAAAAAGGGAAAGGACGTAGAGAAGAGAATAGGGATGGAGAGAAGAAAGAATAGACAGAGAAAGGAGAACGAGAGAGGAAGGGTGAGAGGAGAAATACGCGAGAAAGAGAGAGATAGCTGGAGGGGAGGGGAGGGGAGGATGTAATATAATAACATTCATCACCGCACCTTGTAATTACAGTTATTAATAGTGACCACCATCAAGCCATAACACACCTAATAACAATGTGTTTAATTTTGGACATAACTACTACGTCATTATCTCAGTGTTATATAGCCGTGTTGTGTTCTGATGGCTAGATACGGCTCATATAACCTTTGTGATGATGATGATGAATTGGACCCGTGTTTAGTGTGTGTGAATTAAATGAACACTGCATATTTTTTTTTATTTAGTCATTGTGTTTTTGATTTTGTTGTTCTCTTGTCTGGTCTTAGCAGATAATGTGGTTAGGTTAGGTTAGATTCGAATAGGTTAGGGTGTGTTAGGATAGGTTAAGTTAGGTTTGAGTGGGTTAGGGTAGGTTAAGTTAGGGTATAGATTAAGTTAGGGTCTGTTTTGGTTAAGTTTGGGGAGTTTAGGTTAGGGTATGTTTGGTTTCGTCTAGGGTAGGTTATGATATGTTTGGTTAGGTTATGGTCTGTTAAGTTAGGGTTGGGTATGTTAGATTAGGGTGTGTTTGATTTGGGTAGGTTAAATTAGGTTAGGTTAGGTCGGTAATTTAAATTAGGTTAGAGTAGATTAGGTTTATGAAAGAAAATTTTTTGTCAAATCGTTCACTTTTAATTGACTTAACAGGGAAACTACAGTACGAACACGGACGCCACAAATACGAACACAGTCATGGCAAACACGAACACCACGAACACGTACACCATTACACGAACACAACGGCGCACGATTCCATACTACTCTAGGAATTTCGTTAGGGTGATGCAATTATAGTGGAAAACCATGATGTGTGATGAAAATGGTATCAATATATATTTCTACTCCAGAAATTCAGATTTAACTCCAGAAATTCAGATTTAACTCGCAAGAAATTCAGATTTAACTCCAGAAATTCAGATTTAACTCCAGAAATTCAGATTTAACTAAAAAAATAAATTAGACATTTCTCCTAATAGTCAGAATTATATAATATCTCTCCTTCACTTTCCTCGATTGTAAAACGAGGAACCCATTCATAGGTATCCCGGGGACGAACCAGCGACTTTTAGGGCGGTATATGAGTGCTGTTTCCACTCAGCCACCGCCGCACGACCTTGGGTGATTAAGGAGTAATATAAATCTGTTTATATATTAACAACTCTGGTAGATAATTGTTTTCTTTAATAAGTAATTGGAGTTTTTTCTTGTTTGTGGTTATTTTATTGATGCTTGTTATTGTTTTTATTTTTGTTATTTTTGTTTTTGTCAGACAGAAAAGAAAAAGAATGAATGTAAGGAAAAATATCAACTTGGCGAAAGAGAGAGAGAGTTGTTACGAGTTGGGGATTTAGAATATAGTTAAAGGTCTACCCAGATCCCAACAGGCAACAACAATAAAAAACAAAGACAATCGGACTATAAAAGGGTAGACAAAGGATGCGAGTTTTCGTTGTGTATAATAAAGTACCATAAATTCCTTAACAAAATATTCAGCTTATAAATTACCCTTAACCAAACTTAACCTAAACATTAACAGTATATACATATTAATACAACATAAAACAATCGTGAAGCAAGGTGGAGGTGGGAGAGGCAATACAAGATTACAAATACTTAAGTGAGGAGCTGAGATGGCTGACGAGTAAGGCTGAGTATTGTAGAAGACGGTAGGTAGTCACTGTGCCGTAGGTTTAGAGGATAGATGATCCTGTGGTCACTTCCCAGAGTGTAGTGCTCTCTCCTCGAACTCGAGCTGAAAAGAAGACTTGGAGGAAGTGACGCAACAACCAGGATATGGAGAAGGGAAACCCCGGAGTGGTAACTAAGACGAGTCATACTCGTGTCTCGTCCCTAGATGGCGTTGCTCGTTGTGCTGGGTAGGTAGATCAGGACAATTGGTGGAGGGGTTCGTAACAGTGTATAACCACTTAAGTCACTATTGTAATAAATCGCTATAAAGGTTTTACGAGTTGTTGATAATTGGTCTGAACTTTAATAAATTGGTTAGGTTCGGATAGGTTAGTCAGGCTGCCTCAATGACGATGAATAAACCGCAGGATATTCTTTAAGACAATAATTTTCTTTCGTATTTGTTGTGTTAATTAAAAGGTAAACACAATACAGGTACAGGCTTTCATTAATTAATTTCTCTCGTGGTTATTATATTAAAAAAGCAAAGTTAATTTTTTTAATATATTTTTTCTTATTGTTAATATATAGTTAAAGATAAAATTAGAGCAGCCATTTTATATATAATTTTATAATATATGTGAAAAGTTACTTGGGTTCCATAGGGCTGACTACCTATTGGGAACAAGTGTGGATACAGTGTTGGTAGGCACAGTATAGGCTACTCTACCACCTCTCACTACTGTAAGCCTGGGTGTCCATTCTGTTGCTGGGGCTACTAAACGGTGCCTTCCCCACGTGGTGTATTAAGCAACGGGACTCGAACTGGCACACGGTTGGTAGGTCAGGAGGTGAGTGCTGCATCCATTTAGCCGCGGCACCTTTGTATTTAATTAAAGAAAAGTATTGACGTTAACATAACCGTTTCTTTTATTAATTTTTCCATATTAGTTGTAGTTAATTTACGACAATAAAGGTATAACAATCACTTATAATTTATCTTGTGATTTATGCATTCAATTAAAACCAGAAAGGAATTATTATGTTTATTCAAGCGACTTAATTCTTTATTATAAATCACAACAAAAACATGGAATAGGGCCGAGTGTGTAGTGCCAAGGCCGCCAGTGTGGGCAGCCAGCCAGATATAAACTATCTTATAAAATCTGGCCAAAGTATACATTCACCCGGACCATCAGCTTAACTCGCGGGTAAGAAGGGTGGTCAACTACAGCCTCTATATATCTTCACCTTCTGGCCTATCATATACCCTTCTTCACCACTGAGCGTCTTCCACCCCCTCCTGTCTCTATGAAGTGGGTAGGGTGGTGATGGAGAAGGGGGCAGGGTGGTGAGGGGCATGATGAAATTGTGAGGGAGAAGGGGGGAGCATGGTGGTGAGGGAGAGAGCTTATAGTAATTGTGAGGGAGAAGGGGCATGGTGGTGTGAGGGAGAAGGGGGCAGAATTGGTGAGGACAGGGGTATGGTGGTGGCAGGGAAGGGGGCAGAGATTGGTGAGGGTGCGATTTTATGGTGAGTGTGAGAAGGGGGCATGATGGTGAGGTGGGGGACATAGTGAGTGAGGAGAGTGTGGTGGTGAGGAGAAGGGGCCCAGAGATTGGTGAGGGTGGGGTACATGGTGAGTGAGGAGGGGGCATGATGGTGAGGGTGGGGACATGGTAGTGAGGAGAGGGGTATGGTGAACAGGGGAGAAGGGGCATGGTGGTGAGATTGGGGTGCATAGTGGTGGGGAATTGTAATTGGTGAGGTGGGGACTTGGTAGTGAGGGAGGGGGTATGGTGGTGTGAGGAGAGGGGCATGGTGGTGAGGTGCAGGGTTGCATGGTGAGTGAGGGTATGGTGGTGAGGGTGGGACTTGGTGGTGAGGAGAGGGGCATGATGGTGTGAGGAGAAGGGGGCAGGGGTGGTGAGGAGAAGAGGGCATGATGGTGTTTGTTGAGGAGAGGGGGCATGGTAGTGAGGGAGAGGGGCATGGTGGTGAGGAGAGGGGGGCATGGTGGTGGGGAGAAGAGGGCATGGTGGTGGGGAAGGGGGCATAGTAGTGAGGGAGAAGGGGTATGGTGGTGAGGAGAGGGGGGCATGGTAGTGAGGGAGAAGGGGGCATGATGGTGAGGGAGGCAGTAGCCCAACACGGAGGCCTCACAGCTCGTCACCTGAGAGGGTCACATCACCAGGAATGTCGAAATAAAAAAGAAAAAGGAACTGGTTTGGTGGGTGGCGTCCTTATGTGCGTCTGTGTGTATTTATGACAAACATCATAAACTTATACCTCGCTGGGTGGGTGAGGGAGGGAGTTGGTGGGGGGTGAGGGAGAGAGAGACAGTGGGTGGGAGCGGGTAGGTGGGTGGGTGAGGGAGGGATTGCTTTAATGAAATGCAAGAGCAGGACAAATGGGGAGAAAGAGAGAAGTAGAAGGAAGAAAGAGATGGACAGGAGGATAAAGATAGATAATGGTGGAGGAAAATAAAGACCTTCTACACTAACACATTGATGGTGTTTAAGTGTAGCAGTTACGGTATTGATGACGTTAACAGCCCATGGGAGTCACCTGGGACTGTGATTGGTAGGGAGACTATTGTGTGTGTGTGTGTTTGACCTTGTTTAACCCCTGTAGCTGTGACCTTACCAGGGTTAAATCGCTGGGGCATATCTGACCCCATGTGTCACCTGATCGTTCTACACACACACACACACACACACACACACACACACACACACAAATTCTCTCTCCTGCCTCAGCTCTTCTTGTTAAATCATGACATCTTAATAATTAAAGATAAATTGGCCCTCCTGGCCTCCCTCCCCTACCCACTCCACCCTCTCCCTTCCCTGCCCATCACCCCTCCATGCTTCACCGCTCATAAGCCAGCGCCAAATTGCCCCCCTCTTCCTTCTCTCTTCCTTCCCTTCCTCTCCTCCTCCCTCTTGCTCTCCTTCTCCTCTTCCACTTCAGCATTAGCCACTTCCTCCTTTTTCCCATTCTATCCGTTTCCTCTCTTTCTTTTCCTCCTTCTTAACCTCTCTCTCCGGCGACCCTTCCTCTTCTCTTCCTTCTCCCCTATCTCCCTCCCCCCTTTTCCCCTTCCCCTTTCTTCCCCTTTTCCTCGTCCTCACCAACTTTTTCTTCTATCCTTCCACTTTCTTCTCCCTTCCTCCCATCTCCCCCTTCTTCCTCCGCCCCTTCTTCCTCCTGCCCCTCATTCCTTCTCCTCTTCCCTCGCCAGTTGGTCCTCCGCTCATAGCTGGTGGTGGCGACAGTTAAGTGAGTTTAAGGGTGTTACTTGCTGCTCCACCTGCCACTACCACACCTACTCCACCCCGATACTTCTGCTTGAACCTAACCTAACCTACCCCTTGCTAACCCCTACTGCTTGTATCTAACCCTATCTACTCTCTACTACCCCCTACTGTCTGTACCTAACCTTCCTCTGCTACACCACTACTGCTTAACCCAACCTACCCCCTATTGGTTGTACATAACCTAACCTAACTAAATTAACCGAACGTAACTTGACCTCAACCTTCAGGTGTGACGTTAACCTTTGACACAGCGTAGATCATGGTCACTTGGTTTGGTCAATGATAATAGTTCGTGCTACGTGGTAACAATATGTCTGTTTCCGATGAGGACACACAGACAGGCACTGACAGACATACCGAGACAGATACCGACAGACACAGATATATACCGACACAGGCACAGACAGACAGACAGACAGATACCGAGACAGACACACCAAGATTGACATACCAAGACAGGCACAGACGAGAACAGACAGATAACAAGACAAGACAACGGCTATCATACTACATCCAGAAGAGCCATGGTCTCATTACAAACAACACACACGCGCGCGCGCACAAATAATGGTTGCCCTTCGTGTAACAAGGATGGCCGGCCCAAGGACCACTTTGGCGTGAACTTGTTTAAGGTGCAGAAGCTGTCGCCAACACAACAACCACACCCTGAGTTAACGAGTTGTATGACCTAGTGTCAAGGAATAGTCCGAGAAGACCGGACAACTCGCTAATTGCACTGGCTAACCATTACCCCGGAATACGATCCACAAATCGATTAACATCCAGGTTCCCAATTACTGCTGGGTAGACAGAGGCAAATGGCGTAAAGAAACTTGCCCATAATTTCACCCTGCTCGGGGATCGAACCAGGGTCCACTCGCTGGCGAGGCGAGCATGCTGACCATTACACCACAGGTAGCCACAGATACACACATACACAGACACAAGTATACACACACACACACACACACACAGACAAGCGCACGCGCACACACACACACACACACACACACACACACACACACACACACACACACTAAATTAACAGTACAAAATATGGCAGATAGAAGGCACTTCACGTATCTCAGCCCCAGGCAGCTCTCTGAAGGCTCGCTTCTTGCCACCCATTATCTGCCTCTTATATTGTAAACCCTGTGGTGGTGACGGTGGTGTGGTGGTGGGTTTGCAAATGGAGGTGTGGTAAGTGGTGGACGTCGTAGTGGGGGTGTTGGTAGTGCTGGGGTTGGTGATGATGGTGGCAGTGGGGTGGTAGGTAGCAGGGTGGTAGTGCTGGGGTTGGTGATGATGGTAGCAGTGGGGTGGTAGGTAGCAGGGGTGTTGGTAAGATGCTGGGTTGGTGATGATGAGCCCAGCAGTGGGGTGTTAGGTAGCAAGGATCATTGTTGGTCTGAGTTTGTGATGGTAGCAGTGGGGTGTGAGTAGCAGGGTGTTGGTAGTGCTGGGGTTGAGTGATGATGGTAGCAGTGGGGGTGGTAGGTAGCAGGGTGTTGGTAGTGCTGGGGTTGGTGATGATGGTAGCAGTGGGTGGTAGGTAGCAGGATGTTGGTAGTGCTGGGGTTGGTGATAGTGGTAGCAGTGGGGTGGTGGGTAGGAAGATTGTTGGTAGTGCTGGGGTTGGTGATGATGGTAGCAGTGGGGTGGTATGAGTATGAGATTGTTGGTAGTGCTGGGGTTGGTGATGATGGTAGCAGGTAAATTGAGTAGGTATGGGATGTTGGTAGCAGTGCTGGGGTTGGTGGTGTGGTGGTGGGTTTGCAAATGGAGGTGTGGTAAGTGGTGGACGTCGTAGTGGGGGTGTTGGTAGTGCTGGGGTTGGTGATGATGGTGGCAGTGGGGTGGTAGGTAGTGCTGGGGTTGGTGATGATGGTGGCAGTGGGGTGGTAGGTAGCAGGGTGTTGGCAGTGCTGGGGTTGGTGATGATGGTAGCAGTGGGGTGGTAGGTAGCAGCAGTACAACCATATGGACGACGATACTTGTACTGGCCAGAACCAGCCTGGGTGGCCGCCACCACCACCACCCACGGACAGGATGCTGCCAATGGTGGCGTGGAGTGTGGCAGGGAGCTGGAGGTGGCGGGGAGTGGCACTCATACACGCATATGACTGATGAATGCACTGGAGTGTGGGTGGCGACTTCCAGGTGGTGACGTGAGCCAGGTGAAGGTGACCAGCGACCATTAACAGTTGAAGTTGGTGGGCAGTGATCACCTACACTTACAATGGGTGTAGGTGGCAGGATGAGTGTGCAGCCGCCCACGGGTGACAGCGCCTTTTCTTCAGCACTCGACCACCCCTTCTCCTCTCCTTGTACGGGGACCAGAAATATTGGTAGATGGATATACGAGGGTTTGTATGCCCAGCCTCTCTCTCTCTCTCTCTCTCTCTCTCTCTCTCTCTCTCTCTCTCTCTCTCTCTCTCTCTCTCTCTCAGAACAAGAGAGTGCCCGGTTGCCCACGTTGTCAGCAACTGGTGACAGCCGTGGGTACGTTACCTGTGTTGGCCTCTGCCTGACCTGCACTTCATGTATCACTAGTACCATCATTACCACCAGGAGCGCCACCAGCGATACACACCACAACTACCACTAACAGAGGCAGGTTCCCCACTACAACAGACCACCAGTATACGAGGAGGGTCTTAACACAGGCAACACCACTCACTCGTCCCTCTTAATGACACCAATCTGTGCACCGTCTCAGCAGTTAGAGCTTATCACTAAAGCCAGTTTTTGTCGCGGTCTGTCTCGCGCCGCCCCCACACTACGTACTGTTCGGGCTGTGTCTTATGTTTCGTATTTATTGTGTGACCTGAAGGATGCTGGCTGTAGGTTTTGTGTCGTGGGCTGAAGAGAGAGAGAGCACCATTCACCTACACCCTCTCTTTACCCGCGTTAATTCATTACCTTGACACACACTCTCTCTCTCTCTCTCTCTCTCTCTCTCTCTCTCTCTCTCTCTCAGGGACACACACGTGGTCTTCGCCTCGCCGACACCAACATCAGTTTGTGTCATGTGAGGGATTCTGGCCCACCTGTACAGTACAATGGATTTTTTCTCTCTGTTTGTGTGTCTTCTTTCCTGTTTCCTTCTTTTCATACCTGTATCTTACCTTACTTATTCTTATCACTGTTACTTACTTCTTCTTTTAATTATCTCCATTTTTTTTAATTCTTCTCTTCTGCCTTTACTCGTCTTTCCTTCCTCTAACTTTTCAATGTTTTTTCATGTATGTTAATCCTCTTGCCTCTTCCTCCTTTTCCTCCTCGTTTTTCCCTTCTCCACCCTTCTCCTCCTCTTACCTGCTCCTCCTCCTCTTCTCCTCCTCCTCCTCCTTCCCCCACCTCCTCTTCCCCCTCCACCACCTACACCACCACCCCCACCTCCCCCCCCTCCTCCTCGCTCACACCCCACCCCAACACATCTCGCATCACAGTTGTCATATTACATCATTTTGACAACAAACATAAACCGTAATTAGTGTTTTAAGGAGTACAAGAATCCTTCCCTAAACACCGATGACTCCCAATTGCAAGATGGTCGTACCTGTGTTGGTCTTAAGACTCTCCTGCTGCTATATAAGGTTCAGTTTGCCCGTCACGTAATGCAAATAGCTGTCTCCAATGTGTACCTGTGGGCTGTGGTCCTTGTATGGGAAAACTTGGTGCAGTCACATTCACCCATCGGTTATCCGGAGTCCGGTTTTATATATTTATTGTTTATCCGGAATCCATTATATTTGTATGTAGTTATTAGTTATCCGGAAGCCGATGTGGGTGTATAATTCTCAGCCATCGGTTACCTCTACTGCAGTAACAAGCTCAATTGTCTTAACAATTTCTTAGCGTAATTTTAAGAAACAAAACAAAGATGGCGGCCAAGATGACATTGAAACCTCACCCAATAACTGAGTCTTCCTTAACGAGATGTGTTCTGTCATCCTCAGGTAAAACAAAAAATATTAATATCCCATTTTTTTTTCGAGAATCCGGACACAGACCAGAAATTCGGTGCCTTATTAACCAGCTGTCAAAAGTGTGTGTCAGATTGTGTCGTTATCTCGGTCACCCTCACCGCCTCAGCCAGCCATCCGGACACAGGTATCTCACGCGAGGCATACGTCTCTCACGCTAGCTAGACGTGTGTGTGTGTGTGTCCTGTCCCTGTCTACCTCTCACGTGTTCACCTGACCCCGTGACACTAATGCCGGATCCGCCACCAATACCCACCTGTATCCCCCTCTCTTCCCCCTTCCCCTCTCCTCCCTCCTTTCCCCTTCCCCCGCCCGCCTTCCTTCCCCCCACCTGTCTGGAGCAAGAATGCAGCTCACTACAGCTTCATTAACCTGGTGCCTTCAAGGTCCTGCAAGTGTGACTGGTGCCTCTAGACCACCCTCCTGTCCCTCTCCCATTCAAATCCCCCTCCCTCCCCTCCCTTCAGACCCATCTGAGCTCTCTCACTGACCTGTATCCTCTCCAGGTCTCTCCCTCTACGGTTGCTGTCTCTTGCTGTCCTGTACATAATACCTGTACAACCATACTTGTACATCATGACTTGTATATGCAGTCTTCACCTAATCACCTTCCTCCTCCCCAAACACCCACCCCCCTCCCATTCCTCCACCTTCCCATTCCACCTTTCCTCCACCCCAACTTCCCCCATTTTTCTTCCCTATCCTCACCAGCCTCCCCCTCCTTCCCCTATCCTCGCCCCCCTCCCTCCCCTCCCCACTTCTACCTACCCTCACCAACCTCCCCTCCTTCCCCTATCTCGCCCCCCTCCTCCCCCCCTCACCCATCACCTACCCCTCCTTCCTACCCCACCCCTACCCCCACCACCCCTACCTTCCCACACCCCTTCCCACATCCTCCCCCTCCCTCACCTCCCTCCCAAGAACCAGTCTAAATTCCTGTATTGCTTCAGTACTTGTGTTTTCAGGTACGCAGGACTTTTTTTTCCCCCTGAGGCCCGGGTTAGTTGAGACGGTAATGAGCGTGTCGTATAGCCTTGGCGTTAATTGGTCTACACATGACTCTACAGCCTCCACAGGTTGAATCTCGCGCCTTGAATCTGTGCCATGATGGAGGGGAATTTGCATTACGAGGCAGGCTGGGAGGTGGGAAGGGGAGAAGGGGTAGAGGGAGGGAGGCAGGCAGGTGTGAGGTGAAGGGTGGAGGAGGAGGTAGTTAGGGAGGAGAAGGTGGTGTGGGGAGGGGTGGTGGGTTAGGAAGGGGGAGTAGGGGTACATAGTGAGGAGGAAGGGGTGTGGGGAAGAGAAAGATTAGAAGGTGTAGAGAGGGAGAATGATTTTTTTACCTTTCTCTCCCTCCCATTCTTTCCTATCCTCCTCCTCCTTCGCCCCCCCCCCTCCCATACTTCCCTCACCTCTTACTCCCATAAATCCCCTCACTTTTCCTAAATTCCCCTCTTCACCTCCTTTCTTCTACCCTCTCTCCTCGTCCATTTCCCCCTCTTTCCATTCCTCCTCTTTTCGCCCCCTGCCACTCTTCCACTTCTCCCCCTCCTCCCTCTCCCCCCTCCTCCCCTCTCCCCCCTCCTCCCTCTCCCCTCCCCTCTCCCCCTCCTCCCCTCTCCCCCCTCCCCCTCCCTCTGACAGCCACTCAGTACCTCACCTGTCATTAACACGGGTCGTTAGTGACGTGGCAAAAAGATGGCAGGTTGATGATGCGGGTAAAACACACGTGGATACGGGCATAGGTGGTGGAGAAAGACAGACGGACAGAAAGGTCTTCATATAGACAGACAGTCACAATAAAGTACAGAGAGACGGACGGACAGACAGACGTGGAAAGCATCGTGTGGACGTGGAAGGCATCGTGTGAGCGCGAGATAGGCATCGTGTAGGTGTGGGCATGATATGGGCGTGGGAAAGGCATCGTGAGGGCGTGGGAGAGGCATCGTGTAGGTGTGGGAGAGGCATCGTGTGGGCGTGGGAAAGGCATCGTGTGGGTGTGGGAAAGGTATCTTGTGGAAGAGGCATCGTCTGGGCGTGGGAGAGGTTGTGGTTGTGGGAGAGGCATCGTGTAGGCGTGGAAGGCATCGTGTGGGCGTGAGAGAGGCATCGTGTGTCGTGGGAGAGGCATCGTGTGTCGTGGGAGAGGCATCGTGTGGGCGTGGGAAAGGCATCGTGTAGGCGTAGGTGGCAGGAGCCTTAAGTCGCCAGCAGAACCCTCAGACCGACAGCAGGAGCCTCAAGTCGCCAGCAGGAGCCTCAAGTTGAGCAGAAGCCTCAGGTCAGGAGCCTCAAGTTGGAGCCTCAGCAGGATCGCCAGCAGAACCCTCAGACCGACAGCAGGAGCCTCAAGTCGCCAGCAGGAGCCTCAAGTTGCCAGCAGGAGCCTCAAGTTGCCAGCAGGAGCCTCATATCGCCAGCAGGAGCCTCATATCGCCAGCAGGAGCCTCAAGTCGCCAGCTGGAGTCACTGTAACCAGAAACTTAGGGAAACAGTGTACTGAGCCAGACAGATACAGACATAAACTGTACAACTGTAATAACACTGACGTGGCTGAGCCTTAGGAGAGTTACAGCTGTGTTGAAAAGCCATCTGAGATAACACATTCAGGTTGAAATATTTATACACCGTGGCGTATCATCTTGCACATAGGAAATACACGGTGTATGGCATCAGTGTGGCGGGAGAAGGGATACAGTTGTTTGTGTTACCTGAAGGCGAGAAATGCTGGAGGTAAACACAATACAGTATCGAATTGGGAAGGAAAAACTATTGTAATAAAAGGAATTAAGGAAAAAGAATAACAGCTACAGAAACACAATATCGAATTAGGGAAAAGAAAACAAAATAACACAAGCGTAATATCAAATTCCAGCATCAGTAATGAGACTAATGACATAATTACATTTGAAAACAGAGTCAGAATTTAGACGAAATGGAGAATAATAGCCACGGGCCGCTAGAAAATGCCACGGGCCGCCAGCAGGAGCCACGGGTCGCCAGCAGGAGCCACGGGTCGCCAGCAGGAGCAGAACCTCGCCAGCAGGAGCCGCAGGTCGCCTCCCTCACAAGCGTGCCGCCAGCTACCCAACACTGTGTTTTATACCGGTGTTGTATTTCTCAACGCGGTGGATAATCTCATAATTGCGTTTTTGTGGTGGTGTTGTGAGCCTGTGTGTCAGCTGGTCGTGTCACCCCCCCACTCCCACTCCCGAGGATCATCGCCTATGTCCTCATCTAGTTACACTCATACATCTCCCATACGCACACGACTTACGAACACCCATATAAAGTTATCTCATTTTCTGGCTTTACGCACATACACCCAGTTACGCACACAGCTACGGACGCTCTTCGAAATATATTGCCTTGTCTGGTTAAACACATACTATACCCTAACGCACACAGTTATGAAGATGCAAGTAAATATTTTGCTTAGTCCTATTGCACACATACGACGCAGACAGCTACTTACACTTGTCTTAATGTTTGCTAGTGTAGCTGCGTACATGCTTATAAACACCTCTTTTTACACCACATACTCACATGCACGACACCCACCCACCGACACACCGAGATACGCACATAGGCGGTGCTGGTCGTACACATCCTGACATTATCTTTACTCTTCAACACATTCGCCTCACCCACACCCATGTTTCCGCACGCCCACACCCCACGATGCCCTCTCACGTCTGCTAGGCCTCTCACACACATACCTGCCTGCCTGCCTGCGGAAACGGGTCGGATGTTTCTTGTTGAGAGACGTGACTGAAAGGTTTAGATGTAGGTTACTGTGTACACGCGAGGTGACAGTGGCTGTTAAACACACACACACACACCATTATTATTATTATTATTATTATTATTATTATTATTATTATTATTATTATTATTATTATTATTATTATTATTATTATTATTATTATTATTATTATTAAACCGCCGCCCCACGCTAGGCCATGAACAAAATAAAAGTAAAAAAAAATCAAATCAAACAAAAGTAAATAAATAAAAAATGAGAAAACGTTCTTGTCAAAGCACTTGGTCACTATTAGTGTTTATCTAAATTTCACCTTCGTAGCTCAAAAGGTGCCTGATATTTCACTCAGACAAGCAATCAAGAGAAATAGTGAGTGAGTGTATTGTGACTGGCATTGGCAGTTGAGTGTGTAGTGACTGGCATTGACAGTTGGGTGTGTAGTGACTGGTAGTGACAGATGAATGTGTAGTGACAGGAGACAGTAAAGTGAGTGAGCTTCGATAGGCAGAAGAAAGTGGAGGACAAACCTAAATTAACATTTTTAGGACAAAATTCAACATAATCTAACCTTGTCATGACCCGGGATTTTGATCGTGTGGGAAATTGTCCAATGAGAAATTGTCCAGTGGGAAATTGTCCACTGAGGTTTTTGTCCAGTGGGAAATTGTCCAAGGTGATTTCAGTCTAGCAGGATTTTCGTGGCAGTGAACGTACAGGTAGAAGTAACAGCCCTGCCAGCCGTCCTAGGAGTTAATAACATGGAGTACTGTGGTGATAGTGTTAATCGTGGGCCAGAAGAGGGTCACCCAGGATCACTTTACCGAGGGGGGGGGGAGGGTAGGGGACACGGAGGGCAAGTATGAGGTGGAGAGGTTAAGTACTGTGTTTACTGCAACAAATCTGAAGCTGAATTGTGTGTGTGTGTGTGTGTGTAGTATTATGTTACTGCAACAATTGATAGAATGAAAGAACATGAATCAGACGGACATACAAACAAATTTAAGTACTGTTATATATACTGTTTATATATAATATTAAACTAAGACAGACAGACACATACATACATACATACATACATACATACATACATACATACATACATACATACATACTGTCTACCACAACAAGCCAAGTAGGAGGAGGAAAGTTATTTACAGTGGTGACAAATATTTAATGGCTTCTCCTGTAGTGTTGTCTGGCTGTAGCTTGTCGAGTAGGAGCCTCACTCAGCCTGCAGTATGATACGTGTAATAACATGCAGATCAGGTTTTTGAATGTAAAATTGCAAAAGGATCGTACAGGATGTTGTTGTGTGATGCAGGACGTTGTTGAGTGATGCAGGATGTTGTTGAGTGATGCAGGACGTTGTTGAGTGATGCAGGACGTTGTTGAGTGATGCAGGACGTTGTTGAGTGATGCAGGACGTTGTTGAGTGATGCAGGACGTTGTTGAGTGATGCAGGACGTTGTTGAGTGATGCAGGATGCTGTGAGTGATGCAGGACGTTGTTGAGTGATGCAGGACGTTGTTGGTGATGCAGGATGCTGTTGAGTGATGCAGGACGTTGTTGAGTGATGCAGGACGTTGTTGAGTGATGCAGGACGTTGTTGAGTGATGCAGGACGTTGTTGGTGATGCAGGACGTTGTTGAGTGATGCAGGACGTTGTTGGTGATGAGTGATGCAGGACGTTGTTGGAGTGATGCAGGACGTTGTTGAGTGATGCAGGATGCTGTTGAGTGATGCAGGACGTTGTTGAGTGATGCAGGATGCTGTTGGTGATGCAGGACGTTGTTGAGTGATGCAGGACGTTGTTGGTGATGCAGGACGTTGTTGATGGGACGTTGTTGAGTGATGCAGGACGTTGTTGGTGATGCAGGACGCTGTTGAGTGATGCAGGACGCTGTTGAGTGATGCACGACGTTGTTGAGTGATGCAGGACGTTGTTGAGTGATGCACGACGTTGTTGAGTGATGCACGACGTTGTTGAGTGATGCAGGACGTTGTTGAGTGATGCAGGACGTTGTTGAGTGATGCAGGACGTTGTTGAGTGTTGCAGGATGTTGTTGAGTGTTGCAGGATGCTGTTGAGTGTTGTAGGATGTTGTTGAGTGTTGTAGGATGCTGTTGAGTGTTGTAGGATGCTGTTGAGTGTTGTAGGATGCTGTTGAGTGTTGTAGGATGCTGTTGAGTGTTGTAGGATGCTGTTGAGTGTTGTAGGATGTTGTTGGGTGTTGTAGGATGTTGTTGAGTGTTGTAGGATGTTGTTGAGTGTTGTAGGATGTTGCAGAGTTTTATAATGTTGAAGTGTTGTTGAAGTGCTGTAGAATGTTGAAAAGTGTTGTAGAATGTTGAAAAGTGTTTCAGAATGTTGCAGTGTGTTGTAAGATTTTGCAGGGTGTTGCAGAGTTGTAGGATTTTGCAGGGTGTTGTAGGAGGTTGTAGGATTTTGCAGGGTGTTTTAGGGTGTTGCAGAGTTGTAGGATTTTGCAAGGTGTTGTAGGAGGTTGTAGAGTGTTGCAGAGTGTTGTAGGATTTTGCAGTGTGTTGTTGGATGTTGCAGGGTGCTACAGAGTATTGCAGCCGCCGTTGCTCTGATGAGATCACAGAACAACCGCCAAAAAAATAATCTAGATTTAACAAACAATTTGACACGAAATATTTTGTTTTTATTCTATGTTTTTAAAGCTTCTTGTGGTTATTTTTTTCTCACGGTTTTTTAATTAAAATTTTTACCTTGTTATAGTCGTGACAGATAAGCGAAGGGTATTTAAGAACCGCTCGTCATACCCCAGGGGTGAGTGCTTAAGATAGCATCACTGGCTGGAAGCGCTACGTTCAAACACAAACATCACGGCTTCTTGTTTGAGGAGCAGCACAGAGCCCCCAGTCAGTGATGGTATCTCGGGGACGTCACACAGAGCTGAGATAACTCCTTAATACCTTCTGGCTTATCTGAGACGTATTAGACTAGTTTTATTTTTGTAAGTCCGTCAATTTATTAAGTAATTATTATTAAAGCCTTTTGGTGTTGTGAAGTGCAGGTGTGCTAAATGAGACGGGTTCCTGCCGCGTGAGTAGTGTTTGGGATTTCGGCTACGTCTCATCGTGTTGGTAGGTTAAGTTTTGCCTTGTGTGTGTGTGTGTTTGGGGGGGGACTACAGGGGTATGGGAGGAGGTAGAAGAGTTGTGGTCGGGCCGCTCCTCACAGTCACTGGCCGGGTAACCCCACACAGTTACTGGCCGGGTCGCCTCACACAGTCACTGGCCGGGTCACCCGCCCTGGGAGGCATCACAGTCGACCGCCCTAATTGGCCAGCCTAATCTTTGTGCTGTGAGGAAGTAATTGCATTTGGCAGGTTGATTAAGGCTTCACTTGGGAATTATGGCCGATTAGAACGTTTGATGAAGGATTGTCGAGGCGGAGACTAAAAGATTAGTTGGCCTTTACCGAATCGCCAATCGCAATTATGGTCTGCGTGTTGTGGGGGGTGAGGGCGTGTATGGGGAATAGGTATAGGGCGTGTGGGTAGCGTGTAGAGGAGTAGGGCAGTTGTGAGTGGCGTGTAGGGGTTATGGAAGGGGTGGCAGATGAGAGGCAACTCTGTGTGTGTGAGTGACTTTTTTTTATATCTGTCTGTCTACCTTTCTTATACTACCTGTCTATCTCTGTCTCTTCCGGATATGCGAGAGAGCAAGCTTGTGTGTACCTGCGAGACATGTTTGGGTGGTCATGCTGTACATTAATGTTGTTGATGGAGTAAGGTAACTTCTTTACACATCTGTCACAGGAACGCACCACTGACCCCGGGGAACCTCACAAAACATAATGATATAAACCCCACATGATAGGGTATATGACTCGAGCTTCCTGGGGAAAAAAATACCATGGTGAAAAGACGTGTTATGTGTAGATGCAGTTTGCAACCACACAAACTAATATGAAGATGAAGGGTATAGTGATAATGGTAGAGATATATGTAAAATGGAATAATGACATGATATGAATAATGAAAAATATATCATAATGTGTTTACTGATGCAACAGGAATTGAGAGTATTTTTATTTTTTTATATAATGTTCATGCATAAGAATCTATTAACATTTAATTTTGCATCTCATCTATCTTGGAACATTTCACTGGTCACATAAAAGGCAATGTTGTCTGAGACTATTTTGTACACATCGCATGGTGTTTACAACGCGTGTCTACACAGAGAATATCACGTGGACAAGCACTCGACTGGTCAGTGTAAACAAAGTCACGTGACCCGATGACGTCAAAGGCGATGATTGGCGACATAGTTCTGCTTTCCGCCGCCAGATGACTTATAAATCATCGGGTCTTTGCTTGTGCTTGAAGGATTCTTTGTCGCTTTTATTTGCTTTATTTCTCTGTTGTAAGTTAATGTTTTTTCATTTGTTCGTATTTGCAGTGGAAGTCATTGCGAATTATTTTTAGGGGTGGGAGAGATACGCCAGACGTGGTTGATTGCTCGTACTGGCGAAGTTTTTATAGTCAAGGTTCTTAGTTACTACCAGGCTGGAGAAATTTTACACCTCCCACACTATAAAAAAAAACGACGCTGGCACGAGCAGTCAACAACGTCTGGCGTTTCAACACCACACACCTCCAGCACAACCACCACCACCACCTACCACAATCACCACCACCTACCACAATCACCACCACCTACCACAATCACCACCACCTACCACAATCACCACCACCTACCACAACCATCACCACCTACCACTACCATCTACTACAACCACCACCTACCACAGTCACCACCACATTACAACCACCACTACCTCCTCCACACCACCTACACCCACCACTGATTACCACCACCACATACCTCCCACCACCACCACCGCACCTCCTCCACCACCACTACCTTCTCCACCACCTACCTCCCACCACCTACCACCACCACCTACATTACCACCACCACCCCACCTTACAACACCACACCCCACCACTACATACCTCACCACACCCCACCACCACATACCTCCCACCACCACCACCCACATACCCCCACCACCACCCCTTACCTCCCACCACACCACCACATACCTCCTCCCACCACCACCTACCCCACCACCACCGCATTACAAACACCACACCCACCACTACATACCTCCACCACCACACCCACCACCACATACCTCCACCACCACACCCACCACCACATACCTCCTCCACCACCACCTTCCCTCTTCAATGACAAACTTCAAATACTATACCAGACGAACTTGCGCCCACCTTCTGCCTACAGTGGCGCTCTTACGACAGGCTCCTTTACTACATTACTGTCCATTAACCAGTGTTTGTGATGTGTACTTGACGCTAATACCACTGAAGGAAGCACCACGCAGGTATACACTCATTAGGGTTTTAAATTTCTCAGGTGACAAGGCTGCTGCGGTGAGGTATTGTGGCGGTAAGCTTGGAGGAAATTGGAAAAGGAAAATGGCTTGGGGGAGGAACCCACTATTGTATTTTTGTTTATTTTATTTATTTTTTATATTTTTTAAATGTTTGTTTCTTAACATGGGATATATAGGTCATAAAAATGGATAGTCTCTCTCTCTCTCTCTCTCTCTCTCTCTCTCTCTCTCTCTCTCTCTCTCTCTCTCTCTCTCTCTCTCTCTCTCTCTCTCTCTCTCTAAGATTAAATACACTAACCTAACCCCTCCAGGTAGCGTTAAGGTGTTTCATCATCAGGTGAAATAAGCTGGTAGGTGAGGGGGACTAATTTACAGGTGATCCATATTTTATTTTATTTTGATACACTCGCTCGTGTGTGTGTGTGTGTGTGTGTGCGGTCATTAATTTGGCCGTGTTCGTTAGCCGTAATTGTTAACCTATATTGTTACCCCGCTTCGTTAGTGTTGTTCGTTAGTCCTGTTCGTTAATTCTCTAAGTGTTAATATCCTTCCCACTCTTCGTTAATTAAGTTTTATATTTGTTTGTTAACTCATGATTTTGTTGTTTGTATCTTTTTCTCGTTAAACCTGTTCGTTAAGTAATTTTTATATGTATTTACTGCTCGTTAGTCGTGTCTCTCCTCGTTAAAACTTGTTGGGTGACAATATACGATCACGTAAAGTCCCTAGACTTTGTTAATTTTGGTCTTTAACCATGTTCGTTAACCCATCCTCCTCATTAAACATGTTCGTTAACCCATCCTCCTCGTTAAACATGTTCGTTAACCCATCCTCCTCATTAAACATGTTCTTTAACCCATCCTCCTCGTTAAACATGTTCGTTAACCCATCCTCCTCATTAAACATGTTCGTTAACCCACCCTCCTCGTTAAGCATATTCGTTAACTCACCATCCTCGTTAAGCATGTTCTTTAACCTACCCTCCTCGTTAAGCAAGCTCGTTAACCCACCCTCCTCGTTAAGCAAGCTCGTTAACCCCTCCTCGTGAAGATGTTCTTAACCTACCTCGTTAAGCATGTTCTTTAACCTACCCTCCTCGTTAAGCAAGCTCGTTAACCCACCCTCCTCGTTAAGCAAGCTCGTTAACCCACAGTGCCTAGAGATCTACTTGTTTACATACATTAGTTAGTTTTGATCATAAATCAGCTCGTTAACTCACCCTCTCGTTTGACCCACTGCCCTCGTTAGAACTTTGTTAAATCTCCCTCCTCGTTAGAACTATTCATAAAAGTTGTTCATTCATTATCCCTCCTCGTTGAAGCTGTTCGTTACGCATCTCATCTCGTTAGACATGAGGGGCTTAACGTGTGTGTGTGTATGAGAGAGAGATTTCCAGCTGTAAATCCAATTTTTTGAAATACAGTAATTGGTTGAACAAGAACACTCAAAACATAATGACAGTGAACAAGCCAATTAAAACTATTGGACAACAGGTGTGTTTCTCTTACCTGTGTTTCTATAATAATAATCATTTACGACCTCTTAGAAATGTTTATGTATTAAATTAACTTTTTATTTCTTGTCTTTCAGGTGAGTGAGAGGTTGACAGTCACCTAGGTTCATCAGGTGAGTGAAGGAGGGAGGAGGAGACTCACTTAGGTTCATCAGGGGAGTGAAGGAGGGAGGGAGGGAGACTCACTTAGGTTCATCAGGGGAGGAAGGAGGAGGAGGAGACTCATGGTTCACAGGGGGGGGGGGGGGGAGAGACTCACTTAGGTTCATCAGGTGAGTGAAGGGGAGGAGACTCTTGGTTATCAGGGAGTGAGGGAGGAGGAGGAGACTCTTAGGTTCATCAGGGGGAAGGAGGAGGGAGGAGACTCATAGGTTCATCAGGAGTGAAGGAGGGAGGGGAGACTCCTTGTTCATAGAAGGAGGAGGAGACTCATAGGTTCATCAGGGGAGTGAGGAGGGAGGAGGAGGGAGACTCACTTAGGTTCATCAGGGGGTGAAGGAGGAGGAGGAGACTCACTTGGGTTCATCAGGGTGAAGGAGGGAGGAGGAGACTCCTTAGGTTCATCAGGAGGAGGGGGAGGGAGGAGACTCTTGGTTCATCAGGGGAGGGAGGAGACTCACTTAGGTTCATCAGGTAGTGAAGGAGGGAGCCGGTTCACAGATGAGGGGAGGCCTAGGTTCATCAGAGTGGAGGAGGAGACTCCTTAGGTTCATCAGGAGTGAAGGAGGGAGGAGACTCACTTAGGTTCATCAGGTGAGTGAGGGAGGGAGGACCACCAGGTTCATCAGGGGAAGGAGGGAGGGAGACTCACTTAGGTTCATCAGGGAGGAGGGGGAGGGAGACTCCTTAGGTTCATCAGGGGGTGAAGGAGGGAGGAGGGAGACTCACTTAGGTTCATCAGGTGAGTGAGGGGAGGGAGCTCTGTTCATGGGGGAGGAGGAGGAGACTCACTTAGGTTCATCAGGTGAGTGAAGGAGGGAGGAGACTCACTTAGGTTCATCAGGTGGTGAGGAGGGAGGAGACTCATAGGTTCATCAGGTGAGTGAAGGAGGGAGGAGGAGACTCACTTAGGTTCATCAGTGAGTGAAGGAGGGGAGGAGACTCACTTGGGTTCATCAGGGGTGAAGGAGGGAGGAGGAGACTCACTTAGGTTCATCAGGGAGGGAGGGAGGGAGGAGGGAGACTCACTTAGGTTCATCAGGGAGTGAAGGAGGAGGAGGAGACTCACTTAGGTTCATCAGGGAGGAGGAGGAGACTCACTTAGGTTCATCAGGTGTGAAGGAGGGAGGGAGGGAGGGAGACTCACTTAGGTTCATCAGGGGAGGGAGGGAGGAGGGAGGAGGAGACTCACTTAGGTTCATCAGGTGAGTGAAGGAGGGAGGAGACTCACTTAGGTTCATCAGGGGAGGGAGGAGGGAGACTCACTTAGGTTCATCAGGGGGGAGGGAGGAGGGGGAGGGGGAGGAGACTCACTTAGGTTCATCAGGTGAGTGAAGGAGGGAGGAGACTCACTTAGGTTCATCAGGGGAGGGAGGAGGAGACTCACTTAGGTTCATCAGGGGAGGGAGGGAGGGAGGGAGGGAGACTCACTTAGGTTCATCAGGTGAGTGAAGGGGGAGGAGGGCCTTGGGTTCATCAGGGGTGAGGGAGGGAGGGAGGGAGACTCACTTAGGTTCATCAGGGGAGGGAGGAGGGAGGGAGGGAGGAGACTCACTTAGGTTCATCAGGGGTGGAGAGGGAGGGAGGAGACTCCTTAGGTTCATCAGGGGAGGGAGGGGAGGAGGAGTCACCAGGTTCATCAGGGGTGAGGGAGGAGGACTCCTTGGTCATCAGGTGAGTGAGGGAGGAGGGAGACTCACCTAGGTTCAACAGATGAGGGAGGAGACTCACCTAGGTTCAACAGATGAGGGAGGAACACTAGGTTCAACAGATGAGGGAGGGAGGCTCACCTAGGTTCAACAGATGAGGAGGAGACTCACCTAGGTTCAACAGATGAGGAGGAGACTCACCTAGGTTCAACAGATGAGGAGGAGACTCACCTAGGTTCAACAGATGAGGAGGGAGACTCACCTAGGTTCAACAGATGTGGGAGGAGACTCACCTAGGTTCAACAGATGAGGGAGGGAGACTCACCTAGGTTCAACAGATGAGGAGGGAGACTCACCTAGGTTCAACAGATGAGGAGGGAGACTCACCTAGGTTCAACAGATGAGAGGAGACTCACCTAGGTTCAACAGATGAGGGCAGGGAGACTCACCTAGGTTCAACAGATGAGGCAGGAGACTCACCTAGGTTCAACAGATGAGGCAGGAGACTCACCTAGGTTCATATGGTGGGTGAGGGAGGGAGGTAGTACTTGGTGAGGATGCTACAGTACTTATCTAAGTTTGTGTATGGTGACTAGGAAGTACCTGGTGAAACTGTACTCAAGGAGGTAAGGTGAGGAGGTGAGACGCTGTACCTGGTGAGGCGTTTAGGAGTGGTCGAAAGAGGTCAATATGCTCGTAGTCACACCTTGAGGCAACCTGGAGTCACTCATGCAGAGTAATAATTGACTGTGTGTGTGTGTGTGTGTGTGTGTGTGTGTGTGTGTGTGTGTGTGTGTGTGTGTGTGTGTGTGTGTTCGGGGAGTAGCAGCAGCAGCAGGAGGAGGAAGGAAGAAAAGAACGACAACGATAACGACAAGTAAGGTATCAAGTACGACCCTGAACCACAACCACTAAACTCTGTGTTCAACCTGTCCACTTACCTGGTGCCATATGATTATACAGTAACTCATTAAGGTAGTCTCCCTTCATCAATATACTACCATTACTTTAAGGTGAGGTTAGGTTAGGTTAGGTTAGAGAATTAAGAGACGATGTTGCTGTTGCTTGTTGTGTGTGTCTTTACGAGGGAGGGTGAAGGTAAGGTTGAGAACATGGCCCCAGTGTTGTGACCTGCTGGGGGTGTTATGTAGCCTGGGGTGTGTGAACGTGTTAATAATTATTGTAATGTAATATTAAAAGCCTGAGTAATAATGGCTATAGAATATGAATAGTATTTTAATAGTGATATAGTGACATAATAGTAATATTAATAAGACAAATAGTTAATTGTAGTAATGATAAGAAAAAAATAACGAGGTCCAAACTGCTATTGATATTTATAATAATAATAATAATAGACAATTTTAGGAACACCATACAACCTCCTTTACTGGTGTGTGTGTGTGTGTGTGTGTGTGTGTGTGTGTGTGTGTGTGTGTGTGTGTGTGTGTGTGTGTGTGTGTGTGTGTGTGTGTGTGTGTTGGCTGGCTCATATAGGCTACAAACAGAGACGTATTGATCAAGAGGTGGTGGAAATATGACACCTCACTTCTGTGTGTTGTTTATGAACTGACAGATTGCAATAGCAGTAATGATGTGTGATTGACCGACTGCTAACGGCACATCTCTCAGGCAGGCTGGCTCATGGCATATCCTTCGGGGTGATTAGTTGACGCTACATCTCTCGGGCTGACTGACTGACTGGCGGCACATCTCTTGGGCTAACAAACTAACCGATATAACATCCCTTGGGATAACAAACTTACTGATAGCACATCCCTCGGGCTAACTAACAGCGCATCCCTCGGGCTAATTACCTAACTAACAGCACATCCCTCGGGCTAATTACCTAACAACACATCCCACGGCTAATTACCTAACTAACAGCACATCCCTCGGGCTAATTACCTAACTAACAACACATCCCACGGGCTAATTACCTAACTAACAGCACATCCCTCGGGCTAATTACCTAACTAACAACACATCCCACGGGCTAATTACCTAACTAACAGCACATCCCTCGGGCTAATTACCTAACAAACAGCACATCCTTCTGACTGACTGACTCTCACCTCTCGGGTTGAGGACGGAGACGTGTGAACAATCAAGGTTTTCTCACAATTAGCGAAGGTGTGAATTATTGTGTGTAAGCTTAAGGTAAGTGACAGGTACACGGGTAAGATAAGAGGTGTGGAGGTTGGGTGACCCGTCGTTAGTTACGCTCCAGTGAGGGGGAGGGAAGGTGGACGAAGGGAGAGATTATTATTATTATTATTATTATTATTATTATTATTATTATTATTATTATTATTATTATTATTATTATTATTATTATTATTATTATTATTATTATTATTGTTGTTGTTGTTGTTGTTATTGTTATTGTTATTATTATTATTATTATTATTATTATTATTTTATTATTTTTTATCACGACAGCAAAGGCTATAACAAAAACAACAACAACAGCAACAATTGTGATAAAATAAGTTACAAGAAAGACAATAAAATAATATATATAATAAAACAAAGAACTATAACAAAAACAGGTTAAGAGAACAAAAATATCTTGTAAATTCAACAATAAACAACGAAACTTAACCAAAACAAAGACACAACAAGAACTCTGTGTGTGTGTGTGTGTGTGTGTGTGTGGTGTGTGTGTGTGTGTGTGTGTGTGTGTGTGTGTGTGTGTGTGTGAGATTCAGTTAGTTGGAGGAGAAACACAGGTAGAAGGTTGTGGGGTGGTGAGAGGGGAGTAGTGGTAGTGGTGGTGATGGGGAGATGTAGGTGGTAGTGGTGGTGATGGGGGGGGATGGTGGTAGATGGGTGGTAGGTGGTGGTGATGGGGAGATGGGGGTGGTAGGTGGTGGTGATGGGGAGATGGGGTGTAGGTGTAGTGGGTGGTGATGGGGGAGATGTAGGTAGTGGTGGTGTAGTGGTGGTGATGGGGGAGATGGAGGTGGTAGTGGTGGTGATGGGGAGATGGAGTGGTAGGGTAGGTGGTAGTGGGTGGTAGTGGTGGTGATGGGGAGATGTAGGGGTAGTGGTGGTGATGAGGAGATGTGGGGGTGTGGTGTGATGGGGAGATGTAGGTAGTGGTGGTGATGGGGGAGATGGAGGTGGTGGATGGTGGGGATGGGGGATGATGTGGGTGGTGGTGTGGTGAGATGGTGGTAGATGGGGAGATGTAGGGATGGGGGTGTAGTGGTGGGATGGGGAGATGTAGGTGTAGTGGTGTGGGGTGGGGAGATGTAGGTGGTAGTGGTGGTGATGGGGGAGATGGGGTGGTGGGATGGGAGATGGGGTGGTGGTGGTGATGGGGAGATGTAGGTGGTGGTGGTGGTGATGGGGAGATGTAGGAGTGGTGGTGATGGGGGAGATGTAGGTAGTGGGGTGATGGGGGAGATGTAGGTGGTGGTGGTGATGGGGGGAGATGTAGGTGGTAGGGGGGTGGTGGTGTGGGAGATGGGGGTGGTGGTGATGGGGAGATGTAGGTGGTGATGGGGAGATGTGGGGGTGATGGGGGAGATGTAGGTGGTAGTGGTGGTGATGAGGAGATGTTGGTGGTGGTGGTGGTGATGAGGAGATGTAGGGGTAGTGGTGGTGATGGGGAGATGTAGGTGGTGGTGGTGGTGATGGGGAGATGTAGTGGTGGTGGTGGTGATGGGGGAGATGTAGGTGGTGGTGGTGGTGGTGGTGATGGGGAGATGTAGGTGGTAGTGGTGATGGGAGGATGTAGGTGGTGAGTGGTGATGGGGAGATGTGGTGGTGGTGATGGGGAGATGTGGTGGTGGTGATGGGGGAGATGTAGTGGTGGGTGGATGGGGAGATGTAGGTAGTGGTGGTGATGGGGAGATGAGGTGGTGGTGGTGATGGGAGATGTAGGTGGTGGTGGTGGTGATGGGGGAGATTAGGTGGTGGTGATGGGGAGATGTAGGTGGTGTGGTGGTGATGAGTGGTGGTGTGGGGAGATGTAGGTGGTGGTGATGGGGAGATGTAGGTGGTGGTGGTGATGGGGGAGTGAGGTAGGTGGTGATGGGGAGGGGTAGTGCTGGTGATGGGGAGATGTAGGGTGGTGGATGGGGAGATGTAGGTGGTGGTGGGGGGAGATGTAGTGGTGGTGATGGGGGGGAGTGGTGGTTGGGGGGTCGGTCACTGCAGGCTGACCAGGGTTGGACTGGAGGTGCTGCTAATGATGTTTACACGAGGAAGGTCATTAATAGTGATTCAGTCCGCCTGACATACACAAACATCAGCACGCGCACGCACCCTCACACACACGCACACATGCAGTCAGTGACGCATGTACACCAGCACGTCCGCCGCGAATCGAAGTGCACATGTACCTACGTCGTACACACACACGCACACGCACACACACGCACACACACACACACACACGGTTTCGTCTTAAGGTGGCTAATTTAGGGTAGAATGTTGTGGTTGGTTACTGAGAAGTGATTTGTCGCTTTGAGATGATAATGTTGATGGTGATGATGGAGGGGAGGGGCCCAGGGGGGTTGACGGGAAGGGGAAGGGCGGGGAGGGGAGCGGGGGGGGTTGACAGGAGGGGGAGGGGTTGACGGGAAGGGCGGGGAGGGAGGCTGCCTTTTGGGTGATGGTGATGGTAACGTCTGAGATGGTGAAGGCGATGGATTGATTGTGTTGGTGATATGAGTGATGGTGATTGGTGATGGATGCTTGTTTCTGTGACCCCTGGTGAAGGATGTTGACTCATGGCGTAAGTGATAGTGATGGATGATGATGGTGATGATGCGAGTTGTGGTGATGACACTTATTTCTGCAAGGCCTGGTGACTGCCTGCAGGGTGATGGTGACTGACACCTCTTCCTTTGCCCTCTAGTGAAGGATGGTGACTCATGGCATGATGGTAGTGACTGATGGTTATGGTCATGGTGCCATATAAGGTGATGATGATGATGATGATGATGATGATGATGATGATGATGATGATGGTGGTGGTGGTGGTGGTGGTGGTGGTGATGATGGTGGTGGTGGTGGTGATGATGGTGGTGGTGATGTACAGCGACTCATGAACGGTGGTAAGTGAGTATGATGGCCGTAATCAGTATCAATAGTGAAGATGGTAACGAGGTATAGTGACCACTGATGATTGGCCACTCTTGTAGGTTGGGGGGAATCATACGGAACCGACTTTTTTCCCTGGGATTGCCTTTTCTCCTCCACACCACTCTCTTCCCTACTCTTCCCAACCACGCTCTCCTCCCCTTTTCTCACTTCCTCTTCCTTCCCTCCCTCTCACCTCGACACACTTCCGGCAACACAGTAAAAAAAATAATTGGCCACTGACTTAGGGATTTTGGATTGTTTTCTAACGATTATGGTCAAGTGTGTGTGTCATAAAGTGTGTCAGCAGCTCCTCCTCCTGGGTAGCGAGCTGCTCCCCACCCCCATTCCCCATTCCCCTTTTTCCTCATCCTTCTTTTCCCCATCCAACATTTTCCACCTTTCCCCATCCCCCTTCCACCCTTTCCCATCCCCCTCTCCCCTTTCCCTCTCCTTTCCCTCCCCTTTCTCCCTTCCCCTTCCCCTTCCCTCTTTCCTCCCCTTTCCCCCCCCTTCCCCCTCCCCATTTCCTCCCTCTTCCTTCCCCTGCTGTTTATATATATATATATATATATATATATATATATATATATAACTATTAGTGCTAACATCCTCTGCTTCCCTTGCCTTCTTCTCCTCTCATCCCTCTTTATTCCCTCTTCTAATTCCACTCCCTCCCTCCCCCCATTCAGTGCCATAATATCCTGACAACGGGGGTTAATTATTATGACCCGTTGTAAACTCTACTCTGTAATCCTTTTGCGCTACCGCTCACAGGATGAGTGTGGGGTGCACAATAAAGTAGCCGCTGTAAGCGGCAAAATAAAATAATCCCTCCTCTCCCCTTCTTTTACAACCCCTCATCCTTCTCACCTATTGCTCCCCTCCTTCACTTCCTTGACTCCTAGTCCCTAAACTAACGAAGTGGTACCGTTCTTGCCTCGCAAGCGAGATGTCACGGGTGTAAATCGAAAGTTGCGAATTCGTATTCAGGGAAAGTTGTTGGAGCTTCTAATAACTTGATGACATAAACCATTGACTCTTCAGGCTTCTACACCCTTGACTCTTCAGGCTTCTACGCCCTTAACTCATGAGACATAAAGGCAAGCATGAACTTAGCATGCGGCCCTGTTGGGCGCTGTAAACGCTTCTGCGCTTCACCTTTCACGAGGATGTCGGGGGGTGCCCAATAAATAATAAAAAAAATAAATAAAAAAAAAATAAAAAAAAAGCCTAACCTAACTGAAAAAGGTGATGAGGTGCGTGATGATAGGAGCTTATGTTTGTCGTGATGAGAGAGGAAGAGGTATAGGAAGAGGAGGAGGAAGGGGTAGAGGAGGAGGAGGTGCCCTGTTGTTACGGGGGTGTAGTTGACGGGGAGAGGGACGTGTGTTTGTTGTGAGGGAGAGGGCGAGGTGGTGACGCCAGGAGTCAGGTTACGTATAATGGTCACAGAGCGTGGCGGACACAAGTTGATGTGTGCATGTGTGTGTGTGTGTACGAATCATGAAGACGTGTATATATGAACGTACTAAAAATGAACCAAACTTCATTAGTTTAAATCCCTCTCAAATAACCTTCTCACTCCTTAAAGTGTACATGTTCAGCGACCACAATACTCCTCTCTGATGGCTGTACACTACGTCAATGTACACCTCAACCTTAAATGATTCACGTACAGTAGGTAGAGTGAAGCAACATACCAGCATCACGTGTGTTTTGGTCAGGGTGAATCACAAAAAAACAAAACCAACATTGTCGTATGGATAAAAAAATCAAAGAAAACTAGATACATTGATCGCTAACTAATGTAATGTGGTGGAGGGCCGCACTGCTGACTAACACAGACACGACGCAGACATAACTAATTCCTCTGGTCAGCATCGCCTTTAAATTATATCAGGCCCTCTTGTGGTGTGTTTGTTGAGGTGGAGTGTGTGTGTGTGTGTTGCTGTACTGTTGACACAAACACAACTTACAAACACACGAATACAAATGCAATCAAACACACAATCAAAACAATTTTCTTATTTTTTTCATATCTTTAGGACATTTGTTTTGTGAAGGGTATTGTATATTATTATTGTTGTTGTTGTTGTTGTTGTTATTGTTGTTGTTGGTGGTGTTGTACCCTCTCTGCACACTGGACTGTCTAGCAGACAACCACTCTGAGGGGTGACTTCAGTATCTCTCAGTGATATGTAGAAGGGTAAGGGTTATTATGCTCTCTCTCTCTCTCTCTTTCTCTCTCTCTCTCTCTCTCTCTCTCTCTCTCTCTCTCTCTCTCTCTCTCTCTCTCTCTCTCTCTCTCTCTCTCTCTCTCTCTCTCTCTCTCTCTCCATTTCCTCCCGTCCACTCCCCTTCCTCCCTCTCCCTCCTTCCTCATTCCTTACCCACATTCCTCTCCCCCCTCCCCTCTCCTCACCCCCCTCCCCTCCCACGAAAAACACTACATCGCGTCGTGTTTATTTTCATTCATCTTGAAGACTCTCATAGTGCACGTTGATTGATAACTTGGTCTGGACAACTCTATCTTACTGTCGTGGTGTGTGTGTGTGTGTGTGTGTGTGTGTGTGTGTGTGTGTGTGTGTGTGTGTGTGTGTGTGTGTGTGTGTGTGCAACTACTGTACCAATAATTTGCTGTTTTTGTATCGATAATTGGGTACACATACTATTAACTTGTGTACATGTTTCTGATGCATCTCGGGACACAGTGAAGATTAGGTGGCTTTGTGTTTGTGTATATCGGTAAGAAATTATTTATTAAGGTTCATTCCTAATAGACTCCAGCCTCTAACCTAACCTAACCTAACCTAACCTAATCTAACCTAACTTAATCTAACCTAACATAACATAACAGACCCCAACCTTTAACCTTTAAAATTAGGACCCAATCCAAATAATTAGGTTAGATTGAGTTTGGTTTGGTTTAGTTAGAATAAGATAGTTTAGGTTAGATTGTTAGTTATGTTTTGGTTAATTTTAGATGGGAAGGATTAGTTTAATTTTGTTAACTTTAGCTTTGGCTGTGTTAGGTTAGGTTACTTAAGATTAGGTTGGGTTATGGGTCATTAAGGCTGGGATCGTTTGACCAGTCACCTTGGTATGTGGCGGTGTGGGTGTTGATGTGTTAGGACGTCCCCGCCGTCTGATGCAGGAGGACGAGGCTTCGATCCCCGGACGTTTGGACTAGAGGCTTGGTAACAGTGGACATATTAATGCATCTAAACTGTGACTCTCTTATACCGACACAAGATGTTGATCAAAATGGCGTTGCCTTTATAAGACTCTGTTCCCAGATCTTTATTCCTCTGGTAGTCGGAGTTAAAACAAACCTACTGGGAATTAGAACATCCGGTTCTCTTATTGTTATTGGATTACTTGGTCTTGTACCTGAACTGACTGTTTGTTTAAGTTTACTCCTTATAAGGCAGGCAGGGGTGTGGGGGGAGGGGTGTAAGGTCGTAGAGGGAAGTGTTGGAGGAAAGAGGTTGAGGTTAATGAAGAGGGACGCGGAAGGAAGAAGGGGAGGGAGTGGAGGAGGAGAAGGACCGACATACCAAACTTTTTTCACTGTTGTACCTCTGCCGCCCACCCCTTTTCTATATGTCCCTCCCCCACACCCTCTCCACTACCTCAACCTCCTTCCATCCCCACGTCTCCCCACATTCATCCGCAAATCATTGTATAAGTCTTGTGGTGTATGAACAGTTAATGTAGTGGGTGGCCCACTATGTGTGTTCATTGGGAGTGTTGACTCAGTTCTAGTCAAAGTCCCTGGGGGGTAGTTGAGGTTGGTGGGGGTGATGCGTTCTATATCCAAGTCGTGCTTAGTAGTTTTAGGTCGTGTTTTTGAGGGGATTTTTCGGGTCGTGATCTGGTCCTTCTTTGTTGTCTCCTCTTCCTCCAATTCCCTCCTCGTTCTCCTCATCCATTTCCCTTATTCCCCTGTACCTATCTCCCTCATTCATCCCTCTCCTATCTCTCTCATTCTCCTGCTCAACCTTTCTCCCTCCTCCTCCCTCCCCCCCCTCTCCCTATCTTCTTCCCTCATCTTAAAACGTCTTGGTGGCACCTGGGAGATAAAAGCTTCTCTGATCCATTGCCTCCTCTCTCTCTCTCTCCCTCCCTCCTTTGTCTCCCTACCTCTTCTATCCCCCTTCACCCCCCTCTCCCTCCATCTCTACCCTTCTCGCTTTCCTTCTTTTGTCCTCCTTTCTTCATCTGCTTCATCCTATCTTCTACCCCATCTCTCCTCCTCCATCCTTGTCATCCCTCCTCCTTCACACACACACACACACAGCTGAGGTACTTCTGACGTATCAATTTAGGTTCTGAACAACAACGCTGCCTGGAATGTATCGCATCATACATTTTATTGTTTCATATAAAGAATAATGTTATTGGATGTGTATTGACTTTACGAGAGGAAGAGAACAACACTCATGATGAAATTCAATATATATATTAGGATTTTTTTCGACATTTGGCTATATATCGGTCATATTGTGTTGTGATTATATAGTTTCTTCATGATATATTTATTGGGTGGCTGGACATGGTATCTCTACTGATGTTTTTTTTTTATATGTCATTCAGTATTTACTAACATGATATTGTTTTAGAAAGGTTCATCATGGTGGGGTGTTGGTCTTTATTAACATTTTCGGTATATTAACATAACTCAGTTGATGGTAATAATAGTAGTAGTAATAATAATTTTGATAATAGTGTTAATAATAATAATAAATTCACTTGCTAATACATTTTTTCTAAAGTATAATTAACATAATTCAAATTCCTATAATAATAAACCTCATCAATTGTTCATACATTTTCTTATAGGTTAGGTTAGGTTAAATTAGGTTAGGTTAAGTTAGGTATGATTAAGTTAGATAATGGTAGGTTAGGTTAGGTAAGGTTAAGGTAGGCAAGGTGTAGGTTAACTTAGGTATGGTTAAGGTAGGCAAGGGTTGGTTAGGTTAAGTTAGGGAAAGGTAGGTTAGGTTAGCGTTAGGATGGGTTAATCTTTAGGTGAAATAAACTGGGATGGAGATTCTTCAGGTGATCCTTATAATTAACTTAATTACCTCGGAGCGTGTACCTTACCTTTACTTCTGTATGGCGTTAAATGTTAAGTAAATCTCCATAAGTTTGTTCCGGGTCCTGGAGTGAGGATTAAGGCCGCTGTGTTTCACCTGATCAGGAGCCATAATTCTCACCCTGACTCTCCTCACCTGTTGTTGTTGTTTATTTTGCTGATGTATCTTCATGGGTTGATGCAGGTGTGTGTGTGGGAGTGTTTGTGTGTGTGGGTTTGGCTATGTGGATGGGTGGGTTTGTATGACTGTGCGTGGGGGGTTGGTGTGTGTGTGTTGTGGGGTTGTGTGAGTGGGGAGTTTGTGGGTGTTTTAATATGAAGATTGTTTAACACCATTTCTTCGATGACAATCCCTTGATTACAGCGACTTATCCTATTGAGTACGATTACTTAACCCCTTCAGTCCAATGATTTAATCCTGTGCACTCAAGAGGTTAGTGTCTAGAATGGTTATTTTTTACATGGGTGGCAAGTTCAAGTAAAAAATATTTTACGTAGGTGACTGACTGACTGACTGAGTGTTTGGCCAGTTGATTGACTGTTTTGCTAGCTGACTGACAGACTGACTGACTGCAAAACACCTGAGTCGTGATAATTACCGTCTGCGGGAAAGTTCTCTGCTGTTCGAACCACTATCGCTACTACCACCATCATCAATTGTAAACACTACTATCTGGGCGCCGGTGGGTAAACGGTACCGCTCTTACCTCGCAAGTGAGATAGTCACGGGTTCGATTCCGGGCGGTGGAAAGTTGTTCGGACACACTTCCCAGCCTCCCTTGGTCCCTGTTCACCTAGCAGCAAAGTAGGTACCTGCTGTAAATCTAAAGTTGCGAATTCGTATTCAGGGACAAGTTGTTGGGAGCTTCCAATAACTTGCGGACATAAACCATTGTCTTGGCTACGCCCCGACTCACTGGCCACGCCCTTAACTCATGAGACATAAAGGCAAGCATGAACTTAGCATGTTCCTGTTGGGCGCTGTAAACGCTTCTACACAAGGATGTAGTGCCAATAAAAAAACCTACCATCTCCTTTTCTCGTAGTTTCACCAATGTCATGAACTAGCCCGTGTACCTGCATCTACCACAGTTATCATCACCACCACCAGCAGCATTACCATCACAACCACCTGCCCTGTCGCCACCACCTGCCACTATCACACCTGCTCTCACCAATACCTACAAACCACCAGCTCCTTCCTCCCAATCTTTATTCACGGTAGGCTTGTAGTTTGTTGGCTTACTTATGTAAGCTCGTTTGCAAATCTTTGGAACATCAAGTATTTTGTCTCTGGAAATGTATGCTGGTGCCTTATATGGTGTCGGTAACGGTGTCTTATATTGGTGTCGGTAACGGTGCCTATATAGTGTCAGGTAGTGTCTTATATTGGTGTCGGGTAACGGTGCCTATATTGGTGACGGGTGACGGTGCTATATTGGTGTCAGGTAACGGTGCCTTATATTGTCAGGTAACGGTGTCTTATATTGGTGTCAGGTAACGGTGTCTTATATTGGTGTCGGGTAACGGTGTTATATTGGTGACGGGTGACGGTGCCTTTATTGGTGTCGAACGGTGCCTATATTGGTGTCGGGTAACGGTGCCTTATATTGGTGTCGGGTAACGGTGCCTTATATTGGTGTCAGGTAACGGTGTCTTATATTGGTGACGGTGAACGGTGCCTTATATTGGTGTCGGGTAACGGTGCCTCATATTGGTATCAGGTAAGGCAGAAGAAAGTGCCCTTCCAGACACTCATCAATGTATTTCATATCTTCGTGACCTTTTTCAGCCTCATCAGGTCCAACACCAACAATATTTTTTTTGCCGTTTGGTGTGTTGTTTAAGCCTGTTCTTGTTTATTAGTTTTGTTTTTTCTCAAATTTTATTCCTCGGTTTATTTAATGAATTTGGTTCGGGGGAGAAGTTTGATGATGTGAGAACTGTTTGTGTGTGTGTGTGTGTGTGTGTGTGTGTGTGTGTGTGTGTGTGTGAGAGAGAGAGAAGTAGTACAGCAGCTGGGTGACAACGTGATCAGCGTAATTCCTCCTTCCTCCCTCCTTCCTTCCCCCCTTCCTCCCCCTTCCCGCACTATGATAAAGACTTAGGGGTCAGCAGAACACCCTCCTTCAGCATCCCAGACCGTATCAATAACCAGTTAGGGACATGGGACCACCACCACCACCTCCACCAGTTAGTGGTGAATTGTCAGGCTCTTAACAGCTGCTCCTATACGAGGCTTTGATTGGCCAGTCACAACTTTGGTCATTATCTTTCCCCCTCAGGACCAAGAAATATATCGTAGGTCATATCTTGGTTTACCTTTTTTTTTCCTAGGATGAACAGATGTCTTTGGAATGTACATAAGATATTTTTTTTTCCTAGGATAGACAAACGTTACCCGGGTGTTCGCTTGGGATTTTTCCCTGGGATAAACATTACACATGTATATATACGGAGCGTTGACAGGATTTTTTTTGTTCCAAGGATAAACAAACATGGCCTGAACAACTAAGGGATTTCTTTTTCTAGCTGACAGGCAGACGGACATCATACGTAGCTCATATCATAAAGCTACTGGTCTTCCCTACACTACACACACACAGCTTCCTAATACACACCTCACTCATACTGTCACACATCCCCCTCATACACCCCTTCATACACCCTCCCTCATACACCCTCCCTCATACACCCATCATACACCCTCCCTCTACACCTCCCTCACATCTCCTCACATCCTCCTCTCCCCTCCTCTACACCCTTCACACACCCATCATACACCCTCCTCCACACACCCTCCTCAACATCTCCTCATACCCTCCTCATACACCCTTCATACACCCTCCTCATACCCTTCTCTACACTTCATACACCCCATCATACACCTCCCTCCCATACACTTAACGTCTGTATCTCGTCCCATAAAAGTTGAGGCTTCATTTTCTTAAAGTAGCGTGCAGGGCTGTGATAACTGATGGGTGTGGCTGTGTGTGTGTGTGTGTGTGTGTGTGTGTGTGTGTGTGTGTGTGTGTGTGTGTGTGTGTGTGTGTGTGTGTGTGTGTGTGTGTGTGTGTGTGTGTGTGTGTGTGTGGGTGTGTGTGTGTGTGTGGTGGCTGTGTGTGTGTGTGTGTGTGTGGCTGTGTGTGGTGTGGTGTGTGTGTGTGTGGCTGTGTGTGTGTGGTGTGTGTGTGGCTGTGTGTGTGTGTGTGGCTGTGTGTGTGTGTGTGTGTGTGTGTGTGTGTGTGTGTGTGTGTGTGTGTGTGTGTGTGTGTGTGTGTGTGTGTGTGTGTGTGTGTGTGTGTGTGTGTGTGTGTGTGTGTGTGTGTGTATGTATTTGACCATTAGCAGCAAACAGTGACAGTAACAGGACTAACAGTAAAACAAGGAACTAGTAACGGCAACAGGTAATAACAGCAGCAACAGGAGGGACATAGCACCACCCTCCCACAGTTAAGGTGAGTCAGCAGGTGATCCTTGAGTCTAATCCTCCCAGTGTCTTGGTGGGTCCTACTTCACGGTGGCACTCGAGCAGGAGGGGAGGCGGGGAAGAGAAGAGGAAGGCGGAGAGGAAGGCATGGAAGTTGGAGGAAAAGGGAGAGGAAGGATGAGGATGGGAGGGATAAGAAGGGGAGAGGTATGGAAGTGGGAGGAGAGGAGAGATGGGGAGGAAAGAGAAAGAAGGAGACAGAAGGGAAAGGGACGGAGGAGAAGGAGAGGAGAGGAAAAACAAGAAGGTGGGTTAGAGAGAAGGAGGGAAGAATGGGTGAGGAGAAGGGGAGAAAAAGGGAAGATGGAGGAAGAAAAAGAAAGGGCAAGGAAGGGAAAGGAATGTAGGAGGTACGAGGGAAGAAGGAGAAGGAGGAAGAGGTAACATAATAGGTGAGAGTGGTGGAGGAAGCTAATAAGGAGAATAATAGGGAAGGAACGGAGAGAAGAGTGAGAGGCGAGGAGGAGGGGGGGAAAGGGAGGAGAGGGGAGGGGTAGTGTAGCATTGTACTAGGTTGTGCAGGGAGGGGAGGAGGGCGAAGAAGAGGGAGAGAAAATACGGAGGAAGGAGGAGGAGGGATGGAAGGAAAGCAAAGAAGAGAAAGAAAGTAAAAGTACCAAGATAGAGAAAGAAGTAAAGGGTAGAAGGAAGAGGAGGGGGGAAGTGAAAGGTAATTAAGACTATAGGGAAGGGAGATATGAAAGGAGAAGAAGGAAGGGGAGAGAGAGGGGGGATATGAGGAGAATAGGGAAAGCTACAAATAAGACAAGTATGAGGGGTAAGATGTAAGGGGGGGGGAGAGGAAGAGAGGGAGGGAAGTGAGGAGGAAGGAAAGAAGGAAGGGGGAGGGCTGTGAGGAGAGAGGGAGGACTTGAGGGAGGGGGGAGAGGGGAGGACTGTGAGGGGGAGAGGAGGAAGAGGGGGGGAGGGCTGTGGAGGGGGGAGAGGGAGGACTGTGGAGGGGAAGGGGAGGGGAGAGGGAGGGCTGTGAGGGGAGAGAGAGGACTGTGAGGGGAGAGGGAGGGTGAGGACTGTGAGGGGAGGGGGGAGGACTGTGAGGGAAGGGGAGAGGAGGGCTGTGAGGGGAAGGGGAGGAGGGGAGAGGGAGGGCTGTGAGGGGAGATGGAGGGCTGTGAGGGGAAGGGGGAGGGAGGGAGGGCTGTGAGGGGAGATGGAGACTGTGAGGGGAGAGGGGAGGGTGAGGACTGTGAGGGAAGGGGGGAGGACTGGAGGGAAGGGGAGGGCTGTGAGGGGGAGAGGGAGGACTGTGAGGGGAAGGGGAGGAGGGAGGGCTGTGGAGAGGGGAAGGGGGAGGGGAGAGGGAGGGCTGGGAGGGGAGGGAGGGCTGTGAGGGAAGGGGAGGGAGAGGGAGGGCTGTGAGGGGGAGATGGAGGACTGTAGGGGGAGAGGGGAGGGAGAGGACTGTGAGGGGGGAAGGGGAGGACTGTGAGGGGAAGGGGGAGGACCGTGAGGGGAGAGGGAGGACTGTGAGGGGGAGAGGGAGGTGAGGACTGTGAGGGAAGGGGGAGGGGAGAGGGAGGGCTGTGGAGGGGAGAGGGAGGTCTGTGAGGGGAAGGGGGGAGGACTGTGAGGGGAGATGGGAGGTGGAAACCGGTCAATGGTTTTGACTTCAGGGAACTTATCACAGGCAGACTTAGGTGGGTGGGTTGATGGGCCGCAGCTGGTGGTGGTGTGGTTGATGGAGCCGCAGCTGGTGGTGTTGTGTGGTTGATGGAGCCTCAGTTGGTGGGTTGTGTGGTTGATGGAGCCTCAGTTGGTGGTGGTTGTGTGGTTGATGGGGCCGCAGCTGGTGGTGGTTGTGTGGTTGATGGAGCCTCAGTTGGTGGTGGTTGTGTGGATGATGGAGCCGCAGTGGTGGTTGTGTGGTTGATGGGGCCGCAGCTGGTGGTGGTTGTGTGGCTGAAGGAGCCCTTGGTGGTGGTTGTGTGGTTGATGGAGCCTCAGTTGGTGGTGGTTGTGTGGTTGATGGAGCCGCAGCTGGTGGTGGTTGTGTGGTTAGTGGGGTCGCGTCTTTACACTGCGGGAAGCAACACGGTCAAGTCCAGCCAACAGGATTGAAGACGAGAGGGAAAGAATGAGGGGAGATGGAGAGAAGGAAGAGAAAGGGGAAAGAAGGAAGTAGAAAATGAAACACGGAAGGATGGGGAAAATTAATAAAACAAAAGACGAAGGAAGGAATTAGTCGGAACCAGAAAGAGGGGAGACGAGGATGTGTGTGTGTGTGTGTGGTGTGTGTGTGTGTGTGTGTGTGTGTGTGTGTGTGTGTGTGTGTGTGTGTGTGTGTGTGTGTGTGTGTGTGTGTGTTTTACTGACGTGCTATAGTATATCCATGACGCACGAACAGTCATCAGGCGCCTCTACACACACACACACACACACACACCAACACACACACACACATGATAGCTACACCATACGGAAGCTCGACCTTCTCCTTGTTTGCGAGTGACTGTCTTGACTGCTGCTGGTGACTGGCGTTTTCAGCACAGATCGTGACGTAATGATTCTCCTCCAGTTACATGAACGGCGAATCAACAGTCACGTCCGCGCAATGTTATACTCACACACGGGAACGTAACCCAGCAGGCAGATGAACGAAACACCCGCCTCACTTTACATACCCGTCTGTGCCAACCACGCATGAAGCGGAAATGATAGTGCGCGTAGTTGAGTTACGTGGTTTTGCAGGGGTGGGCCACTTGAAAGCGACTCTCAGTATCGCCTCATGACCCGAATTTGCTTATATATCTCGTGTGTCCATGATGCTCTCCAATCCTCCCACCTGCGCCTTTTCCTTCCTTCCCTCCCTACCTCCTCCCGTCCCCCCACTAACTTATCTCCAACTCCCCACCTCCAACGCTCCCCCACCTCTTCCCAACCCCTACCCCCCCTCTCAACCTCCTAACCCCACTACCCCCTCACCACTATCGCCATTCTTCTACTCTCTCACCACCCTCATTCTCACCTCGTACCCCCAAACCTCCCTCCCCCCATCTTCACACACACACACACACACACACACCCACCCATATTTCCATCCTCTTGACGGAAATGACTGGTGACCTCTGACCTCTGTTAGAGTATTTACACAGTGCTTAATTAAAAGTGTATGTGTTGAATGAATGACGTGTGTGTGTGTGTGTGTGTGTTACAACAGTGTTGGTTGAGTGAAGGTCAGGTTATATCTCTCTCACACACCCCACACACACCCCCCCACACACCCCCACACACCCCCTTCACCCCCCACCCCACACCCCCACACACACCCCCACACACACACCCCACACACACACACACACCCACACACACACAACGAACCGCTAACCGCAGATCCCAGAGCAAACTTTAATTTTTCTAAGCAAACTTTAATCTTGGTTTTAATCGTATCTTCTTATAACAAACGTGAGTTATGTCGTCCATTTAATCATATTCTCTTTACACAAACTTGAGTCAATTTTTGTAACAAACTTTAATCTTGACTTCAGTTGTATTTTTTAAATAAATTTCTCTTAAACAAACTTTCATCGAATCTCATGTTTATTAAGCAAAATGTTAACGTAACTTTGTTCATCTTTTTTTGTAGCAAAGTATAATAGTATATTTTTTCTTCAGTAAACACTATTGTTATTAACCCGCCGTACTACAGGAAGTTGGTAGTAGTAATAGTAGTACTAGCAATAGACGTGTGTGTGTGTGTGTGTAATAATAATAATAATTAACGGTTTATTGAAAGAGCTTGGCAGCCAGAAGGCTGAAAATATACAGTTACATATTTGGGGAATGGGTTTCGAATTACAAATAATATACAAGTAACATAAGTGACACAAATAAGACATATAATAACTAGATGGGGAAAAGCTCAAACTACAGTTCATTTCAACATAGTGACAGTGCAAGGGTAGTGTTTAATAATAATAATAATAATAATAATAATAATAACGGTTTATTGAAAGAGCTTGGCAGCCAGAAGGCTGAAAATATACAGTTACATATTTGGGGAATGGGTTACGAATTACAAATAATATACAAGTAACATAAGTGACACAAATAAGACATATAATAACTAGATGGGGAAAAGCTCAAACTACAGTTCATTTCAACATAGTGACAGTGCAAGGAGCAGTGTTTACTGGGAGTGAATGCACTGATTTATTACAAGTTATTGATAATTTTACAATGGTTGGGACTGGGCTGTTCTTATAGCGATCAGTTCGTGCACGTATGGGCTGGATGCGGTTGTGGTGTCGAACAGCAATTCTCCGGACAGGGATCTCAGGTGGTAGGAGCCGGTGTCAGAGGTGTATGGTCAGTGAGAGTCGAAAGGGTCAGTGTGTTGGGCGCTTCTTGATATGTGGAGTAGGAAGGGGAGAGAATAATCTTGCATGCCCTCTTTTGCACTTTTTCTAGGTGTTTACGTTGTGTGGCATTTAGGGAGGAAGACCAGGTGGGGGAGGCATAGGTGAGCTTGGGAAGTATGAATGTTGTGTAAACACTGAGGAGCTCGTTTACTGTGTGTGTGTGTGTGTTACCTCCCTAAACTTGATAATGGCTGGATCGTCCTGGGATGAAAAACAACGCCACATTATCTTTTTATTACTGTGAGGGGCATTAATACTGGAAATTAAAACCTCCAGAATAACATACTATAAAAGACCCACAATTTGTTTTTCTCTTTGATACCTTGACGGGGGTGATTATTACGCTCGTTAAGTGGCAATTGTAGATAGCAATCAAGATGTTACCAAAAACAATTGCACATGAATGTTTGCCTCTCAGGTGCACACACAGACCCCGGTGAAAATTGTGTTTCTAAATGCCGTAAAGCGAGACCTGTTGTTGTGTTTACTCTGCGTGCCTTATGTCTTTAAATTCCCTAAAGCGAGACATTTTGAGTCACTTGTGTTTAAAATATCGTAAAGCAAGATTTGTTTATGAGTTTCCTGTACATTTATAAGTCGTAAAGCGAGACTTGTTGTGTTCGCTGTATATCGAGTAATTAATTGCAGCAAGACTTTACATGTATTTAAGACGCAATAAATAAAGACTTCTTACTTAACTCCTCGTGTCTTCAGTTGAGACATTAATACCAACAAGACTTTATAAGTAGTTAAGATGTCGTTAGTAAAGACTCGGTACTTAACTCCTTGTTGCTTCCAGTCCAGATATTAATTCCAACGTCACTTTTATGTGTTTGTAAATGTCATGAGGAAGACTTTTGTTATTTTTACTCCTTTTGTAGTCAGTCCAGTGATTCAGACCAGACTTTTATGCGTATCTTAAAATGTCATGAAGGGAAGTTTATTACTGAAGGTGAATGTGATCAAAACTTCGAAAATTGACGCAAGGAAAAAGTAGAGGGGCTTGTTTCTGTACGTGTTGTGTGTCAAAAGGTTGTGTTTTACGGGTTATATTTACGAGTTGTGTCTTTACGAGTTGTTTGTCTACGAGTTGTGTCGTTATGTGTGTGTGTGTGAATTATATCTTAACGAGTTGTGTGTCTAAGAGTTGTGTCTGTACGAGTTTTGTGTCTACGAGTTTTGTGTCTACGAGTTATGTGTCTGAGTTGTGTCTGTCCGGGTTTTGTTTACGAGTTGTGTGTACGGGAGTGTAGATGTTCGTCACTGATTGTATTGTTAATGTGGGTTAAATAAACATATATCTCTCATAGTCATTGATGTTGTTGTTGTGTTATTACGAGTCTCTTGATGATGGTGTCAGCTGGTTCCCTCCACCACATATCATCTTCGGCCAATTTATTTTGTGCTAATTTATTTTCTTGGTGTGTATAGATTTTTTTCTTTTCTGTTGTTGTCTTTTTTGTGTTTTGTTACTTAAATTTTAGACATTATTATTTTTTATTTATTAAGATTCGTTTAAATCCGTTTCCAGTTAGGTGTGAATTTTGAATTTCTAGTAACGGATTTTAAAGATTTTTTATAATAATAACGGATTGTCTGTCATTAGGTTATTGTTATTAAATACTGAATGGGTTTCCTCGACCATAATGTTTCATGGAAGAATACTTAACAAAATCAGCATCAATAAAGCTCAATTTTACTTGAGTTTTGTTCAGCACTCAGGTCACCGGCTTACCGTAACTTAGAAAATGTTTTTAACTCGCTTAGTAGAAAATTGGATCCTTCCAGAATAGGATAATGTCAGGCTGTATATTGGCTCGGCCGGAACTGGTCTGGTCACTCGCCTCTCTGCCGCCGACCCTGTTACTTGCTGTTCCCTGGCACTAACTTGCCGTTCTCAGCCATTTTTCCATCCCCTGCCACTTGGCCACCACTGCACCTCGCCATCTCGTACCACTCGCCTTCCCCTGCCACTCGCCTTTCCTTGCCATCCTTCTCCCCCAACCGATCGCCGTCCCCTGCCACTCGCCGGCTCCTTGTGAAGGCTGACTGCACTTATCTCCTGCCGCTGAGACGAGCCTCCTTCAGTGGTCACTCCTGTGTCCAAACCCCTGAGCTGAGGAGGGAGGGAAGGAAACGAAGTAGGGAGTGGGAGGCAGGCAGGGAAGGAAGGAGGAATGAATGAATGAAAGAAAGAAAGAAAGGGAGTTAGGGAAGGAAGGAAAGAAATATAGGAAGGAGGGAGGGAAGGAAGGAGGAAGTTGGACCTTTTTGATTTGGGCAAGAGAACTGAAGGGGTTATTGGTTGTTAAGGTGGAAGGTACTGAGAGGTGATAGGAGACGGTATACAGGTTATGTTTGACTCGGTGCTCATACTGGGACAACCTTGGTCATTACCTAGAGACATCACACACATGTATTATTATTATTATTATTATTATTATTAACCACAAAATCAGATTGAGGATGGTTATTATTATTATTATTTATTATTATTATTATTATTATTATTATTATTATTATTATTATTATTATTATTATTAACCACAAATCAGATTAATGAATAGAATGTAATTTACTATATACTAATTAAATAATTTTGTTTACATTTCAGGTAAATGTCAACATCTGTCATAGTCAACAACGGTAATGTACATTTTTTCCCCTCATTAACATTTTTTTCATTAACTACACAAAAGATTAATATGTAAAGTGAACATTATTTAATACATTGTGTCAGGTTGATAAATGTTGGTGTTTAAAACGTCATTAATACCTGAACGGTTAATTAGAATGTTAGTGCGTTGTCTTGTTATTCCTACGTTTCTCAAGTAATTTATTGGAGAGTTATCGTTCTGGGTTTTTGTCTTCTCTTACTTCTACGTTTGTGTTGGGTGGATGACGAACACAAAGAACTGAAAATAAAGGGCAGGGGATGATGTGAACAGTGGCGTAACACACACACACACACACACACACACACATGCCAACTATGAACCCGTAAATCATTGTCGCCCAGGCAGTAGGACAGGCAGGCAACAACAAATTCTGTATGAGAATTGTGGTCACTACAGCACCGTCAGTAGTTGAGAGACGGGATGAGGAGGGTGGTCACTACAGCACCGTCAGTAGTTGAGAGACGGGGTGAGGAGGGTGGTCACTACAGCACCGTCAGTAGTTGAGAGACGGGGTGAGGAGGGTGGTCACTACAGCACCGTCAGTAGTTGAGAGACGGGGTGAGGAGGGTGGTCACTACAGCACCGTCAGTAGTTGAGAGACGGGGTGAGGGTGGTCACTACAGCACCGTCAGTAGAACTTTGTTTAAATACATCTTCCTCCATTCTCATCTTGCGCCTTGAAGATGTTTGTCTTAGAAAAGGAATCGACATAACACACACACACACACACACACACACACACGGCTGCCGGTACTATAACACCAGCATGGCAGGCAGCAAGAGGCGGCAGTAGACACAAACAAGCACCATAAAAAACGGGTGACAGCATCATGGCGGGGACTAGTTTAAACATGACGAGATCTCCACTCAAGTAATAATATATTCCGAGACCAACAAGACAGTTACGGTGATGTCTTACTTGTTTACTTATGAACATAGAGATGGTGTCTTAGTCTTTATAGATATATAGATGGAACAAAGTGGTGGTGTGTGTGTGTGTGTGTGTGTGTGTGTGTGTGTGTAGAGAGTAAAATCACCTGAGAATCATTCAGGTGATCACTGGTACGAAATTTCCATTGAATTAGGAAAATACACATGCCAGCTGCTTCGGCGGTCACCTTAAACGTTCACAGTTAACACACACACACACACACACACACACACACTCACACACTCTATAAACAGTATCGTGTTAACCCCTGCCATGACCCTGTAAATATAGACTGTTAGCACTAACCTCACCTAGCTGGTCTGTTGTGACCGAGGCGAGGGCATGTTAGGATAGGATGGGGTAAGTTAGGGTATGGTAGGTTGGGTTAGGGTATGGGTGGGGTTCAGGGTTGCTAGGTCTGGGATTGGGTAGGGGCAAGGTAGGGTATAGAGTAGGGTAGGGGTAATAGGGTAAGGTAGGTAGAGTAGGGCAGGGGTATAGAGTAGGCAGGTAGGGAGTAGGGGTGGGTGTGGGTATATAGGTAGGGCAGGTATAGGGTAGGGGTAGGTATAGAGTAGGGCAGGGTATAGAGTAGGGCAGGGCAGCAGGTAGGGCAGGGTATAGGCAGGGGTAGGGCAGGGTATAGAGTAGGGCAGGGTAATAGGGTAAGGTAGGTAGAGCAGGGCAGGGAGCAGAGTAGGGCAGGTATAGAGTAGGGCAGGGGCAGGGTAAGGTAGGGGTATAGAGTAGGGCAGGGGTATAGAGGGGCAGGGGTATAGAGTAGGGGCAGGGGTATAGGGTGGTGGGGCAGGCAGGGTAGGGCAGGTATAGAGGCAGGGTATAGAGTAGGCAGGGGCATAGGGTAGTAGGGCAGGCATAGGGTAGGGGCAGGGTATAGGGTAGGGCAGGGTATAGAGTAGGGGCAGGGTAATAGGGGTAAGGTAGGGCAGGAGTAGGGGCAGGGTATAGAGTAGGGGCAGGGTATAGAGTAGGGGCAGGGCATTAGGTAAGGTAGGGTATAGAGTAGGGCAGGGTATAGGGGTAGGGCAGGGTATAGGTAGGCAGGTATAGTAATAGGGTAAGGTAGGGTATAGAGTAGGGCAGGGTATAGAGTAGGGCAGGGTATAGAGTAGGGCAGGGTAATAGGGTAAGGTAGGGTATAGAGTAGGGCAGGGTATAGAGTAGGGCAGGGTATAGAGTAGGGCAGGGTAATAGGGTAAGCTGTTGATGCTAGGTGATCGATCCTTCGTGTGTTAAGAAGCGTGACGAGACATATTGATTGTACAGTTTGTTGATGTTAAGTTGTGGAAGCAGCCGTGCTTGTGTTGGGTTACTCACCCACTCACTTATTTACTCACTCGCTCAGTTACTCACACACTCACTCACTCACTCACTCACACACTTACACACTCACTCACTTACACACTCACTCACTTACACACTCACTCACTTAGTTACTCACACTCACTCACTCACTCACTCATACTCACTTAGTTACTCACACTCATTCACTCAATTACTTACTTATTTACATGCACCAATCATTCACTCACATACCCACACACAAACATTATTACACATATAGATTGGCTGACACACACACACACACACACACACACACACACACACACACACACACACACACACACACACACACACACACACACACACACACACACACACACACATACATACACACTCTCCCTAGCAGAGTAGTATCGGACTACCTGTCAGAGCTGCTGCCAGGGTCCTGTGTTAAGACTACCATCCTCATCCTGATGGCCTGTCCGCTATTTTTTCCTCACTCCTTCCCTCCATCTCCGGCCACCATCCTTCATCCCTGCACCTCCATCCACCATCTCCATCCCTCCCTCCTCGTTCCTTCCCCCTCCACCCTTACTCCAACGCCCTCCCTCTATCACCCTTCCTGCACCATCCTCCAAGTTCTTTCCCTTGCTCCACCACCCTTCCTCCCTGCCGCCATCGTCATCCCTCCTTCACTGCCTCCCTCCATCTCCATTCCTCCCTCACTCTCTCCTTCCACCCTCTCCCTCTACCCCTCCTTTCACCCTCTCCCTCCCTCCCTACCACCACCCCCGGAGGCGAGACAAATTGTTGATAAAGTGGTGGAGGGGAGGAGTGGCCCCGCGCAGGATTATACCAAAATCCACGCGTTTACGGGCAAGATGTGCAGTGATTGGTCATTACCCTCAACGACGTCCGATTTGTGAGTTAAAAGAGACCCCAGCAAATATATTCAAGACCCGGAGATTAAAACTAACTTAGTCTAGCTTGGTAGTTAGTTGGTGAGGTTTATGGTGGAGGAGAACCAATCAGTGCACGTCAAGCCCCAATGCGCGTGGGTTCCGCTGCCAGATCAGCTCCTCCCTCGACCTGCCCTCCACAGTGACTTGCACATCTCAGTCACTGGCGGGAAATGATGCGTGAAAGACTTTTTTATTCTTTTATTAATACCAACCAGTTACCAGTTCTCGTATTATTGGTCGATATTTCACAAAATTGCGTTTATGGTTGAACTTATTTCGGTAATTTAGAGAGAGAGAAGTTTGAAAATATTGGGGTAGAATGTGTCCCTAAGTAGGATCAAACTGTAAATTAGGCGTGGAATCAGGAATAGGATCACTGGTAGCGGCAGAGAGGGACGCGACCCCACAGTTTCCACACACAAAAGGCACCAGCTGGCGGACCATGTTGGCTCAGGACCCCCGGCAATTATACCCACTTCACTAGAGGAAACAACACGACGTCACTGCAGCGAATCACTGTGAAGACGCCTCAATAGGGTCTTTATACAGTTGAAAATATTTGACAGTAACATCGTCCACAGTTGTTGTTTTTCAGTTCCTCGAGGATCGGGCAGGATCTTTACTCCATATTACTACAGCAGCGCCCTAAGTTGTAACTGGCTTATTTGGATAAGTAGATGTTTATCCACTAGATCGTCTTGCAAGCTCACATTGATTTAGCATGTATGTAGACAGTGCAGGTAATATACCTAATGTGCATGGATAATGCAAGTAAACAAGCATTCTTGATTTATCTCATAAACAGAATTTAGAGGGGAGTGCACGTACAGTATTCTGGCGCCCTCTCGTGAGCTGTACTACGTGGTGCAGCACATCTGTATTCGAGGGTGTACAGGTGTGTCAGTACAGCTAGTCATCACTACAGGTTAAGGCACCAAGTCTTTATGACGTCTCATGGACACATTTGTACCTTATTGATGCCTGCACCTGTGTGTGTGTGTGTGTGTGTGTGTGTGTGTGTGTGTGTCAGATGTGGGGCTGTATGCGATATAATGGGTAGGCAAAGAGACCTTAGGCTTGAGGTGAGGGTATGGAGGGCCCCATGCACGAGATGAAGGCGTGGAGGGCCCCATGCACGAGATGAAGGCGTGGAGGGCCCCATGCACGAGATGAAGGCGTGGAGGGCCCCATGCACGAGAGATGAAGGTGGAGGCATGAGTGAAAGTGGAGGCCCCCAAGCACGAGAGAAGGGTGGAGGGCCCACACGAGATGAAGGCGTGGAGGGCCCCGTGCACGAGATGAAGGCGTGGAGGGCCCCATACGAGGTGAAGGTGGAGGCCCCGTGCACGAGGTGAGGCCCCCAGACAGGTAAGGGGTGGAGCCCCATGCACGAGGTAAGGTGAGGGCCCCATGCACGAGATGAAGGCGCGGAGGCCCAGAGATGAAGGGTGGAGGGCCCCATGCACAGGTGAAGGCGCGGAGGGCCCCATGCACTGAAGCGGGAGGGCCCCGTGCATGAGAAGGGGTGGAGGGCCCCCACGAGGTGAAGGCGTGGAGGGCCCTGCACGAGGTGAAGGCGTGGAGGGCCCCATGCACGAGGTGAAGGCGTGGAGGGCCCAGGGTGCGGGTGAGGGGTGTTGAGTGAGGAAGATGGTCAGGAAGAGGCTGCCTGGTGGTCGCTCTTGTTGGTCTCTGTGTGTAACTCAGGCGGAAAATTGCCCACTGTTGAGTGTGCCTCCCCCTCCCCCCTTCCTTCCTCTTGGGCGTGTGTCGTCCGTCTCCCTCCCGACATATGCGTCCCCTCCCCTCCACCAAGCCCGGATGTGTGTCCTCCTGCCGCCCACCCACGCCCGGGTGTGTCTGCCCTGCTCCCCACGCCCGGTGTGTCCTCCTGCTCCCCACGCCCGGGTGTGTCGTCCTGCCGCCTCCCCACGCCCGGGTGTGTCGTCCTGCCGCTCCCCCCACGCCTGGGTGTGTCGTCCTCCTGCCCCCCCCACCACCCAGGTGTGTCGTCCCCCCCACGCACAGATGTGTCGTCCTGCCCCCATACGCCCAGGTGTGTCGTCTCCCCTTACACCCGGTGTGTCCTCCTGCCCCCATACGCCCAGGTGTGTCGTCCTCCTCCTCATACACCCAGGTGTGTCCTCCCCCCACGCCCAGGTGTGTCGTCCTCCTCCCCACACCCGGGTGTGTCCTCCGCCCCCTCCCCCCACGCCTCATCCCCAACACCCAGGAAGCTAGTGGGGAAGAGGAGCAGAGTTCTGGATTTATGCTGGTATTGCTGGACGGCTTTCATGTTTACCCCCTCCCCCTCCCTCCCTCCTCCCTTCTCCACCTCTCTTCCTCCCTTCCCTCCTTACCCATCCCTCGCCCCCTCTCCCCCTCTCCCTCCCTCCCTTACCCATCCCTGCCCCCTCTCTCCTCCTCCCTCCCTTCTCCATCCCTTCTCCATCCTCTCCATCCTTTTCTTCCTCCTTCCCTCCCACCATCCTCGCCCCTACCTCCTTTTCCTCCTTCCACCTCCCGCCCGTGTCCTCCACTCCCGTCTCCACCTCCACCCTCCTCCTGTGTGATTACCAGTTAATCTTGTTAAAACAACCGTGTAAATGAAAATTATTAATACATGGAGTTCCGATAATGTGATCATGACTTACCGACTCGTGAAACCAGGATATGTGGTAATGATTTTATGGCAGCCACGTGTCTTACTTTTTATTTAGAAATATAAACAGAATTCCAGTAATTTATAATATGTATGTATTTTTTTTTTACTTCGGTTGTATGTCATCGCCATTCGTCTCTCTCTCTCTCTCTCCTGCCAAGTTTGTTCGACATTTTGCCGCCAGGTGGGGAGAGGGTTTGGCGGCTTCAAACCTAGCGGGGCGGAAAAGAGGGAGAGGGGCCGGTCTGCCCGAGTCGAGCGGAAAGTGGAGAGGAGATATTGAGGGAAAAAGAAAGAGGAAAATGAAAGCAAAGTCAAAAGTTGGTTCTCCATATCCGCGCGTGAGTGAACCGCTAGGTGAGGCGGTTCGGTTGGTTGGTTCTCTTTTGCGGTTAGACCAGCTAAACCCCAGCCACTTTAACGGTTCACAAGTTGGCGGTTCACTTTTACCCCAAATATGATGGTGGATTATACTATGGCGTGTTTGGATTTTTAAATTAGTCCCTCCATAGGCCTATAAGGTGTGAGTGAACCGTGAATTCTCTCTCTCTCTCTCTCTCTCTCTTCACACACACACACACACACACACACACACACACACAAACAAAAGCGCGGCTCGTAAAACCAGGATTATTGCTTTTACAACACAAAACAGGACTCGTGAAGTACATTGATCAGTAAACAGTGAATTAACATAGACACACACACGTATGTTTGTGTAGAGGGGAGGAGAGGGGGGGGGATCGATGCCACTGGTGAATTTATGAATGTATCGACAGCGAGAAAGACCCGGCTTGTTGACTGACCACACACACAATACACAGGTACACGGTTACAAATATGAAAGCACACAAATGGACATTTACGGCGATACATATACTTACATGTACGACGCACCACCTCCCCCACACACACACAACACACACACAGGGATTATTCGCCAAAGGAGCCGCAGTCCAACAAGACACAAGACGAGCTGTACGACAACAGGAGCAGTCCAACAAGACGATCTGTACGACGATAGGAACTGCTTAACAATAAGAGCTGTTAGCTGACAGAAGCAGTTCTACAACAGGAGCCGTTTGACAGGAGAAGCAGCTCGACAACAGGAGCCGTTTGACAGGAGAAGCAGCTCGACAACAGGAGCCGTTTGACAGGAGAAGCAGCTCGACAACAGGGAGCCTCCACTCTGTTATTCAGGCAAGAGCTCCCAATAAATATAATGGGAACCTGAATCACATGTCAAATATTTGTGGCCAGTTTGGTTCATCAGTTGGGGCGGGTCGTCCTGGGCGTGTGGGTGGCGGGAGGATTCGGACTGGATTGGTGGGCGGCAGGGTTCGGACGAGTGGATTGGTGGGCGGCAGGGTTCGGACGAGGATTGGTGGGCGGCAGGGTTCGGACGAGTGGATTGGTGGGCGGCAGGGTTCGGACTAGTTTGTAGGCAGGGTTCGGACTAGTGGATTGGTGGGCGACAGGATTCGGACTGGCTTGTGGGCGACAGGATCCGGATGGCGTGGGCGGCAGGATTCGGACTGGCTTGTGGGCGGCAGGATTCGGACGGGCGGACTGGTGGGTGGCAGGACAAACAGTGCGGTACACTCGACAGTCGTAGCCGCCCAGCCAACAAACACCACTACCTCCTCCTCTTCTTCCTCCACCCTTCTTCCTTCTGCTGCTTAGAGGATGTTGATGATGGTGCTACTGATGGTGCTACTGATGGTGATGGTGCTACTGATGGTGTTACTGGTGGTGATGGTGCTACTGATGATGATGATGGTGCTACTGATGGTGATGGTGCTACTGATGGTGCTACTGATAGTGCTACTGATGGTGATGGTGCTACTGGTGGTGATGGTGTTACTGGTGGTGATGGTGCTACTGATGGTGATGGTGTTACTGGTGGTGATGGTGCTACTGATGGTGATGGTGCTACTGATGGTGTTACTGATGGTGATGGTGTTACTGGTGGTGATGGTGTTACTGGTGGTGATGGTGTTACTGGTGGTGATGGTGCTACTGATGGTGATGGTGTTACTGGTGGAGGTGTTGGTGGTGATGGTGCTACTGATGGTGATGGTGCTACTGATGGTGTTACTGATGGTGATGGTGTTACTGATGGTGATGGTGCTACTGGTGGTGATGGTGTTACTGGTGGTGATGGTGCTACTGATGGTGATGGTGTTACTGGTGGTGATGGTGCTACTGATGGTGATGGTGACTGATGGTGTTACTGATGGTGATGGTGTTACTGGTGGTGATGGTGTTACTGATGGTGATGGTGTTACTGGTGGTGATGGTGCTACTGATGATGATGGTGCTACTGATGGTGTTACTGATGGTGTTACTGGTGGTGATGGTGTTACTGATGGTGATGGTGTTACTGGTGGTGATGGTGTTACTGGTGGTGATGGTGCTACTGATGATGATGGTGCTACTGATGATGATGGTGTTACTGATGATGATGGTGTTACTGATGGTGTTACTGGTGGTGATGGTGCCCTGATGATGATGGTGCTACTGATGGTGATGGTGCTACTGATGATGATGATGGTGTTACTGGTGTTGATAAGGTGCTATTGATGGGTATGGTGCTGCTTTCTGGTAGTGGTGTATAGGAAGATGGCAAGTGATGACCTATGGCGGCAATTAATGGTGACGTTGCAAGTGAGATGATAATGATGATATTAATAATTGATTGTGATATTGAAAGTGATGATGGTGAAGATAACATCCGGTGACAATGATGACAATGGTAGCTGAGAGAGAGAGAGAGAGAGAGAGAGAGAGAGCCTTGGGCAGGTGTCAGCAGAGAGGGAAGTACTTAATGAGTTGTCATGGGCAGCTTCAACCGAGGAAAATCATTAATAGGTTTAGACCCACAGGCGTGTAGGGGTGAGGGCCGGGCTTATGGATGTAAACACTAGGACATGAACCCTCCTCCCTCCTCCCTCCCTCCTCCCTCCTCCTCCTCGTCCTTCCCTCCTGCCCTGCAGCCATCCTCCTCCTCCTCCCTGTACTGGTGGAAGAGGGAGAGGCTGATGACATTGGGTGAAAAAAAGGATAAGAGAGGGAAGGAAAAGAAGGAATGGAGAGGAATATGTGAGAGGGAAGGGGAGAGGAAACGAGAGAATAGGGAGGAATATGTAAGAGGAGAAGAGAAGAGTTGCGAAGAGAAGGATTAGAGAGTAATGTGATAAGAGAGAGGAACCAGAATGAGTAGTAGTATAAACACAAAAGTAAATGATAGTGAAAACAGAGAGAGAGAGAGAGAGAGAGAGAGAGGATTAAAGAAGAGACCAAGAAGAGATAAACATGAACAGACAGAGAGTGAGTGTAATGTGTCTCTTGTTGTTGCTTAAAACTTAATCCCTAGAGCGTCAATAAATCCATCTTAATCCGTGTAAATCCGTCTAAATCCGTCTTCATGTGTTTGTGTTATTATCAGAGAGTATCGTTGAGGAGAGGTTGTTTACAGGGGCTTCAGTAGAAAGGAATGGCAGAAGAACGAGTCTTTTTTGGTTGACGTTTGGTCCTTGTCGAGGCAATAAAAATGGACTTTATTTCAGTGACTTTAATATGTCATAATCAATAGTTTTGCCTCTTTAAAGTCACTTATCTTGAAGAAAGGAAAATATTGTAGGTCCAAACTGAAGCCATTTTTAGTGTCTGAACTTTGACCACCCGTAAAATGTCAAAAGAACACCTATAACTACAACTTAACCCCCCACACACACACACATACACACTACAAATACATCAACTCAAGGCGGATGGTCCCAAAAAGCTGAGGGATAATGTGAGTTTAATGGTTGGAAAGATGAAAGAAAGAATGAATGATAGAATGATAGCACAATCAATATGTCTTTCCCTCATAGTGGTCCGGGTAGGGGGGGAGATGGAAAAGTACCACACTGTCAGGAGCTGGAGGAGGAAATTAAACATGACAGCAGCAGGTGAAGGCGAAGTAGAGTTGACGGAGGTAGGGAAAGACACCCCCTTATGCTTGAATAAAGACCTGCCATACCGCTCCACTCCCTTTGCCTCCTCCCCCCTTTTGGCCCCATTCTCCCTCCCCTCTTGGCCCCCTTTTTCCCTTCATTTGGTTCCTTTTCCTCCCTCCCCTCCCTTTGGTTTCCTTTCCTCCCTTCCCTACTTTTAGTTCCCTCTTTCCCTCCCTTTTGGTCCCTCCTTCCCTCCCTTTGGGCCCCTCCCCTCCCTTTGGGCCCCTCCCCTCCCTTTGGGCCCCTCTTCCTCTTTGGGCCCCTCGGCCTTTCTTCCCTCCTTGGGGTCCCCTCCAGGCGCTAGTTGATGGACCGCTAATTATGGCGGCTGTGTTAGACCGCCTCCCTCCCTCACTACTCCTCACCGTCTATCAGCGATTACTCCAGCGTGAGATGAGTCCTGCGGTGCCTCGCTACTGCGGTGTTCAGACTACTATGATGCCCTTACTCGTGCGACCCGCCTTTAGTGCACTCCTTAACGATTACAACTTCCTTTTGCGTATACTTCTAGGCATTGTGACCTCTCTTATGTGCACACATTGGGCATTGTAATCACCCTGCCGTGCACACGTAAATTGCCTTGGTTTCTGTCTAGTGAACCTGTACGTGTGTGTGTGTGTGTGTGTGTGTGTGTGTGTGTGTGTGTGTGTGTGTGTTTTGCATTCAGCTGAGGCCCCGCCATTAGTCACTGCAGGTCCCTAATACGTCATTATCAAGCTTGTCGGCGGCTCTCACAGTCAACACGGAGTGACAAAGTAGCCAAGATGTGTGGGGTACCCGGTAGATAGGGTGGAGGGGAGGGAGAAGGGAGGTGAGGGTGGCGGGGGATATTCATATACCTGTTTGAAGTGATGATGATGATTATAATAATAATAATTCTCTCTCTCTCTCACACGGACTATTTTATTTAACCTGATTAGTTCACTTTGGTCTTGACACTGAGGATAAGGTCGGTCTTACTCATTATTGGCTTATAACAAATTGATGGTTACCTGAAGATTAGACACCACAGCTTATTTAACTTGATTAAGCACCTTAGCGTTACCTTGGGGGTAATATTATAGGTTAGGGTGGGTTGGGTTGGGTTAGGCTGGGTTGAGTTATGTTAAGTTAGGTTAGATTAGGTTAGGTATGGACAAGCGACCTTAAGATAATCTCGCAACGCATCACCAAGAACTCGTGAATCAACACAGCAGCTGACCAGAACTGCAGACTGAGTAAAAGATTAAGTATGGTGGTCACTTATTGTCAAGACGTCTAGTGGTCGTTTTTCCTCAGCCTCTCATAAACAATATGTAAATAGACTTGAACGAGATGCCTCTGCAGCGTGTTATTGGCCTCGTTATCTCACACCATTATTGATATCAGGAGTCTCCCCCTCTCCCCTGCCCGTTGGTGATTAGCATAGATATGGTCTCCACCTCCTGTTCAAGTCTCCAGTCTGTCTGTCAGTTTGTCTGTCTTTGTCTCAACTTGTGTGATAGCCGGGGTAAGCATAATCAGATTTTGACCAAATTTGTCACCTGGAGTTGTGTGGATAAGATCAGGGAGGAGGTGGGGTGACAGTGGTGATGGCTAGTTAAGAGTTACAGCCGCGTGTGACAGTGTCCTCATCCTCTCAGTTTTTGTCTCGCAGCATTCTGGTGAGGGGTGTAGGGGTACCTGTGTATGTATATATGCGTCTGTATGTATGCACGCGTGTGTGTGTGTGTGTGTGTGTGTGTGTGGCTATCTTGTGAACGTGATGTTTTAATAAATAGAAGCAGATATCGCTGACACTTCGGGTGTGGACTTAACAAGCTTTCAGAAGGAATTGATATAATCAGTATTGTATCTCCATATTTTGGCTCGTTACTTGGCGAGGTGGAAGACTTACCTGACCGCCTATTTGCTTGCTTGTTTGTCCGCAAGGTAACGTCTACAGGTTTGATTCAATTATTACTAAAAAAAAATATTACTTTGATTGACTCAGCAATGCTCCAAAACAGCACAATTTATCATCATATAAAAGTCAAGGTCATATCATAGAAGATTGCTCCTGCACAAGGAACCACAGGTCATCGAGAGAGGTCACCTATCACTAGGAATCATACGAACCATCCTTAACTACCAACTAATTTATAGTAAATTTTCACCGCGTCAATCATACTGAGATTTCACCAAGTTGTCACTCCAGGTAGCCGAGAGAGACCCAGCACCTCTGGTTAACTGGTCACAACACATGATTCTTGCTTTAGTAGAGTTATAATCTGTGGTTGTATTGATGTTGTAGATCGTAGATTAATACTATAAGAGATGATGTAGTGTATCAAGTTGTAATTGTTGTGTTGTGTGTTTGAGAACCTGCTTGGTGACTTTATTGTGGGTAGTTTGGTTTGGTTAGGTTAAGTTGGGTAGGATAGGTTAGGTCAGATCAGGTTAGATTAAGTTGGGTTAGATTGGATTAGTTTGGGTTGGATTAGGTTAGATTAGGTTGGGTTAGTGATTAGGTTGGGTTAAGTTAGGTTAGGTTGGGTCATCATGAAATATTCCCAGGTGGTCGGCCTGGGTCAGGATCAGACAAATAACTTCTCATGGTCAACATCTCACAAAGGTCAACGTTAAAGGTCACCGAGAAACCATCGACATCTGATCACTACGAAAATTTCTTCAGACGAGAGACCACCTGCCTGTAGCGACCAGTGGGCGTGTCACGGCTCGCTACACCAATACTGCTTTATTACCTTAATGGTCTCTGTCTCGTGCTGTCTTGTTATTACCGCCTCGACCTCCTCTTCCTACCTGGGCCTTCTCGTCTTCTCTACCTCCTCCTTCTCCTCCATCGGACTTCCCCTTTCTCCTTTGGTTCCTCTCTCGTCCTCCTCCCCCTTCGTCCGTCTCCTCTGCATCCTCTTCCGTCTTTTTCTGCCCTTCATCGTCGTCCTGCTTCTTCTACCTTTTTCTCCTTCTCTCATCCTCTCCATCGTCTTCCTCCTTCTCCTCCTCCATAAACTTGCTAAGTACCCGAAATCATAAGTCTGTGTACGTGGAGTGACCCGCCCATCCTTCCTTCCCTACCTCCCTTACTCTTACCCTCTTATCTTCCTTTCCTTACTTCTACCTTCCTTCACTCCTACCTTCCTTCCTTCCTTCCTTCCTTCCTTCCTTCCTTCCTTCCTTCCTTCCTTCCTTCCTTCCTTCCTTCCTTCCTTCCTACCTCCCCTGGCGCCAGTTTTAAGTCTCTCGTCTTTATGGTTCATCTGTCGTCATATGGTTGAGATGAGTCACGCAGTTATTCTTCCCAGAAACTCAATGTTATGATGGAAGCCAAATATTACTCCTCCTAATAACCGGAATAGATGACTGAGCAGCCGCCATATTTGTGGTAATAGTCGCTTCACGGTATACTGAGGTTGTCCAAATAATAGGGAAGGTCATGCGTTCGCCAGTGTGTGTTTGGTGTCAAGTGGTAGAGTTGCTTTAATGTTTAATCTTAATTATTCGCTTGTAAGTGTTAAATGTTAAGTGGTATATGTTTTTAACCTGTCTGACTTTAAGTGTTCGCTGTTAAGTGTTTGACTTTGTTTGCTGTTATATGTTTGACCAAGTGTTCATCTCTTTAAGTGTTTGATTTGAGTTCGCTGCTAATTGTTTGATGCCAAGTGTTCGCTCTCATGTTATTGACGTCAAGTGTTTGTTGCTAAATATTTGACGTCATGTATTCGTTGGTAAGTGTTCGCTGTTAAGTTTTTCGCTGTTAAGTGCTTGGCGTTAAATGTTCGCTCTTAAGGGTTTGCCGCCTCTGAGTGTTCGTACATGGTAATAACGGGAGTATTGTATATCACGTGTTGCTGAGCTGTTGATGTGAGAATGTGTATTATTACTGAACACGTCCACCCTCTCGTGTTGGGGAGTGCAGGACAGCCTAGGACAGTTTATAAACCTAACCTAACCCTCATCCACATTATTATTTCCATTCCTCCTGGTGGGATTTTGTCCAGGTAGATATAAGGCTTCACCAATACACCACACAGGTAGGAAAAAAAACCCTCACTAATCCAAACACTCCTGCCATTGCTCTGTCTCACTACGTATTCATAGGCAAACGATGACCATCCTCCCTCCTTCTGCGCGTATATTTTTACTTAATGAAATCTTATATTGACACTGCCGGGTGTGGTGTAAACGAACGGCGCCCACTGCAACTCGATCGTTCTCTGCCGTTCGTTCGTTCGTAATTGTTGCGACTTGGGTACAGGTTCTGAGAAGCATGGATAAGGGGGACGTGGGTTGGGGGGAGGAGGTGATGGATGGATGGATGGGGGTGTTTATGGTGTGACGCTTAGCTCTTCTGGCCACACACTCCACCTCCCCGTGTACTATATTGTCCCTCTGGTACCCTCCCATCCCCTTTTCCTTCCCCCATCCCCTTTCTCCCCCTCACCTTCCCATTCCCCTTCCCCATTCCCCCTCTTCCCCTTGTGTATATTTCCCGTGTCCCTCAGCCGCCGCACACTGTTAACACAACACCCGATAATTGGATCCCCGTGTTGCTACTTGTTAATATATCATTTTTTTCCTAGGGGGTTTTATGAACCATCCTCGCCACCAGCCAGCCCGTGTAATGCTTCCCGTCTAAAGTTTAAAATTACGCGCGAAATGTGACTCCCAGCTGAGCCCAGGGATGCTCCGGTCTGTTATTTAATTAAGGTATGGAAAGAGGTAATCGGATTTCAACCCAAATGTATTTCTGTCGTGTTTTTGTTGTTGTTTTATCCGATTTTTTTACACCTGTTGGTTGTTGTGGGAATTTTTCTGGTAATTACAGGTAAGAGTACCAGGGAGTCATGGGTGGGGAGGGCGTGGGTGAGGAAGGGCGGTGGGTCAGGGTAGGTCACAGTGCATCTTATAGTGTAGGTCGGGGTAGGTCACAACCTATCCCTAAAGGTCTAGTACGTGACAACTAGAGGTCTTTCACAAATGAACTTCCATTGGTAGAGGTCAAGTCAGGTCACAGTCGGGATGGATGAAGTGTGACCTCCACCAGAATGAGGATTATATGAGACGCTTTGAAAGGGTTCCTCCTCCTAACCTCCCTCCCTCAGGTGTTCAGAGGGGCGGTGTAACTCTCCTGTTTACGGCTGCAACTCGCCGTTATCCGCCGTCAACAGGACAACAGTACTCTCAACGGACTGCCAGATGAGTCAACGTTATTCCCCTCGTAAACGACCAGTTACTACCGCCGTGTGAGAGAGAGAGAGAGAGAGAGAGAGTTATGGAGATATAACTCGCCATAAACCAGACACAATGGCCGTCTTGGACATCTCCGTTGTAAGAGATACAAATAAGACAACAATATCCCTGGGACAAATAAACCTTCAGACCAAGTGCCAGACTGACCTCCATTGGCGTGGCGAGACGTGGCGTAGTGTATAGCGAAGCGTGGAAGACCGTGGTGAGGCATTGGCACAGTATGACGTGGTGAATGCAAGGAATGTTGTCAAGACGTGGAAAGGGATGGTTTGGCTTGGCTTGGCGCCGCGTGGAAGAACGTGGCGTGGATAGGCATAACAAAAGGGCTTGCGGTGCGGTAAGGGGTGGAAAGAAATACAAGGTGTGGTGAGGCGTGATTGGCCGTGGGGTGGTTAGACAAAGCAGGAAATTCTGTCAAGGAGTGTAGAAAGACGTGCCGTGGTTAGGCATACCAGGAAGGCTTATCAAGGCGTGGTAAGACGTGGCGTGGTGATGCTTAAGAGGACGTGGCGTGGCAAGTCGTGGTGATATGTGGAAGGGCCTGCCGTAGCGTGGTGAGGCGTGGTTTATTATAACAAGACGGAATGGCGTGGCGTAATGAACGGCTTAGCAAAACGAGTCAAGCTGTGGTGACCAATGAAATGGCGAGGTAATAAATAAAATGGCGAGGAGAGACGTAATTTGACTGGGCGTCACGTGGCGAGGCGAACAAAAACATAGCGTGAGGGTGAAGGGGAGGGGCGGTGTGACGAGGCGAGGCGAGGAAAGACTTAGTATAACTGGGCGTGGCGTGGTGGCGAGGACAGTCATCCACGCCAGTATGGAAATAAGTGCCAACTCGTCAACGCCGGGGCCGGAAGTGAATAAGTTCAGCTCGTGAAGGATTATGTAAATGGGCGGTGTTAATGACGTGTGTGTGTGTGTGTGTGTGTGTGTGTGTGTGTGTGTGTGTGTGTGTGTGTGTGTGTGTGTGTGTGTGTGTCCAAAGGAAGATGTATTTTTTTTCTCTGTTTACTATTATTTTTTTATACATCATCAAAAGTAGTTTATTGAGATTTATTTATTATTAATTAAAAAAAAGAATGAAATACTTACAGTTGTCCAGGTACTCAATAATAATAAAAACTGACCATTCAAAAATAAATTATGAAAAAACATATATACGATTTTACATACAATTTAAAACATACATTTATATACTTACTGTTAAGCGTCATTATCCCGCAATAATTACTTAGTTCGGCACTTAGCATATTTCATCCCTTAGGCCTGCTTAATGTTTACAACGGTTACCATGGCAACCTCTCCCAGTGACTGCCATCATTGCCTCCCTCATGGTATTTAGATTTTAATGTCGATTTACAAAGCTCCGTAATGATGGATGGTGGGGATTGTTCTCTCTCTCTCTGTTATGGTATGCAGTTTTTATGTGAATTTAAAAGTTCCTGAATGATAGATGGTGAGGTCTCTCTCTCTCTCTCTCTCTCTCTCTCTCTCTCTCTCTCTCTCTCTCTCTCTCGTACGATGATATTGGTGGAATTTTGAGTGAATTTGATGAGTTGTGTCGCGGGTCAGTGAGTGAGTGAGTTATGCCACGGGTGAGTAAGCGACCGACCGACCGAGTGAGTGTGTAACCTATGCCGTGGGTGAGTGAACGAGTGAGTTATGACCACGATTGAGTAAGTAAGAAAGAGAGCGAGGAGTGAGTGAGTGGCGGTGAGTATAGACCCGTGCCTCATTTATATTCACCGGAGCTGAGTTATGATGAAAGCGTCGGAGGTTAAACACATGCGGGAGATGTTTAAGTGAGTCTTGATGTTCATGGGGAGTGTTTACCTTCCTAGTTGTAAACATTGGTGGTGGGTCTGCCAGTGGGTGGGAAGGAGAGATGGTGAGTGGGGAATGGAGGGAGGTAGGGTGAGAGAGAGGGAAGGAAGGAGGGGATAGGGTAAGAGAGAGAGAGGGAAGAAGAGGGAGAGTGAGGGAAGAAAGGGTGAAGACAGACAGACTAGTGACTTATGCCAAGCAGTGTCTTCTACCTGATTGTAGTGAGAGACTGATAAATCTACAGCCAGACAGACAGACAGACATGCAGACAGACAGACAGACAGACAGACAGACAGACAGATAGTGAGAAACAGAGAGACTAGCTGGCTTGGCACAATGAACTGATAAATTGAATGGCTAATTGGGAGATGGGAAGGCTTTGGGTAGCTTTCTTGACCGATTAGCTTAACATGGCTGGCCAGATGACTTACCTTTACCATGGCTGCCTGTCTTCTCTACTTTCTCAGGCAGCGTGATGATGTCTGATGGTTCCTGCTGAAGCCTGACAGTGCCTGACAGTGCCTGACGGCGCCAAATAGCTAAACGCTCAGAGCTATCACCTTCAAACTCTCTCTCACAATAGGATTCTGTCGGTCAACCCTCCACACCTGTTGTGTATTTGTTTGTTTGTTATATCCACGTGAAGTCAAGGTCATAAGATTTAGGAGGCTTAAACTATTGGGTTGTGTTGGTTCCCGGCCTGTACACCACGATTGGGAGGAGGAGGTGTCTCAGTGTGTCGCGGTGTATGTCAGTGATTGTGTTTTAACAAGTTTCTCAGTAAGGTGTGTGTCTTGGTGAGGTGTTAAATACATGTTAGAATCTTACCATGATTATCACTTTATTTTTTTTTACATTAATATTATAAATAAACACACACACATTTTGACAGTACAGTTGATACTCGTATACAGTAATCTGATAGTGAAGTGGAGTAATACAACATGGGTTGTGTATTTATGTTACCAGAGCGCTTCACAAACTATTTTTTGCTTCACCAAGAGTCAGAAATTATCAGAGATCAACACAGACTAGTTATTATCACCTTAAAATATAATAATATAAATGCGATAAATCAACTATTAATAAACCGTAGTTACTTTTCCCACATCCGTCTGCCAGCCAATCACCTTCCTGGCTACACACTGACCCTAGGCCGCACTTGCAAGGTTTCAGTGAACAAACTATACGGTAGTCCTTAATAATAATAATAATAATAATAATAATAATAATAATAATAATAATAATAATAATAATAATACGGATAATTTATAATAATGATAATAATAGAGTTTTGATTGGCTTATGGCGACCAATCAGGTGTACGCATCGAAATTCCCCCAAGTCATCTTAATTGGCGGTGACATTACAGGCATCAGATACTGTCAGTCAGCAATGGTGGGGTGTCAGCACGACTGTCAGTCCGTCAGAAGTGGTGGTATGTTAGCACAAGCGTCAGTAAGTCGGTGGTGCTGGTGTGTCAGCACGAGCGGCAGTCCGTCAGTAGTGGCGTGTCAGCACGAGCGGCAGTCCGTCAGTAGTGGCGTGTCAGTACGAGCGGCAGTCCGTCAGTAGTGGTGTGTCAGCACGAGCGGCAGTCCGTCAGTAGTGGCGTGTCAGCACGAGCGGCAGTCCGTCAGTAGTGGCGTGTCAGCATGGGCGTCAGTAGTGGTGGTGTGACAGTAACTGCCTCCGTCGACAAGAACCAGCTGACGTACCAGTGAGAGCTGGTGTAGTGTGGCATCAGCAGCCATCTCCAGGTATTATCCTGGGATGATCGTCCGTGAGGGAAGCTGACCCGCCTCCGGTATCCCACGGCACCACCACCCACCTGTCCACTCTCACACCACGTCTACCTGAGGTACAAGGGATGGCTCGCCACCTTAACCTCACCTTCCTTCTCCCTTCCTCTTCTCCGTTCCTCTCCTCCCCCTTCTCGTCCTTACCCCCTTCTCATCCCCTTCCTCATATTTCCTCCCTTCTCTCTCCACCTCGACCCCCTTCTCCCACCCTTTCCTGCTCTCTTTCAGCTGAATAATGTCCTACACCTTTGATGCCTGGGTGCCACATCGCTAGCTGGGTATAGACGGACCCGTTTCCTGGCCACCGAGATCGCCTGACCTTATCCCGCTCGATTTTCTTCTTTGGGGTTATGTTAAGTCCAAAGTGTACTCCACAAAGGTGCAGGATATTGTTCAGCGTCACAGCGGCGGTGGCCTCCGTAACCCCCGAGATGTTTGAAAACGCGTTGAGGGAAATTGAGTACCGTTGTGACTTAGTACGTGCTACGAATACTGCACATATTGAATGTCTACCCTAACGTACCACAATTATTTGTACCAATAATCCAAATTAAACTCATGTATACTGACTATTCGCTGTGTGAATATTCCTCTGCTTGCATTATTATTCAACAAAATTATAAGGCATCAAAGCCGTTTCATTTGAATGTAGACACCTTGTATAATATTTAGTATAGTTTGGATTATAACATATTAGTTAGTTTGATAATTTTGGTCATGTTCTTTTAACAGTGAAACTTGCTGTATAAATACCATGTTGGTGAGATAGTCAAGGGGGGGGGGGGGCACAATGCTACCAGGTCACTAGGGAGAGTCGTCTACGTCAGTTGGTGCACGTGTAGATGTGTGCAGGGAGTAAATTGCTTGTTTATAAAGTGATTAGTACACATATACCTAGTCATATACGTACACTTGCTCCAAAAAGTATCTTTACTATTTTGTGTTTAATAATACGACACAACGGACGAAGGATTTTGACAACCCTACCGAGACAACAGGAGTCGCAGTGTTCATTTTGAAATTCATCTGATCCCTCCGTAAAGATCCTTTTTGGAGCGAGTGTACACACGTATAAACTATAGAGAAATATCAACATTAGTGACCTAGGTGCACATGCGAACTCACACGCAGGCAAATGCATACACAAGCATTTACGTACAAAAGCATATACGTACACAGGCACATGCGTACACAAGCATATACGTACACAGGCATATACGTACATATACTATAAACTAACATGTGCCAGCGGTGAGACACGTGTTAGGTGTTAGTGTCCTGGGTGAGGAGGGAGGGCATCTGGGCACACCTGGGATGACGGTAACCGCACATGACTAGTGACGTCATGTGTCATTTATTTACAAACATGACTGAAGAACACGAGTGGTCATGAGAGCCAGGAGGTGTGAGTCAGCCCGCAGTGTGTGTGTGTGTGTGTGTCGATGGCGTGATGAACAGCTCCGGCCAGAGGAATACATTATACAGGTACAGTAACGTATGCACCAAAATATACTGCACACCCACTAAAATAATTCTGACCGCCACAAAAACTCCGTCGCTGAGGGCTATTGGTGCGATGATTGAGCTGTCAGCAGATAACAGCCGCTCTATCTTACCCTGCTACTGACAGCCTCTCCTGACCACGCCTCACATCCTCCTTATCCAAGCCTCACCCTCCTTATCCACGCCTCACACCCTACTTATCCACGCTAGGATATTGAGGTGGTCAGGGCCGTTCTCGCTCCCTCACTCGCGTCTAGACATTTCAGGGCAGGTATCACACAAGGTCTGGTCAGCCTTACCCAGGGTGTGGCTACTGCGGTCATCAAGGCTCAGGTTAGTGTGATTAATTCTGGGTTTTATGTAAGTAAAACGTACGAGTATCTCCCACCGTCCAGGAGAGAGAGAGAGAGAGAGAGAGAGAGAGAGAGACGTGTAAACCATGTTGTGTATCTCGTGCATTCATGGATAACGTGTGATCATGGCGTGACGTCATGATCACGTGACATTTGTTTGCAAAACTCTGTGACCTTTCAACTTGTATTTTTCTCACTTAAATATCTATTTAATTTATTTCATTCTCCTCAAAATTGCAAAAGTTCCTTTTGAAGCTACGGCGTAAGTCTAGAAGTTACACAACAGCTGTAAACTTTCTTGAAAATTGTTACATGAATTAAGGAGGTTCAGGAGGCCAAGTTTGTTACAAGTTTTGGGGCGTCCCTCAGCTGGCCCGCTCCTCTCTCGACATACTTATCTCTGTGTAGAGTGAGTCGTTTCCTGCCCCCTGCCACCACCACCAATGTGACCTCCCCTGCCACCACCACCAATGTGACCTCCCCAGCCACCACCACCAATGTGACCTCCCCTGCCACCACCACCAATGTGACCTCCCAGCCACCACCACCAATGTGACTCCCTGCCACCACCACCACGTGTGACCTCACCTCTGCCACCTGCCACCACCAATGTGACCTCCTGCCACCACCACCACCAATGTGACCTCCCCTGCCTACACCACCAATGTGACCTCCTGCCACCACCGCAATGTGACCTCCCAGCCACCACCACCATGTGACCTCCCTGCCCACCCTGCAATGTGACCCTGCACCACCACCACCAATGTGACCTCCTACCACCACCACCAATGTGACTTCTTACCACCACCAATGCTGACCTCCCTGCCACCACCAATGTAACCCCTGCCACCACCACCCAATGCCCAGCCTCCCCAGCCCCACCACCACCAATGTGAGCTTCCCCTGCCCACCACCACCAATGTGGCCTCCCCTGCCACCACCACCAATGCCCCGGCCTCCCCTGCCACCACCACCAATGTGACCTCCCCAGCCCACCACCACCAATGTGACCTCCCCAGCCTACCACAATGCTTGACCTCCCAGCCACCACCACCAATGTGACCCCCCTGCCACCTACCAATGTGATATCCCCAGCCACCACCAATGTGACCTTCCCCTGCCACCACCACCAATGTGACCTCCCCAGCCACCACCACCAATTTGACCTTCCCTGCCACCACCACCAGTGTGTCCTCCCCAGCCACCACCACCAATGTGATCTCCCTGCCACCACCACCACCACCCAGTGACCTCGCTGCCACCACCACCCGTCTTGACTGTCATTATCAACAGAGGAGGGAGGGGGGGGGGGAACTTCGCCAGAGGCTCTTATTAAATTTCGTGAATGCCTTTGATGTGAATGACGTCACAGGGAAGGTTGGGAAAAGTTCTTCATGTTTTCTCAACTAATTTCATAATTAGTTGATCTTGTGCCTCGATGACTGGTGGATGGGCGAGGGATGACTTGGGGGATGACTGTTGGGTGAGTGGATGATTGTTAGATGAGTTGGAGATGACTTGGATAACAATTTGGTAACTGATGGATGAGTGCGGATGTCTGTTGTCTCTGTTGGATGAGTAGAGTGTAATTTGTCTGGCTGACTGTTGGATGACTAGACAGGCTGGTAGCTGACTGTCTCGACCTCTCAGTCTTGACAAAAATGAACACAGACGTAACCATCAACACACCAAGACTTTGAAACCCTTAAACACTAATAATAATAATAATAATAATAATAATAATAATAATAATAATAATACGGTAATAATAACAATGATAATAATAATAATAATAACAATACGGTGATAACAAAATAATAATAATAATATTAATAATAATACGGTGATAACAACAACAATAATAATAATAATACGGTAATAATAACAATGATAATAATAATAATAATAACAATACGGTGATAACAAAATAATAATAATAATAATAATAATAACAATACGGTGATGACAACAACAATAATAATAATAATAATAATAATAATAATAATAATAATAATAATAATAATAATACGGTAATAACAACAATAATAATACCCTTCTCTAATCAATTAATCTTCACGTATTTATTATTTAAATTACACTAATCTGATGTTCAGTTTATTAGAGAATAATTACGGTAACATTACATCTTTTGACTAACAGCACTAAAGAGGGAGAATGATGTTATCTGATAAACGGGAGAGAAAGGAGGAACAGTCGATAATGTGAAGGAAAGGAAGGTGGACGTGGTGGTAAGAGGAGACCGAGTGAGGAGAGGAGACCGAGTGAGGAGAGGAGACCGAGTGAGGAGAGGAGACCGAGTGAGGAGAGGAGACCGAGTGAGGAGAGGAGACCGAGTAAGGAGAGGAGACCGAGTAAGGAGAGGAGACCGAGTGAGACGAGAGGAGACGAGTGAGGAGAGGAGACCGAGTGAGGAGGGAGACCGAGTGAGGGAGGAGACCGAGTGAGGAGAGGAGACCGAGTGAGGAGAGGAGACCGAGTGAGGAGAGGAGACCGAGTGATTGGCCTAGAGAGGGAGAGGATCAGTTAGTTATATTGGCAACTGTGAGGATGCTTGGGAGGGGTAAGTGGCCGTGTTGGTCCTGCTGTGATGGCTCAGGAGGTGGAGGAGGAAGAGGAATGTGGAAGAGGAGGGGGAGGAGGAATGTGGGAGATAAGAGGACTGTGGAAGATGAATGTGGGAGAGGAGGAGGAATGTGGAAGAGGAGGAGGACGATGAATGTGGGAGAGGAGGAGGAAGAGGAATGTGGGAGAGGAAGAATATAGAATGTGGAAGATGAGGAGTAATATGAATGTGGAAGATGCGGATGAAGAGGACTGTGGAAGAGGAGATGGATGAGGAGGACTGTAGAAGAAGAAGAGGGTCAGTGGTGTGGGTGGTTGGGATGGGTCAGGATCAGGGGTGTGGTGAGGTGGGTCAGGATCAGGGTGTGAGGGGTGGGTCAGGATCAGGGGTGTGAGTGGGGTGGTGGGTCAGGTGGTATCAGTGAGTAGGGTGGGTCCAGGACCAGGTGGGTGTGGGTGGATTGAGTCAGGATCAGGGTGTGGGTGAGGTGGGTCAGGATCAGGGGTGTGAGTGGGGTGGGTGGGTCAGGATCAGGGGTGTGAGTGGGGTGTTGGGTCAGGTGGTATCATTGTGAGTGGGGTAGGTGTATGGACAGGATGGGTGAGGATCAGGTATGTGGACGGAGTGGGTCAGGATCAGGGATGTGGGCGTGGAGGGTCAGGAACAGGTGTGTGGGTGAGGTGGGTCAGGTTACGGGTGGGCGGAGTGAACAAATGATGGCGTGTGTTGGAGGCCAGGGCGGCACCTCTCACACGTCACCCTCCACCTGCTTTTGTCCTCTCACTGTCCTCCTCCGTCTCCGGTCCCGGGCCATATTCCTCTTACTACTTCTCTTTCTCCTCCTTTTTCACCTCTTGTTCTTCCTCCTCCTCTTTTTCTCCTCTTCTTTTGTTTTTAGTGTCATTTACTTGTTCTTCCTCCTCCTCTTTTTCTCCTCCTCTTCATTTTGTTTTTAGTTCCATTTATCTTATCCTTATTGCTTTGTTCACTAGGATCATCATCATCTGGTGTATTATTCGCAATATTTACTCGTTGGTTGCTCTGCCTTTATCTTCGTTTACATCTCATTATCATTGTCTCCTTTTCCATGTATTCATAACTACATTGTTCTGTTCCTCTTCATCATCGTCCTTAGGGTAATTCACCTTCAAATTAGTTATTCAGAAGCAGCAGCTCAGGTACAGGTAGAATACAGAAACCAGGTACTGTATTAATCATTGATACAAGAGAACCAGGTAATACAGCCATTGTAAACTACAACTATATTAAGTACAAGAGTAGAGTCGGTTATTGGGAGTAAACGGTGATCAGCTGTCGGAGAGTAAACGGCGATCAGCTGTCGGAGAGTAAACGGCGATCAGCTGTTGGAGAGTAAACGGCGATCAGCTGTCGGAGAGTAAACGGTGATCAGCTGTCGGAGAGTAAACGGCGATCAGCTGTCGGAGAGTAAACGGCGATCAGCTGTCGGAGAGTAAACGGTGATCAGCTGTCGGAGAGTAAACGGCGATCAACTGACGGAGAGTAAACGGTGATCAGCTGACAATGTAAACAGTGATCAACTGACAAAGAGTAAACAGTGATCAGCTGTCGGAGAGTAAACAGTGATCAGCTATCGGAGAGTAAACAGTGCTCAGTTAATGGAGAGTAAACGGTGATCAGCTGACAATGTAAACAGTGATCAGCTGACGGAGTGTAAATACTGATCAATTGATGAAGAGTAAACAGTGAGTAGCTGATGAAGAGTAAATGGAGATCAGCTGACGGAGAGTAAACATTGATCAGCTGAGGGAGAGTAAACATTGATCAGCTGAGGTAGAGTAAACATTGGTCAGCTGATGGCCTGGCAGGGTGGAGAGGGGGGATTTACAGTACAGCATATACCCCAGCGGGAGTCTGTCAGGCAGTGTTCAGTATGCAGGAGATCAGGCCACCAGGCGCTCACTCCACTACACAAAGTCTCCTCCAATAGCTTATTACCTCACTTAATTAATCGCTTAAAATTCCGTCCTAGATCAAGGTCCCTCCCTCCTAGTTTTAGTGGTCTTGAAATGCGGTAGTTAAGAGTCCCAATTACGGACGCGGGAGAAGTGGTTGACACATCATTATCGTCGCCATTACACGCTCGGCTGCTGCTGCTGGACCTGGCCACGCACAGCTCAGCATCGATGACGTGATAAAGATGACGGGAAAAAAATGATGATAGTGAAGTCTGATTGGTCGAGATAAAGAGAGATTTTTAGATGCCAAGATAGTGGTGGTTTAAGATGTTGTGGTTTAGGAGAACTTTTTTACATATATAATTTAGTTTTATTGAGATGCTGGTTGTTGGTATTTGTTTATAAGTTTTTGATATTGGAATATAGGATTTTGATGTTGGTATATAAGTTTTTGATGTTGATATAGAAGTTTTTGATGTTGGTGTAGAAGTTTATGATGTTGGTGTAGAAGTTTTTGATGTTGGTATAGAAGTTTTTGATGTTGGAATATAAGTTTTTGATGTTGGTATATAAGTTTTTGATGTTGATATAGAAGTTTTTGATGTTGGTATAGAAGTTTTTGATGTTGATATAGAAGTTTGTGATATTAGAATATCTGTTTTTGTTAGAATATTTTTATAAAGTTTATATTGACAACAGAGCCTTACATATGAAGTTTAAACGCTATGGACATTAATAAAAAACACGATAATTAAAATTTCCCTCGTGGTAAGAAAGTGGCTACGTGTCAATTCACACTTGTTTTTTCCTTTTACTGTTACACATTATGGAAGGCAAGGCGAAGGTGTGGTAAATCAAGGTAGAGGTGGTTAGAAAGCTAATTAATGACAGGTGTTTAATGAAGAAATTGGACCAGTCCTCTGAAGGAATTATACTTTATACCTTTTAAGGGAGGATCACACGAAGGCTCTCCACCCACAGCTTAATCCACCTGAAGATTAACCACCCTAACGCAAGGGGGGGGGTAAGGTTAGGTTAGGTAAGCATTTGGGTAGTTAATCTTCAGGTGAAATAAGCTGTGGTGGAGATTCTTCAGATGTGATTAATTTACTTTATGTATACCTGTATTGTTATGTGTATTCATTTACAAATTAACTTAGTGTTTTATTTGTTTTGTTAATGATCGTGTTAAGACTTCTGTACCGTTTCGTGTCTTGTGTTCGTTTCTTATAATTTTTTTGTTTGACACACACACACACACACACACAGACACACAGACACACACAAACACACACACAACACACACACATACACATACCGATAAACAAGGAACTTAAGACCACATTAAACCCCCAAATTCTCAAAAACTCGTAAAATAAAATAATAACAATTTACCTGAACTCATAATAAGAGGAACATTAATTACCGGACTCACTTAAGATACGATAGAGAACTGGATTCTTCAATATGGCGTCGGCTATAACCTGAGACTCGACTTAGGATACCAGTGTCTTTATTCTCGTACTTTAAGATGAGATAAGATGTGGGGTAGTGTGAGGTAGTGTTGTGGTGAGGTAGTGTTGTGGTGAGGTAGTGTTGTGTGAGGTAGTGGTGAGGTAGTGTTGTGGTGAGGTAGTGTTGTGTGTGGTAGAGGTGGTGTGTGTGTAGTGGGTTGTGTTGTGGTAGTGTAGTGTTGTAGAAGGTAGTGTTGGGAGAGGTAGTGTTGTGGTGAGGTAGTGTGTGGTGTAGTGTTGTGGTAGTGTTGTAGGAGGTGTGGTGAGGTAGTGTTGTAGAAGTAGTTGTGGTAAGTGTTGTGGTGGGTTGTGGTGAGGTAGTGTTGTGGTGAGGTAGTGTTGTGGCGAGGTAGTGTTGTGGAGAGGTAGTGTTGTGGTGTAGGTGTTGTGGTGAGGTAGTGTTGTGGTGAGGTAGTGTTGTGAGAGGTAGTGTTGTATTGAGGTAGTGTTGTGGTGAGGTAGTGTTGAGAGGTAGTGTTGTGGTGAGGGTCCAGTTCATTAGGTGCTGTTGTTGGTGAGGTAGTGTGTGTGAGGTAGTGTTGGGAGGTAGTGTGTGTGGTAGAGGTAGTGTTGTGGGTAGGTAGTGTTGTATTTAGAGGTAGTGTTGTGGTGAGGTAGTGTTGTGGTGAGGTAGTGTGTGGAGAGGTAGTGTTGTGGAGTAGTGTTGTGGTGGGAGGTAGTGTTGTGGGAGGTAGTGTTGTAGAGGTAGTGTTGTGGTGAGGTAGTGTTGTATTGAGGTAGTGTTGTAGAGGTAGTGTTGTGGTGAGGTAGTGTTGTGTTGTATGAGGTAGTGTTGTGGTGAGGTAGTGTTGTAGAGGTGTTGTGGTGAGGTAGTGTTGTGGTGAGGTAGTGTTGTGGTGAGGTAGTGTTGTAGGTGAGTCTTGTAGTAAAGTTGTGTTGTAGATAGTGTTGTAGTGAAGTAGTTAATATTGTAGTACTGTAGTAAAGTTGTGTTGTAGATAGTGTTGTAGTGAAGTAGTTAATATTGTAGTGAAGTATTGTTGCAGAGAGACAGAGGCATGATAGGGAGAGATAGGTCACAGGAGATAACCAGATCGTGTACTTGATCCCTGGAATATAAACATCACGACCATCACAGCATCATGTCTTATTTATTCCTCAAAACTTTACCTTCTAACTTTTAATTATGTTAAGGTCACCCCTGCCCCTCTCTGCCCCGCCCCTGTCTCGCTCCTCTGCCCTGCCCTGTCTCTCGCTCCTCTGTCCTGCCCCGTCTGTTTCATTGCCCCACCCTGCCGTTCAGTCCAACCCCGCCTCGCACCATCTCTCCCTGCTCTTTCTTGTCCAGCCCCTGCCCCACCTGTCTCGCCCTCCCCTGCCCTGCCCCGCCCCGCCCCCACCTGTCATGCTGTTTGGGTATATTATAAATCCTTTTTGAATTTTTTGATTGTAGTGAGATAATATTTATTTTATTTGTGATTAATTTGTAATTGAATTTGTTTTATTAGTGCAGTATTGAGTTTTTTTTGTTCGTTTCTAAATACAATTAAATTATTTGTTTTTATTTTTGTTTCTGGTACAAAATGATGCTGAGTTTTAGACGTTTTTTTTTTTGTATTTTCAATTTATTTCATTTTTTGTTGTACCGAAAGTTAATTAAATTTTGTAGTTTTATTTATTTAGTTTATTTGTATTTCATATTATTTAATTTTGTTTGACTCAATGTCGATTTAAATTTTTATATATATTTTTTTCAGCTTTGTTAATTAAGTTATATATTAAGCGATTAATCTCTCTCTCTCTCTCTCTCTCTCTGTCTGTCTTGCTCCTTTATATAATTTACTATTATTTTAGAAGATATTTTTACCTCTTTTGTAAATTAACCTAAAATAAATACTGCATGTGTATAAATTTACTCAGCTCCTCCGTAAATGTAAATGGTGTAAATAAATCAACCTTTCTGGCTTCTGTGTAAATGTCCCCCGTTGTATAATACATTTTGTAAATAAACCTGTATTCCCCATACTAATTATTTATCAGTAATACCTTTGTAAATCTACCTGGACCACTAAAAAAAAAACCTTTCCTATCAACACCTTTGTAAATGCTTATCACCCTAAAATATATACTTGTAAATCTACCTCGAGACCAACCTTTATATTATCTACTTATTAATCTATTCCTCCTTCGGCATCAGCATTAGACCCGCCCAGGCAGTGTGTGTCCGGATTCTACAAGCGCGCGTAAAATGAATTCCCTCCACTAACTAGCGTGACGTCATAGCGCCTCCAACCGGATATCTTACACGAACGCTATAAAGATTATGAGTTTGTTATTACATTTATAGTGCATTTAAAACAATGTCTATTTACTAACCTACAATACCCGGGTCGTTTAAAGGTCAAATGGACTCCGTTTCTAATTGGCTCTAATTCAATCTAACCATTTTGGCTTGGGGGGGCTCCCATTGGATCTAGAACCCATTAGAACTGAGCCCCATTAGCACTGAGACCCATTTAGACTGGAGCCCATCTGTGATATGACCCCTAATCTTATAGCCAGGTAGGGGACTATTATTATAGGTATTCGTGGGGGGGTGCTTGACGCCCTCCTCCTACCCCCTGGTCCTGGGCCACACGCGGGCAGACAACAGCAGCAGGAGGAGGAGCATAAGAGGACCCACCTGGACGTCGACGGTGGTGAGTGAATTGAATTGCAGGAAGAGAGGCCAAGTTGTAATTGCAGGAACCCGGGAGAATTTAGATACCAGACTATCCTTTGTTGGGGGGTCGACACACACTCTATCCTCACTCTCTCTCACACTAGTCTTAGTTCTTCCCTAATCACCCTCTATCCCCTCTTCTTCATCCCTCCTCCCCTCCCATCCCACTCCCCCTCCATCCCAATCCCTTTCCTCCACCTCTCACTCACCATCTCCCCCACCTCCCACACCCCACCTTTCCCCACCTCACCTTCCCCCCACCTCCCACACCCACCCTTTTCCCCCACCTCCCACATTCCCCACCCCCCCACCTCCCACACCCCACCCCCACCCCCCCACACCCCACCCCTTTCCCCCCACCCTCCCACACCCCACCCTTTCCCCACTCCACACCCCACCCCCTTCCCCACCTCCCACACCCCACCCCTTTCCCCCACCCTCCCACACCCCACCCTTTCCACCCTCCCCACACCCCACATTTTCCCCACCTCCCACACCCCACATTTTCCCCACCTCCCACACCCACCTTTTCCATCTCCACACACCCCACCCTTTTCCCCACCTCCTCCCCATTGGCTCCCCACCCTTTTCCACCTCCCCACACCCCACCCTTTCACCTCTCCACACCCCACCCTTTCTCCCCACCTCCCACACCCACATTTTCCCCACCTCCCACACCCCACCCTTTTTTTCCACCTCCCACATTCCACATTTTCCCCCACCTCCACACCCCACATTTTCCCCCCCACACCCCAATTTTTTCTCCCCCACCTCCCACACCCCCACCTCTCCATCCCTTACCCTCCCTCTATCCCTACTCTTCGCCCACCTCCACCCCCTCTCCCCCCAGACAGACACACTGGTCAGACAACACACATATCGTGCCTGAAGGTGACAGCCCTCGTAAATAACTCCCGTGACAGCAGTAAGAGAGGGAGGGGCTATTTACCGTGTTGTGAGGACTACCCTAAGTTACCTCATTATCGCTGCCATCTCCCTTCCCCCCCTTTTTCTCTATCTCCTCCTCCTCCTCTTCCAGTTCCTCTTCCTCCTTCTACAGACACCAAGGAAGGGGAATGTACTACAACACACACACACACACACACACACACACACACACACACACACACACACACACACACACACACACACACACACACACACACACACACACACACACACACACACTGGATTGGTCTGGCAGAAGGAGTACCTCTATCATAGGTTATGACTTCTTGACGTTATCTACCGGCTCTTCCTTCTCCTGTTGCCTCTCACTGTCTCCTGTTGCCTCTCACTGTCTCCTGTTGCCTCTCACTGTCTCCTGTTGCCTCTCACTGTCTCCTGTTGCCTCTCACTGTCTCCTGTTGCCTCTCACTGTCTCCTGTTGCTTCTCACTGTCTCCTGTTGCCTCTCACTGTCTCCTGTTGCCTCTCACTGTCTCCTGTTGCCTCTCACTGTCTCCTGGTGCCCACAACTGTCACATGTCACCTTCAGCTGCCGCCTGTCAACCCTAGCTGTCATCCGCTGCCAGTGTCATGGTCTGCTGTTTCCTGTATGCTAACATGTTTGGTTTGGACTGAGTTGTACTGACTTAGACTGGAATAAGAACTGGCTTGGACTGAATCGACTTGATCTGGGTTAAACTGACTGGGATTGGAATAAGAACTGGCTTGGACTGGAATAAGAACTGGCTTGGATTGGGGTGACTTAGCCACTCTGTATCTTGGCCAGCAATCCTTTGAGGGGTGAAAGGGAGGGGTGATTAAGCTTATTTTTCAGTGTGTGTGTGTGTGTGTGTGTGTGCGTGTGCGTGTGCGTGTGGAGAGTTGGTTGGTCGTGTGCTAGAGTGTGTGAACGTATGCAGAAGAGTATGTGTTAAACGTGTGCAGAAGTGTGTGTGCGTGCATAGAGTTAAGTGTGTGGGCGTGTGCAAGAAGTGTGTAGAAGTGTGAAAGGCCTTTTGTGGAGGTATGTACAGGCATGTGGAGGGGGGCGTGTGGGCGTGGTGTTGGCAGGCAGGGCACGTCGTCATCCCCTGCCCCCTCCTGCTGGCGTGGGAGTCGGTGGAGACACTCAACGCCTTGTCTTCTTTACAATAATTAGTGACGTGTTCAGTCAGGGGTCATCCACAGGTGAGAGAAAGCAGTGTGAGACAGTGAGAGACAGTGATGAGAGAAAGTAGTGAGACAGCGGTGAGATAGAGCAGTGAGACAACGGTATGAGAAAGCGAGACAACGGTGAGAGACAGCAGTGAGAGAAAACAACGAGATAAAGCATTTAAAGGAAGTAGTGCGGAAAAAAAATGAGAAAAGCAGTGAGAAACAGCGGCGGTCAGACAACAGTGAGAGACAGTAGTAAGAAGAGATAATGAGACGGTGGAGATGGAGGAGATAATGTTTTAGTGAAGTGTTACGAGTCCCTGAATTACGAGAGAAGTTGTTGTTGTTGAACTCTTTCGTTACGTCTAAACCATTGCCATATTATCCACTGCAAACAATAATACAATACACAGTCTACATTATATAAACCACGCCACGTACCGAGGATATATTATCACTTAAATATACAAACAATAGCTGCGTGTGGTTGATAACGGTGCCTAACACATTATACGATAAATTCATTGTATATATCAACATGTCAACAAACTTTACAGGCAGGCAGGCAGGTTGAGTGAGATAGAGTGTGTATACGTCAAGTGGTGAATAATGCAGATTATAACTCCATTGGAAATAATTGACTCCTTCATCACTTGGCTCGGCTAGTAACCTTTTAAACACTTAAACCAGGTGACGCGTGTTCGATCCGGTGCCTGCCAGGTGTGTAGAACCGCCACCCCCTCATTGCTGTCTGTGTATATGTCTCTTTATGGGTATGTATACTTCTGTGTATACCTGTTAGTCATGTATATCTCCAGGACTGATTGAATATTCCTCATCTGGGTGTTGTGTTGCCACCTGACCAACATATGGGAAGGTGTACTGGCGTTAGTGTCTGCCCGCGCTGGAGAACACATATGCCTCTTTTACACAGGTTATGGATCTCTTGTGTTGATGAACTGGCGCCATAGACACGTGGGCTGGGGGGCATTGGTTACCTGGGTCCCAGTCTTAATAGTCCCTACACCTGATGATTAGGTGAGGTAGGTTATGTCTGAGTAGGAGTGTGGCCCGTCTGACTTGCATTGTGTCAAGGTGTGGGTATAAGGTGATGGTAAAGGTGTGGATGAGGGTGAGGGAGGGTGTGGTTGATGGTGAGTGTGTGGATGATAATGAGGGTGATGGTGAGGAAAGGCAAGGGTGATGGAGGTGAGGATGAAGGGGGGTAAGGGTGAAGGAGGGTAAGGGTGAGGGAGGGTAAGGGTGATGCAGGCCCATGATGTACAGGTTTGTCGGGAGCATCACCCACCAGACCAGCCTCCACCTGAGTTATTGTAATTGAACCTCCTAGATATAATTGCCTGTCTTGCCAACCCTGCTTTATAGATTTCTAAATCGTAATGATATCATGGTGATGTAATTTAATCGACCTCTATCATAAATTACTCTAGATTGGTAATTAGTCCTTACTTAATTATAGATTAGATTGGCAGCGATGTACAGTGGAGGAACTTGTCGCTTACCCCATAATAACTAATTAATCCCTCACAGACTCGTACCTTAAGTTATTTTTCCTCACCTGGAGACGAGAGTAACTGCGGTAAGAGTCTTGGTGTGATTTAGACGCCATTTTGATCTTGAACTTTATGCCGGTTGTTTAGGTGAATTATTGAGATGTATTTTTCACTTCTGCGGTTAAAGGGAAGATTTTCATTTATGACTTCTAGAGAATTGGGTGTCTGGTTGGCGGGTGAGTGGGGGCGGGTGGGAGGGACGGGGGAAAGAGGGGGGAGGGAAGAAGGTAGAGCGGTAGGGGTATGAAGGGGTGGGTAGGAAAGGAAGGAAATAGGGAGGAGGTATGACGGGAAGGGGATGAAGAGAAGGGAATGAAGAGAATGAGAGAGGGGAATGAAGGAGAGGAAGAGAGATGAAGGGAGAGAGGAGGGATAGGAAGGAGGCCTCAGACGCAGGAGATAATGAAGGAATATAAAGAGCAGAGACTGGTGAGTTGTAAATATCTGGCCTGGCAGGTCTTGTAATAACGAACACTCCGACTCACAAAGGTTCGTAAGTCAAAATTTTTTCTCCTTTAAAGGCAAGTATGAGCACGAGATTTAATCACCTCTTTCAAGTAACGACTCCAAATATATATATGGCGTTAAAAATGGCTCCGTTATTGCCTCAGGACTCGACTGTAACTAGATGCCCTTACTTGTTTCCTGATGATGGGGGGAATATTTTGATTTAGGAGTCTTTGAGAGTCTTGATTATGATGGCGTAGGTGGGAGAGTTAGGGACAGGTATGAATACTTGTGAGATGTATTTAAATAAGAGGCGGGTCTTATAGAAGGTGAGAGAGGGAGAGAAAGTGAAGGTTAGGGAAAGAATGTGAGAGAGGGAGAGAAAGTGAAGGTTAGGGAAAGAAGGTGAGAGAAGGAGAGAAAGTGAAGGTTAGGGAAAGAATGTGAGAGAGGGAGAGAAAGTGAAGGTGAGGGAAAGAATGTGAGAGAGGGAGAGAAAGTGAAGGTTAGGGAAAGAATGTGAGAGAGGGAGAGAAAGTGAAGGTTAGGGAAAGAAGGTGAGAGAGGGAGAGAAAGTGAAGGTTAGGGAAAGTGTGAGAGAGGGAGAGAAAGTGAAGGTTAGGGAAAGAAGGTGAGAGAGGAAGAGAAGGTGAAGGTTTGGGAAAGAAGGTGAGAGAGGGAGAGAAAGTGAAGGTTAAGGAAAGAATGTGAGAGAGGGAGAGAAAGTGAAGGTTAGGGAAAGAAGGTGAGAGAGGGAGAGAAAATGGCATTGAAGGGGAGAAGGTGATTGTAAAGGTGAGGTGAGGTGAAGCAACTGCAGGTGGGGACCGTGATAGTGGTGGTAGTGGTGGAGGTACAGGTGGTGGTAGTGGAGGTGCTGGGTGGTGGTAGAGGGGTCTTGGGCGGCTCACACCTCCCCGCCCGCCCCCCTGCCGCGCCTCACACCGCCGGAATACCAATGTGAAGGCGCTTGAGCTCACCGCCCTCCAGACCTGACCTTACCTTACCTCATACTCCTGAAGGTGCAAGGATTTACACTATCATTGTCATCGTTTTATCCATTGCTTACATAATTACCTTTGTTTTTACAGTGGAATAAAAATGTTTCTGCTTGTAAACACGAGGTAAAGTCATAATGTAAACACGAGGTAAAGTTGTCATGTGAACACTAGGTAAAGTCATCACATAAACACGAGGTAAAGTCATCACATAAACACAAGGTAAAGTCATCACATAAACACAAGGTAAAGTCATCACATAAACACAAGGTAAAGTCATCACATAAACACAAGGTAAAGTCATAATGTAAACACGAGGTAAAGTTGTCATGTGAACACGAGGTAAAGTCATCACATAAACACAAGGTAAAGTCATCACATAAACACAAGGTAAAGTCATCACATAAACACAAGGTAAAGTCATCACATAAACACAAGGTAAAGTCATCGTATAAACATATGTGAGGGAGGCGTGACCGTGTTGGATGGCTGGCTCCCCCGGGTTCGTTTGGCTCTGGTAACAAGGAAGGGACTATCTTCTCTGAATTTATAATAGTGTTGCAGCCATTGGTTCTCTCTATTGGCGGGAGAAGGCGCTCTTTTCCTGTGATAGATGACCCGTTTCCCGGAGGAGATGAGAGAGAGGGGGAGGGGGCGAGATATGATACCCCGTTTCCCTCACCTCCTTCACCTAGTGTCACGAGAGAATGTTATTAAATACACTTTACATAATGGTGAAATATTCCGGGTTGGGTAGTTGATGTTATTTAAGTTTTAGGTAATTATTTTAAAGGCGGGGAATACTAAATGTCCAATACCGGTTAATTTATCTATTGGTTTTTTGGTTTTACGAATTTTTGAAACCTTTTTTGTTGAGGGGGCTGACAAGTAGATGTTTTTGTTGTTGTTGTTGATATCCCGTGGGGAGTGAGGAGTCGTGTACACCTTAGCGTAAGTAACACCCGTCCTCACCTGGCTGCTAATTAATTAACCACGACACAGGTAGCCGTCCTACACTCTTACCTGGTGGACAAAAGGTATTTCATTTGACTGTAGGGTGTTGTCCACTCTGTCTTACTCTTCTCCGTCTTTACCGCTTCCATCTCTTCTTCCTCTCTGTATTTGTTACTTTTCCCTCCTCTTCCTCTCCGTTTTTACCACTTCTTCCTTCTTTTCCTTTCCGTTCTTATCCCTTCCTTCTCCTCCTCCTCTTTGTCTTTACCGCTTCTTCCTCTTTTCCTCATCTCTCTTCCTTCGCTTCTCTTCACCGTCTTTAATTTTCCTCCTCCTTCTCTTCATCTTCCTCTTTGCTTTTTCCACTTCCTCCTCCACCTCATCATCTTCCTCCTCCACCTCATCATCTTCCTCCTCCTTCAGCCTCTGGTGTGAAGGGCGCGTCCCCCCTAAGCAGGCAGGAGTGAGGGGGGCGTGGTCACGGTACCACCTGCCAGATACCTGTTAAGATAAACACGAGGCCTCCCACAATACACCACGATTTATTGAAAGTTGCTCTCTCTCCTTATTTTCCACATACTTGTAGAGGTTTTTCCTGGCCACCGAACTTGCAACATTCTTATGACATTATTTCATCTCTCTATTATTATCGACGATGCAACGTTAATGTAATATTTATTCATAACGTGTTGATCATCTTTGCAACACATCTGGAGGAGAGAAGTGATGAGAGGAGAGGTGGGGATGGAAGGGGAGGAGGAAGCAGGGAGAGAGAGGTGAGAAGGGAAGAGGAGGAGAGTTGTGGAGGGAAGAGGAGTCGAGGTGAGGAAGGAATGGGAGGAGAAATGAGGTGAGGGGGAGGTGCAGGAGAGTTAATTAGTTCTAGTGTCAGAGGTGGAGGTGAAGTAATGGCGGACTGTAATAATATATGAGACGTAATTGTTTTTGTTTTATTTGTGGTTGAGGCTGTAATGAGTGGTATTTCTCCCCAAACCCCGCCCCGTCCCGCCCCATCCCACCCCGCCCCGCCCCACCTCACGCTTCTTTCCTGACCTCCTCTGCCCCGTCCCATGCCGTTCCATCTCGCTTTGTCCTGCCCCGTTCCCTCCCACCTGGTTGGAACTTGCTTTGTCCTGCCTCGCTCCACCCCTTATTCTCTCGCTCTGCTCAGCCCCGGTTGTAGTGATGATGGTTGTAGGTTGTAACGTGGTGGTTGTTGTAGGTTGTAATGTGATGGTGGTGGTAGGTTGTAACTCCGTGGTTGTAGAATGTAACTCAGGTTTTTCATCGTCTCGACACCTCATCGTCACAACAAGACATCCACAGCGTGTCTTTAACGCACCCTACAGTCTTAACAGTGGAAGGACTTACACACACGCATTTTACGGCCTTATGAGTTAAGGCACTTACACACACGCACTCTACACTTACACACATGCACTCTACAGTCTTAAGAGTGGATGGACTTACACATACGCACTCTACACTTACACATACGCACTCGACAGTCTTAACAGTGGCCGGACTTTATAACTTACACACTTCTCTTTTACAACATGTCATTCATATCTATAACCTTGACACATTAGTAGTTATATTTCTTGTAAATATATCTAGCGCTGTGTGTCATCTCCACTATACATTATTCCACCCTTTTATAACCTTTGTGTAAACTATAATGTTACTTACATCTATGTAGAAACGCCATTTTTTTCTTTTGTCATTTAGTAAACATTTAATTTAGGATAGTTTTTTCATTTTATTTTCAATCACATTTACAATTTTCCCACACTTCACTCTCGTCTCCTGTCACTCTTCTTCACTACTCTAAGGAGACACATGTTTAATTCAGCTCCCTGTCTGTCTGTCTTCATGTGATTTATTCTTCAAACTTGGGATAACTTTACCTGTATCTCACTCTGTCCTTCCTCCTGAGTAAGGTGACCACAAATACTTTATACCTGGAGGTGTTATTAGAGAGTATTGTTCTCAGGTGATTTTTGCCTCTGATTCTGTGGCTAAAAATCTCCTGATGTCATTCGTAATTGTGGGTTTGTTTTTATCTGTTTCTCTGAAATTTTTCCTAGATTTGAGATTATTGTCTAATCTTCTGGTGTGTGTGTGTGTGTGTGTGTGTGTGTGTGTGTGTGTGTAATAATAATAATAATTAACGGTTTATTGAAAGAGCTTGGCAGCCAGAAGGCTGAAAATATACAGTTACATATTTGGGGAATGTAAGGTTACGAATTACAAATAATATGCCAAGTAACATAAGTGACACAACAAGATATATAATAACCAGATGGGGAAAAGCTCAAACTACAGTTCATTTCAACATAGTGACAGTGCAAGGAGTAATGTTTACTGGGAATGAATACACTGGTTTATTACAAGTTATTGGATAATTTTACAATGGTTGGGACTGGCTGTTCTTATAGCGATCATCTGTGCACGTATGGGCTGGATGCGGTTGTGGTGTCGAACAGCAAGCAATTCTCGGACTAGGATCTCAGGTGGTAGTAGGGAGCCGGTGTCGAGGATGGTGTAGAAGCTTCTACCAAATTTACAGATGAGGTCGTGGTGATGGTCAGTGAGAGTCGAAAGGGTCAGTGTGTTGAGCGCTTCTTGATATGTGGAGTAGGAAGGAGAGAGAATAATCTTGCATGCCCTCTTTTGCACTTTTTCTAGGTGTTTACGTTGTGTGGCATTTAGGGAGGAAGACCAGGTGAGGGAGGCATAGGTGAGCTTGGGAAGTATGAATGTTGTGTAAACACTGAGGAGCTCGTGTGCAGGAACTCCGAGGGACTTGAGTCGGCGTAGGAGGTGGAGACGAAAACTGGAGGATTTGATAACTTCACTGACGTCTGGTTTCCAATTTAGTTTGTTGTCTAGCAGACGCTGAGAGCTTGTGGAATCTACAACCTGGAGTGTGTTCGACCTAGAGAGTAATGGAAGGAGGTGGGACAATGCTGGAGGAGAGGTTGATGTGCATAACCATGGTCTTGGTATGGTTGATGGTGACATGGTTGTTACAGGCCCAGTTTTTGAGACTGTTCAATAAATCCTGAAGGGCGGTATAGTTGGGAGCAGAATTGTTGACGCTGATCCCAATGGTGAGTCGTCGACATATTTCCAGCGAGCAGGGGTTTCTCTTAGGGCATCATTGATGAGCATAAGGAAGCAGAGTGGTCCCATCTTGGTGCCTTTTGGGGGGACGCCACAGGTGAGTGACTGGAAGGTGGAGACAGCCCCTCGGAAGCGTACAGCTTGGCGTCGGTCACTGAGGAAGTCTGTAAGCCATGGTATAAGACTTCTCCGAAGCCCGAGGTCAATAGCTTTGTTGATGATTATATTGTGGTCGACTAGGTCGAATGCTTTAGTGAAGTCAATGGAGGCGACAGCTACAGACGTTTTTCGCTTCTCGAGATGGCGGTATATGTAATCGAGAAAGCTGACAAGACAGTGAGTGGTGGAGGAAGTTTTCATGTGTAATAATAATAATAATAATAATTAACGGTTTATTGAAAGAGCTTGCAGCCAGAAGGCTGAAAATATACAGTTACATATTTGGGGAATGGGTTACGAATTACAAATAATATACAAGTAAATATAAGTGACATAAGTGTGTGTGTGTGTGTGTGTGTGTGTGTGTGTGTGTGTGTGTGTGTGTGTGTGTGTGTGTGTGTGTGTGTCTACCATTTTATTTTTGTTCTTAATCTTCTCGGCTGGTATATTTATAATTTTATCTTTGTTTATATTACTCATTTTGTCAGTCAGTTGCATGGGTCTGGTATACCTTTTATTTTAACTGCTGAGTCATCTTCCCAGTGTAAACAATAGGTGGTGGTGAGTTGGTCTGTCTTAACGTGTGTCAGCTAAGGTGAGGGAACTGAATACCAGATGATGTTTTAGGGTTCTCACTCATCCCCTCACTCGTTTTACCTCCTCGTTTTAACAATCTTGTATTTTTCGTCACTTTTTTTTTCCTCTTAGTGTATTCTAAAAGCTCCTCTTAGATTTGATTTTGTTTTTACTATATAATGATTTTTTTTTGGCCTCTGTTCTTTTGTTTTTCCTGTTTAATGTTTATACTTCCTCATGCTGGTGGAGTGTTTATTGATTTATTGCCGTCACCTCCACTCTCTGGTCTGTGTCTGTTTCTCGTGCTTAAAATGGCGTTTTTAAGTCCTATACCTACCCCACCATTTAAATTCTCTACTTGGTTGGTTAAGTCTATACACTGTTAAACTCTACAGCGTCCTGGAAATATATTACTCTAAAATAATCTACAAAATTATCTCGTTATTGTGTTCGTGTCTTAATCCTTGTATCTTAAAATTCATAATCTCATCATCACTGTCGCGTTAAGTTTCCTCTACGGTTACTTTATCAACAAGGAGATTTTTAGACCCTGGTAAAAAGTGGAGGATATTGTTTTAACTCGCTTATGAAACTTAACTAATACAAGGAGGTTATCTTAGTCAGAGTTGATTAGCCTTGGCCCACCTGCTGAACCCCATCAAGTGTTTTAACAGGTAATATTGAGATGATTAAAGTAAAGTCTTGTTGTTAATGGTGGTTGGTTGTACAGTGTGTCATGGTAGCTGTATGGTGTGGTTGGTTGTGGTGTATCATGGTGGCTGTATGGTGTGGTTGGTTGTGGTGTGTCTTGGTAGCTGTGTGGTGTGGTTGGTTGTGGTGTGTCTTGGTAGCTGTATGGTGTGGTTGGTTGTGGTGTATCATGGTAGCTGTATGGTGTGGTTGGTTGTGGTGTATCATGGTAGCTGTATGGTGTGGTTGGTTGTGGTGTATCATGGTAGCTGAATGGTGTGGTTGGTTGTGGTGTATCATGGTAGCTGTATGGTGTGGTTGGTTGTGGTGTATCATGGTAGCTGTATGGTGTGGTTGGTTGTGGTGTGTCTTGGTAGCTGTGTGGTGTGGTTGGTTGTGGTGTGTCTTGGTAGCTGTATGGTGTGGTTGGTTGTGGTGTATCATGGTAGCTGTATGGTGTGGTTGGTTGTGGTGTATCATGGTAGCTGTATGGTGTGGTTGGTTGTGGTGTATCATGGTAGCTGAATGGCACTAGTGATTGTGGTAGTTGTTTTGCTGGTGTGACAGGACACAACATTATCTCCTACCACAGCATACATGAGTCAGTACAGTACAGGTAAACACTCAGTAGGTAACATCCACGTTTAGTTGTCACTGATATATGAAATGTGACATAACAATCCCATAGAATTATACGGTGTGCAGTATATATTCATTAGTGTAATCATATACATTCTCCTATATATATATTACCCTTCTATTATAAACATATATATAAACATAACCTCTGTGTATTATATTGTCAATTATTTTTTCACCAGAAGACACATTGTATCATTTTATAACTACTAAGGCAAAATACTCGTTGTTTAAGAGGGTGGTTGATATAGGGTGTGAGCTACCAAGGGAGGCGGTAGATAGAGTAACACCATCAGTTCATTTATTAATTGTCCTGATTAACACCTGGCTCGTGACTCTTACCTTACTGTGTGTGTGTGTGTCTGTCAAAGTATAACAACATCATCATCACCACATCCAACTACACCACCATCACCACCCCGACCTGCCCTAGTGACCACCACCTCCCGGGTCTGGGTGAAGACTCCAAAAAATTCGAACGTTTTATTTCCACTTCAATTGTATTAATAAGTAACACATCTGACCAGTTTACTCAAGCAACCAGCTGAAGCTAGATTCTCATAATGCCGGTACATTCGTTAAATATTTTCTCTAAACTGGAAAAGTGAGAACGTGTCTGAAGTGGTTCGTATAAGACACAAATATAATTCCTGAGTTGTCGTCAAAATATGGTGTGAAATTAGGGTAAACAGTAGCGGTCACTCACCCCCAATTACGAGAAAAAAAAAATTTACACGTCTTTGAGAATCCTGGGTATGGTTGGAAGCCAGTAGTAAGATGTTACCTGGTCACCTGCCTGCCTCACATACCTGCCAACTGGGTTCTCAAGCATTTGTAACTATGTTTTTACTCTAACTGGGGATAGGAGAACGCGCTTAATTATTACAGTAATATCCAGTGTAATTCCACCACAATACTCAAGCTTGGTGATAATAATGGATCTTCACATCAAAAATAATAATGAAACGCCTTTAAAAATTTCCCTACACTTGATTTATAAAGTTCCAACGATATTGGCTGGTCACTTGCTTGAAACAGTACATGACGTAACCTGGGAAACATGCTTCCCTGCTGCAACACATCGCACAAATAAATCATATTTTATCATTTCAAACTCAACTTCCGTAAAGAAAACGCCTGTTACTTAAAAACTGTTATTGAATTATTTTAATTAACTCAATATTTTCCATTTAAATATGGTTTGAATAAGATACGCCTTGGCAACTACTAGTATGTGGACGGCCAGCCTGGGAGTACAGCAGGTGACGGGTGACTGGGGGTGAGCTGCTGGTCAGTGGCTGAGGGACATGTCTCCAGTCATCATGCTTAAAGTTACCATAATTTTTTTTAAATTTCTTTTAAGTAATAATAAGTTGCTTAATGTCTGTATAAAAAATTACGTTGTTTGAAATGATTGTAAGTTTTTAACTCTACTGAAACAAGTTTACCCACCTTGTTTAAATATTGTGGGTGTCAGTATGAACTGGCGATCTCTACTCTGCTGACGTCTCACTGAGAGGTTGTCCGGTGGTAGCTGTAGTAGTCTAGAGTAATGATATTAGTACTAGTTATTCTGGAAAACCATATACAGTATCAAAACGATTTTTTTTAAGACGAAGCGCGGTGGTCTGTAGTTCCAATCACGGGCACTCCCACTTGACCCAGCTGTAAATGGGTACCTAAGTTTACAACTTTGGATACTGAAGGTAGTCAATAGTAGTACCGGCCCTGCTGCCTCCTTGTGCACCGAAGGCTTAGTATACAGTGTGCTGTATCCACACTGTCCCTAACTGGCAGTCATGCCTATGGGACCCACTCTCACTTTCCGAGATGACGGCCACTGTGCTGCCAGCCGAGAAGAGCCTCCGAGCGATTGGTTGGTATTTTATAGATAGACTGAGCCATTTAGACACGTTAAGGAGTTGGATACGTTATAACAATCTCCAGGAAAGATTAATTTATAAATAATTTATCGTTAACTTTCTGCAAAAAATAACAAATGAAAAATCCCACGAATATTTTCTTTAGCTGTGTGAATAAACTTATTAACGCACAAATATTTTTCCCATTATAAAAAAAACGAATCCCCAATTAGGCAAAAACAATATAAAATTCCCCCAGTGAGACGATTCGATAGTAACTGTCGAATATTTCCCATTACAAGAAAAAAAAGTATGAGCGTGGGGAGGAGGCAAGGTTGTGTGGGCGAGGGGAGGTGTGTGTGTGAAGTCGGGAGGGTGGCAGTGAGAGGCCGTCAGAGTTACGAGGTGGTGGCAGTAATGACAGGCTCCGACTTGGGTATATATCACGCCCACCATGTATTGTATAGTTTTAGTGGGCGTTTAACCCCCAATTACCCGCCCTTAAAGAGGATTTCTGGGTAAATAATGGGCGGGTTGGACCAGGGCGCCTTCAGGTTGTTTTGGAAGCACCTGACCCGGGTTCCCGTTTACTGGGTGTGGGTTTTAAGGGGTGAGGGTCTTGATTTTTGGGCGTGGTTTATGTTGTAATGGGCATGGCTTGTGTTGTAGTGGGCGTGGCTTGTGTTGTAGTGGGCGTGGTTCGTGTTGTAATGGGCGTGGCTTAGGATTTGTGGGCGTGGGCCATATTTGCTGGGTTATGCTTGGTAGGTATGGGTCTTGATTTGTTGACGTGGGCATTGTTTAGTGGCGTAGGTTCTGATGTGTGGGCATGGGTCGTGTTTGGTGGGCGTGGGTTAGGAGGTTCTAGTACCCACCAGTAGCACGCACGGCCATATGGTTATAACACTACAACAACGCCCGCGATATTGTAATTTTTTTTTTAATCAAATTCTACCGTGAAGAAGATCGCATTATTGCAACCTAACCTAACCATATTATAACTTAGCCAAACCTAACCCTGATCTAATCAAATCTTAGTCTATTTAACGTAATCCATAAAAAAAACATAATGGTGAAAACTAACAATGGTGAAAATACCCCATCCATGTGAAGAACCTAATTAATAATAATAATAATAATAATAATAATAATAATACTTAACCCAGGGTAAATTATGTTATGACAGGTTTATTAGCGTGTGACAATGCATTTTCCCAAGTAGAAAATTTATGGTCAAGTAAAAAACAGTTCGCATCTCTCACCTCCCATCTCCGCCTCGTCCCATCACCTCCCAGCTCCGCCTCATCCCATCACCTCCCAGCTCCGCCTCATCCCATCACCTCCCAGCTCCGCCTCTTACCGTCCCTGCCCCGTAACCGCCACTCCCCATCCAAACCAGACTGAAGTGTCCAGCTCACCTGTCTGGGCCCTGTCCTTCACACCTGTCCTTCCTCACTCTTTCACTCTATACCTACTACCTTGACCAGTATCACTATGATCTTCTGTACTACCTGGCTGTCGAAATCTCTCTCTGACCTTTGCTCATAGAAAGTCATAAATACAGGAACGTCAAACTTACATACATACATACATACATACATACATACATACATAAATAGCTTCCGTATACAACAGTTCTGCCGTCCATGTACTGTACAAACAAACCCTTGAATACCTGCAGGGTGTGAGGCGCGTCTCCCCTGCTGGAGCCACTACATGACATGGGTCTTCGCCTCGTCATTAGACTATAATCGCTCCCCATCTAAGTGCCCTTTCACTAGCCCAAATTACAGGGTGTCCCAGCATGAATTCTACAACTTAACAATGCTATTATAGGTAGTGATGATGGCCGACATTATCCTGAAGTATAAGCACGTTGTTGCAGGAGAGGCCCGAGGTTATCCCTCCTGATGGCTCTGTGTACATCGTGTAGGACATAATGGTATAGTGTGTTGACAGTATTACACATGAAGTCCCGCTGTGATCCAGGACACGTTACTCATGACCCTCCTAACAGATGAAACCTCTCATGGCCTCGTGGGTCTCCGGGTGTTTCCTCTCCTTAACAGCTTAACTTTGATCTTGGTGTGGGATGAACCGGATCTCCTCACATGAGACAACACCTTCCGCAATTGGTTGGTTTTGTCTGTTGAAATGGTGTGATAGCTCTTGAGAAAATTCAGACACCATCAGGTTTGTGACTCACAGTGAGCTGGTTGAGGACACACACACACACACACACACACACACACACACACACACACACACACACACACACACACACACACATTTTTTAAGTTATCTTAAACACTTGTTTCTACACAGCCAACACTCGTTGGAGTAGGGTAAGTGTGGAGGGTAACACCCTGAATGTTTGTCAGTATGACAACGCGTAGCTGCTTCCCTGAACTTCTCATGAACTTCAGTCGTTTCAGATCATCGTGTACAAGAACCGTCAAGATAATTTTATGGTCGACTATTTTACCCGTAGCACTCAACTGTCTTACAGTCACCTGCACTGATACTTGGTACAGTGGTCGGCGTGTTTTGCAATATGTGGCACCTCTGTGTTTGTTTATATCGTATTAAAACTCCCGGAATGTCCCAAAGGAATCTCGCAATAGTAGCCAGACTAAGAATGCTAGATAATCATTCCACAGAGTTGCCGCATCTCACAAGATGCACCATCTACTGTACCAGGTATCAGTGCAGGCGACTGTACATATGTATAAGGAACCTCCAGTACAATCTTGAATTATATGCGAACGTCTAGCGACCATATTACTACTACCACTATCATGTACAAATGCCAACGATCACAGTTTGTAGTAACATAAAACCTGGAGTGAGTTGGACCAGCCGGGTGTTTTCATCACACGTGTGGACTTGTACTCAAAATATCATTGTTTTAGTTTAACACAGCGACCAGGAGAGAGTTGTGTTGCTTCCCCTACCGCCAGTGTCCATTACTGTGATGAAGGTTAAGTCCGGGGCGGCGGCTGAGGTGGTGGCGGTGATGGGTGAGAGAAGAGGTTGACTTCGTGTTAAAAGACAATTTCTTTTATAAAAACAACAACAACAACAACGATTACCACCAAACAACCATTATCACCACCATCATCCATCACCATCATTACCACCAACAACCATCACCATAACCACCCCATCACCTACACCACAACCACCCCATCTCCCCTCACCACAACCACCCCATCTCCCCTCACCAACACCACACCCAACAACCACCCCTCATACCACAACCATCACCACCACTACCCCTTACCACCAATAGTACTACAACAACTACCTCGGCGCCACAATTCTTTAACATTATACACCACCAAGATTGTTAGCATAATGGTCCCATGAACACACATTAAGAAACCATTACTGAGCACAGCGTTATGGAACCACATCTGAATATGTCTTAAAGAATGGAAACTTCTTGCTGTCGCGATATATTTTTTTTTCCTATCGTAATTTTTGGTGAGTTGTATGTGGAAGGTTTCAATGCCTGGTGATGCATTTACTTTGGTTGATGGCGTATTGAGTAAGGCTGAATGGTGTGTGAGGGTGTATGTTGAGTGTGAATTGGTGTCGAGGGACTTAAGGTGGGAAAATATTTACATGGTTCTTAAATTTTTGACTCACTCACTCACTCACTCAGTCAATGTCTCACTTCCTCACTCACTCAGTCATGTCTCACTTCCTCACTCACTCAGTCTCTCACTTCCTCACTCTTTTTTTCTTTCAGTCCTCAGTCCTCCCTCACGGGGCAGGAGAGCCTTATCCTTGCTTCCATATTGTTTACGGACACCTGGTGGAAAAAACATCCTGATGTTTAGTTGGCGTTTGATGAAATATGGGTTATATGTACAGAACCAAATACAGTAATGGCAGATACCTCTCACGTAAATGTGAATAACAAAGTGTGGGGCCAGACATACTGCCTCACACTCCTGTACTCACGCATTTTGTGAATAAGTTACACTTTTGTGTGAACTAAACAGATAATTATAATTGAAATGCTGTGTAACATTGGTGTTATAATATCCTGACGGCAGGGGTTGTTGTTGCAGGCGTTGTTGTAAACTCTACTCTGTGTAATCCTTTTTTGCTACCGCTCACAGGATGATGTGCTGTCAAGTAGCGCTGTAAACGCTGAATCCATCATTGTCACACACACACACACTTTTGCCAATAAAGGCGTGTGTATGTGGTATTATTAGTTATTGGCTTCCCAAGCAGCCCTGAAGTGTACATCCTGGGACATAGGTTAGACGCTTCATTCCATATATTTTTTCCCTCACGCTGTATTACCTAAGTTAAGTAGGTAGCCCACTCGGTATGCCCTCGCCACACCCTCTATAACCTACATCATTTGCAGTTACACAGGTATAAGGTGCACTTTTTTTTTTTAGGTGTATTTTCCTAGAGGTGTGTGTGTGTGTGTGTGTGTGTGTGTGTGTGTGTGTGTGTGTGTGTGTGTGTGTGTGTGTGTGTGTGTGTGTGTGTGTGTGTGTGTGTGTGTGTGTGTGTGTGTGTGTGTGTGTGTGTGTGTGTGTGTGGTAACCAGATGGCATGATCTGCTACCTGGTGGTGTGGTGGTGGTATTTGGTGGTGGTGGAGTAGTGGTGATGGTGGTGGTGTGGTGGTGGTGGTGGTGGTGATGTGGTGGTAGTAGTGGTGGTGGTGGTAGTAGTGGTGGTGGTGGTGGTAGTGGTGATGGTGGTAGTGGTGGTGGTGGTGGTGGTAGTTGGTGGTGGTGGTAGTGGTGGTGGTGGTGGTAGTAGTGGTGGTGGTGGTGGTGGTGGTGGTGGTGGTGGTGGTGGTGGTGGTGGTGTGGTGGTGGTGGTAGTGGTGTGGTGGTGGTAGTGGTGATGGTGGTAGTAGTGGTGGGTGGTGGTAGTGGGTGGTGGTGGTAGTAGTGGTGATGGTGGTAATTTTGTGCATTTCTCTCCTCTGTGTTCTCATCTTTTATGGGAAAAATATGTCCCCGGAGGCCAAGTTTACTTCATACAGGAGCATAAAGCAGGAGGGAGGCTGTACTGAGCAGGATATATACTGTATTCTAGGTTTTCATGTTATATATACAGTGTGTGTGTGTGTGTGTGTGTGTGTGTGTGTGTGTGTGTGTGTGTGTGTGTGTGTGTGTGTGTGTGTGTGTTATATTAATCATTGCAATTTAGTTATTTGTGTTGTTTACAGTTTTATTATTTATTTGTTATTGTTTACGGTTTACTGTTATTTGTGTTGTTGTTTATGATTAAAACCTTAAAATAAATAAATGCAGATTCTGAAATTTAACGGTTAAATTTGACCATTGTGATATTGGGTAAATGAGAAGAGATTGAGTGAGTGAAAGAGAAGGGGTGAGGAAAGATTGTAAAATAAAAGCGTGATTGGTGAGTGAAAAAAGAAAAGAGGATGATGAGAAATAGGTTGGAAGATGAAAGGTGGTGTATGAGAGGTCAAAGAAGAAGAGAATAAAGACTGGATGAATGAAGGAGAGAGAGAGCACACAAGGAAATGTCTGTAACATATTTTTAGTACCAAAGTTGAAGAATAACGCACAATAGTGTTGATGTTGATTGTGACTGATGGATGTGTGTAGGTGGTGAGGTGAGGTGGGTGAGTGGTGAGGAAGAGGATGGGTGGGTGATGAGGTGGAAAAGGAGGATGAAATGAATAATGAGGAGGCTGAGGATGGGTTTGATTGAGTGGTGAGGAGGAGAAGGGGGGAATGGGTGGGTGATGGGTGCAGGTAGATAATGACCAGGAAAATAATGGGTGGATAATGGGTGTAGTAAGGGGATAATGGATGGGTGAGGGGTGATGAATAAGGTGATGGATGGGTGTAGGGTGTAGGTGAGAAGTGGATGAGGAGAATGGATTATGGGTGTAGGTGGATAGTAAAGATAACGATGGGTAGATGGTGGATGTGGGTGGATAGTAGGAAAGCATGGGTAGATGGTGGATGTGGGTGGATAGTAGAGAGGATGGATGGATGGTGGATGTGGGTGGTTGGTAAGGAAGGATGGATAGATGGTGGATGTGGGTGGATAGTAAGGAAAAGCATGGGTAGATGGTGGATGTGGGTGGATAGTAAGGAAGGATGGATGGATGGTGGATGTGGGTGGATAATAAGGAAGAGGGATAGGGGTTGGATGTGGGCGGGGTCTACCGAGGTGGGCGGCGGGGTCCTGTGAGCCTGTGTTAAGGTGGACTACACGCTATGAATGCGTGTGGGTCTTATAGCAAGAGAGGGAGAGGTGTGTTGCCTGCATGAGGGTAGTTAAATGTGAGCATACCCCGTGTTGTTGCGCCTCCTCTACCTACCCCAGCACCTCTCCTGCCTACCCCAGCACCTCACCTCCTACCCAACCCAGCACCTCCTCTACTACCCAGCACCTCACCTCTACTACCCAGTGCCTCCCCTGCCTACCCATGCCTCACCTACCTACCCCAGTGCCTCACCTACCCCAGTACCTCACCTCTGCCCCAGTACCTCACTTCTACCTGCCCCCAGCACCTCACTCCTCCTACCTACCCCAGCACCTCACCTCCTACCCCAGCACCTCCCACCTCTACCCCAGCACCTCACCTCTACCTACCCCAGTACCTCACCTCACTACCCCAGTACCTCACTCCTACCTACCCCAGCACCTCACCTCTACCTGCCCCAGTACCTCACCTCACCTACCCCAGCGCCTCACCTCTACCTACCCCAGTACCTCCTCTACCTACCCCAGCACCTCACTTCTACCTACCCCAGTGCCTCCTTTACCTACCCCAGCACCTCACCTCTACCTGCCCCAGTGCCTCACCTCTACCTACCCCAGTACCTCCTCTACCTGCCCCAGTGCCTCCCACCTCTACCCCAGCACCTCACCTCTACCTACCCCAGCACCTCACCTCTACCTCAGCGCCTCCTCTACCTACCCCAGCGCCTCACCTCTACCTAATCCTCCTCTGCCTCCTCTCCCTTCAGCACCTCACCTCTACCTACCCAGTACCTCCCCACCTCTACCTACCCCAGCACCTCCCTCTACCTGCCCACGCACCTCCCTCTACCTACCCCAGCACCTCACCTCCTACCTACCCCAGCACCTCACCTCTACCTACCCCTAGCACCTCACCTCTACCTGCCCCAGCACCTCACCTCTACCTACCCCAGCACCTCACCTCTCCTACCCCAGCACCTCACCTCTACCTACCCCAGCACCTCACCTCTACCTACCCCAGCACCTCACCTCTACCTGCCCCAGCACCTCACCTCTACCTACCCCAGTGCCTCACCTATCTACCCAGTACCTCACCTCTACCTACCCCAGCACCTCACCTCTACCTACTCAGTACTCCTACCTCTACCTGCCCCAGCACCTCACCTCTACCTACCCCAGCACCTCACCTCTACCTACCCCAGTACCTCACCTCTACCCCACCTCACCTCTACCTACCCCAGCACCTCACCTCTACCTACCCCGAGCTCACCTCTACCTACCCCAGCACCTCACCCTCTACCTGCCCTAGCACCTCACCTCTACCTACCCTAGCACCTCACTTCTACCTGCCCAGTACCTCACTTCTACCTACCCCAGCACCTCCCCTACCTGCCCCCAGCGCCTCACTTCTACCTACCCCAGCGCCTCACCTCTACCTACCCAGCGCCTCACCCTCTACCTACTGCAGCACCTCACCTCTACCTCCCCAGCACCTCACCTCTCCTACCCCAGCACCTCACCTCTACCTCCCCAGCACCTCCACCTCTACCTACCCAAGCACCTCACCTCTACCTCCCCAGCACCTCACCTCTACCTGCCCCAGTGCCTCACCTCTACCTCCCCAGCACCTCACCTCTACCTTCCCAGCACCTCACCTCCTACCTCCCCATTACCTCACCTCTGCCTCCCCAGCACCTCACCTCTACCTACCCCAGCACCTCACCTCTACCTACCCCAGCACCTCACCTCTACCTCCCCTGGCACCTCACTACCTCCCCAGCACCTCACCTCTACCTGCCCCAGTGCCTCCTCTACCTCCCCAGCACCTCACCTCTACCTCCCCGCACCTCACCTCTCCTACCCCCAGCACCTCACCTCTACCTGCCCCAGTGCCTCACCTCTACCTGCCCCAGTGCCTCACTTCTACCTACCCCAGCACCTCACCTCTACCTACCCAGTGCCTCCTTCTACCTACCCCAGCACCTCTCTTTTACCTTCCTCACCCCTCTGCTTCCCATTCACCCCTCTGCTTCCCCATTCACCCCTCTGAATCCCCATTCACCCTCTTCTTCCCCTCACCTCTGCTTCCCCCATTCACCCCTCTGCTTCCCCATTCACCCCTCTGCTTCCCCATTCACCCCTCTGCTTCCCCATTCACCTCTGCTTCCCATTCACCTCTGCTTCCCCATTCACCTCTGCTTCCCCCCTCTCACCCCTCTGCTTCCCCCTCATCCCTCTCTTGCCTGTTCTTCCCTCTGCTTCCCCATTCACCTCTTGCTTCCTCACCTCTCTGCTTTTCTCTCCTCTCTCTTCCTCGTCCTCTACTTCCTCACCCCTCTTACCCCTCACCCTCTGCTTCCACTCACCCTCTGCTTTCACTCTCTGCTTCCTCCTCTCTCTCTCTTTACCTCTCTGTTCCATTGACCCCTCTGCTTCCACTCCCTCTGCTTCCCATTCTCCTTTTCCCTGCCCTCTGCTTCCTTCCCCTCTGCTTCCCATTCACCTCTGCTTCCACTCACCTCTGCTTAATCACCCCTGTGCTTCATTCACCTCTGCTTCCTCACCCTCTGTTCCTTCCCCCTCTGCTTCCCCATTCTTCCCTCTGCTTCCCCTCACCTCTCTTCCCCCTCTGCATCCTCTCTTCCCTCACTCTGCCTCTGCTTCCCTCACCTCTCTCTTCCTTTCTGCTCCCCACTCACCCTGTGCTTCCCCCTCTTCCTCTGCTTCCCTCACCCCTCTGCTTCCCCCTCCTCTCTTCTTCCCCCACTCACCTCTCTGCTTCCCACCCTCACCTCTTACTTCCCATTCGCCCTCTGCTTCCTCTCCCCCTCTGCTTCCCTCATCCCTCTGCTTCCTCACTCCTCTCTCATTCCCATTGAGTTACGTTACGTCTTTCAAGGTGAATATTCGTGCATTTTCATCTGCCGCCTTTTTTGTCTTAAGCAGGCTAATAAGGGGAGCGTTTTGCTTCATCTGCATCTTCAGGGTTTGAGATTTTAAAAGTAAAGCTTTTTTGTGAACTTCTCTCTCTGCTTGGGTCTCGCTCGTTGGGTGTCTCTCCTTGGGTCTCTTTCCTTGGTCTCCTCCCTTTGTTCTCTTTCCTTGGTTCTCTCTCCTTGGGTCTCAGTTTGGGTCTCGCTTTGGGTCTGCTCCTTGTGTCTCTCTCATTGGGTCTCGCTCGTTGGTTCTCTTTCCTTGGGTCTCGCTCGTTGGTTTTCTCTCTCATTGGGTATCGCTCATGGGTCTGCTCCTTGGGTCTCGCTTTGTCATTGTTTTTTTAGGGTGAGGTCACGCCGCGTATTCTCCTTATGGTGTCCCGTCATTTTCTATTAGTCGTTATGGGCTGAGTATAGGGGGATTTTGTGTGTGTTATGGGGTGTGTGGGGTGGTTTTGGGGTTTTTTTTTTTTTTTTTTTTTTGTTTTTTTTTTTTTTTTTTTTTTTTTTTTTTTTTTTTTTTTTTTTTTGGTTTTTTTTTTTGCTTTCATCATTTCCTCCCTCCTCTTCTCTCTAACATCCTTCGTTTCTTCTCTCCCTCCTTCCTTTTCTCCCGTCTCGTGTGCCATGTTCACATGTTGCCTTGTGCTTACGCGTTTGATTTCGGCTCACTCTTTAATGGTCGTGTGTGCAAATGGAGAATTACAGTTAGATTGCTGTTTTGAGTCTCTCTTGGGTTGGAGAAGTATACTTTCCTGTCTTCTGGCTTGCAAGGCAGTTTTATTTGCAAGGGAGTTCAGAGAGCTATGTTTTACCATGATAAAAGGTTGGCTTTCGAGTGTACATGCAATTGCTGGTGTCTGTGATGGAATGATTTTAAATTAACACTAAGTTCAGCCCGAAAGTTTATGGGGAACGTCTGCGTTTTGTTACTGTCGAACAAAAGTGTATGTTGCTTCTGCCTTCCACCCCCCTTCCTCAGCTGTCTGGTGTACTGCTGATGAAAAGTGCATTTTTTTTGTGGAACGTATTTTGGTTGTTTTAAATGTTCTGTAATTACCTAGCTGGGCATCATTCCTGGGCTGGACGGTTTTTGCAGGTTCGCGGCTTTCACCCAGGGCTCACTGCTTTACGTGTGTTGCCTCCCCTCATCTCACCATGTAGGTCGCGTGGTTACCTCCCAAAAAAAATGTACAAATCAAAATGCGTAGGCCTTAAATGAAATATTGTAAACCTTCCCTATGTAACACATTATTTATATCTCTTTAGTATGGCCTCGTTCTGGTGGTGTTATATAGTACAGTAATCACTTTGTCCGTCAGTTCGCCTGTTAATTCCTTCCTGTGTTACACTCCACACCCCTCCTGTATACTATACGCGACGTCACTGGGAGAGGTTTGGTAAAATGTGTAAACTTGACTGATGGTTCAGAGAAGATCTTTACCTGTCTGGGTCATTGTGTTGAGACACAGACCATAGTGATACATGACTCCTCTCTCAGACTCATGGTGCAGGGCAGAGCGAGCAGCATGTGTCCTCACCTGTCTGGTTATGATCACCTCTTGTCGTGTTGTGTCGGAGCAGAGACTGTTATATATATATATATATATATATATATATATATATATATATATACTGTATACATACATTCACACTATTTGTTTGTTCACACATCTTTCAGACTTGAAGATGTCTTGAATAAAGACGAAAGTCAAGGCACCTGTTGTTTCATTTTCTTCCTGTGTGATTTTATCAAGATTTATCTTATCCACGTTCATTGTGAAATGGTGCTGCTTTCGTGCAATTCACCTTGATTTGCACACATTTCTCTAGTCTGTACTCACCCTGAAGATGTGAATTACACGAAAGGCCAGAACTTTCCTATATACACACACACACATATATGTATCACACACACACACACACACACACACACATGCACATGCATGCATGCATTGGTACACACACACGCACACACACACACACACACACACACACACACACACACACACACACACACACGCATGCACACACACATGCATGTATACATACATATGCACACACACATGCATATGTATGCATGTATATATATATATATATATATATATATATATATACATATACATACACATATACATACATATACATGTATGCATGCATACACACTGCACAATGTGTGTGTGTTTCACTGTCTGATATTCATTCTCAGTTTTCTTATACATCTGCAATTTACATCCACATGTCTGTAAGTTTGCATTAAAAAACTAATTGGCCAAAGTCTTTCCTGGTACGGATGCTATCTCAGATAATAAAATTAGTATGTAAGATATTGGGACATGTGTGTGTGAGCCCTGTTAACAAACGGGTGTTTTGTATTGACTCGATGCAACATAACCATTTGTTAATGACAAATTGGTGTGTTCCTTCAACATTATTGCGTGAGTATAGCTGTACCGGGAGGTGAGGTTTCCAACAAGGTGTTGTTTATAGTTTGTGTGACTAACAAAAATCTCAAGATCTTATAATTTAAGAGCTGACAGTGATACTATATTATAGAACATGTTGATTCTCATCCTGATGTGATAAGTGAATGGATAGATTACTTTAAACTGTACTGAGGAGGTGGTGAGAGCTGGGCAGGTATAAGGTGGTCTCTCACCTGCACGGGAGGTCCTCACCCGCCCCGCTGTTGTTACGTGTAGTGGACAGACGGATTACAGACCTGACCGGCCGTCCTAACCCCACACCTGCTGATGTTATATTCTCACATCTTTACCAAAATTACTATTGTGTGTGTGTGTGTGTGTGTGTGTGTGTGTGTGTGTGTGTGTGTGTGTGTCCTACTGTAGTTTGGATGGCCATTAGGTTTCTGAATTGTCATACACGCTGATATGTTCTGGAGGTAAAATTGCCAGTTCTTGTAAATAATCTTAATAATTGCTTAAAACCATATATAGTATATTTTCGTTTATTTGTTTGATATCTCCACTCGTTTTTTAGACTGGTTACGCCCTTATTATAATCAAATTTAAACTGAACACTTAAATATATTAAATTTGTGGACTTAAAGATTGTTGTTGATTATAGAAATATATTACTTCTCTCATAAAAATCTTACCACCAGCAATTTTGATCATACAGGTTTATATATATCGGGTACAAGTATATATATTCTTTGTTTGGTTTTATAAATTACAATTTTTTTCCCACATTTGTAAGTTTTATTAATGATAGAACAAATTAATTTCTAAATCCAAAATAAACTTCAATGATTTTATTTTTGTATTGTCTTAATGATTGTTTGATGTTGGGTTAAATATCCCAGTTACTAAAATTTTATGTCCGAAAACAGTTGAGGACAAAGACATGAAAATCTGAAGCTCACATTATTTTTTTTTTTCAATAATTTAATTCTGCAAAAAGATTCTCCAAATGTACAATACATATATGGACACATACACAGGCAAACCTTCACGTACACACACACACACACACACACACACACACACACACACAATGCATTTATACTCCCATCCACCTCCCTTATATCCCTCTCACATCCACCCCTCCCTCCAGCCACCCCATCCACCCCTCCATCCTCCCATATCCTCCTTCACATCCACCCTCCCCCTGCCACACCCCATCCACCTCCCTATCCTCCCATATCCTTCACATCCACCCCTCCCTCCAGCCACCATCCACCCTCCTATCTCCTCCCATCCATCCTCCAACTACCCCATCCACCCTCCCATCCTCCCCATATCCCCTTCACATCCACCCTCCCTCCAGCCACCCCATCCACCCTCCTATCCCCCTCCATCCACCCCACCCTCTACTCTACCACAGTGCTCAAATATTCTTATAGTTTCAATATTTAGGCAAAGTGACTGAATAATACTATAATTTATTGTTTGTATTAGTAACGAATTGTCATTACACCCCCTTAACCCCTACCTGTCCCCTTAACCCCTCTACTCCCCTTAACCCTTTCACTGTCCTTAACCCTCTACCAGTCCCCTAACCCTCTACCAGTCCCCCTAGCCTCTACTCCCCCTTAACCCTTAACAGTCCCCTAACCTCTACCAGTCCCCTTAACCTCTACCACCCCCAAACCTCCTTACCACCTCCCTTAAAACCCTATCACCCCCTTAACCCTATCACCCCTTAAACCTCTACCACCCACCTTAACCCTCACCACCCACCTTAACCTCTACCACCCCCTTAACCCCTACCACCCCTTAACCTCTACCAGTCCCCTTAACCTCTACCACCCCTTAAACCTCTACCACTCTAAACCCCTATCACCCCTTAAACCCCTACCACTCTAACCTCTACCAGTCCTCCTTAACCTCTACCACCCCTAACCTCTACCACCCCTAACCTCTACCACCCCCTTAACCTCTACCACCCCCTTAACCTCTACCACCCCCTTAACCTCAATCAGTCCTCTAACCCTACCACCCTTAACCTCTACCACCCCTTAACCCCTACTAGTCCTTAACCTCTACCACCCCCTACTTACCACCTCTAACCTCTACCACCCCCTAACCCTCTACACCCTCATTATTGACCCCTCCATTTGGGCATATTCACCGCTGAGGAATTATTATGTATGTATTATTATTATTATTATTATTATTATTATTATTATTATTAAACTTGGTGCACCTATTCCATCGCCATATATAGATGGAAACAACAATAAGAATGATAGCACAGTTAGAAACCAAACCAAGATAACCAAAATATATTTCTATGACTCGTGATAACACATTAATTAGAAAGTGGGTTATAAGTTACAAGGTTTAGTAGACGATAATTTACATACATTAAACGACTCTCGAAAATGACTTCTCAGAGAACAAAATAATCTCAAAATAATACCCAGAAAGTTAGCTAAGTAAGTGCATCTTCACGAGGAATTCTTTAAGTAATATAGAAAACGTAAATAATACGGAAAATGTAATAAAGAAAACGCAAAGCTTATAGAGAATGTAAAACAAAATAAATAGATTTAAAAACATTGAAGAAAAACACCACTCCACCTCCCCCAAACTTCGGCCACCACCTCTCAATGCACCAAAACTGTGGGCTGGTGTTTTCCAGTTAGCAGTTCCCACGCCCTGATGATGGGCGGGGAGTGCAGGCGGTGACTCAGCCCTGTTATACCAAGGAGCACTCGCTGTGTGTTCCGAGGTTCTCATGCAAATGGTGCAGTGTGTGTGTGTGTGACGCCTGTGTTTGGCTGGTTACCCAGGATACGCACCTCTCTTCTGCCTTCATGCTTGCTGCGTGTCTTGTGCAACATGTCTGGCTTGCCACTGTACTGTCTGCCTCCACTTTGGTGGTGGTAAATGGTGTTAGTGGTAGGCGGTGTTAGTGATGGGATATAGTAATGGTGTGGGAGGTTGGTGGTAGTAATGGTGTTTTATTAGTGTGGGTTGGTGGTAGTAGTGGGATGGGTAGTGTGGGTTGTGTTGGTGTGTAGTAGATGGTGGGTGATAGTGGTAGGGGTTGGTGGTAGTAGGGATGGTGGGGGTGATAGTGGTATGTTTTGATTTTTTTATGATAGATTGTCAAGATACACTATTTAGTGATGCTACTGCACGTGTTGAATCCAAGATATGAAGATCTGTCGCCCTCCACCTGGCCATCGTCTGCACTCCTGTGTTACGTGAGGCTCAGTAACCAACACACTGTTCTGCTTGTGCTTCTTGCCTGCGTCACTCTCCCCTCTCCCCCCCCCACCTAATTGTGTCTTCTGTACTCCTCCTGCTTGCCTGTGACTGCTCACCTGCTTGTACACTTAATGCTGTTAATTTACCTGCTTTTATTTTGTCTTTCTGTTTACCTGTACATATTACTAATAAGATACGCATATATACCTAATAAACTAAGATCATATTCCTTGTAAAATACGCACATTAATTCTCAAAATACTCACACAACCCTAAAAATACGCACATATTGCTAAAAAATACGCACATGTTGCTAAAAAATACGCACATGTTGCTAAAAATACGCACATGTCAGAACACTCACATTATCCCTCAAAGAACGCAAATATTCCTAACAAATTACGCCTATGTACCTCAAAGTACGCCGTGTATTCAAGTGGTCTAAAATTTTCTCGGGAGGGATTGCGTAACACGGAGTCAGGCAGAGTCCTCGACTTATCCCGGCACAACACTCATCTCGTGGAGGAGTTTAACCATGTTGTTGTAGCGGGTCGGTTAGGTTAGGTTAGGTTAGGTTAGGTTAGGTTAGGTAAATGGGTGGAGAGCTGGGTAGATATTTGGGTGGATAGCTGCGGTGGTTGAGTGGGTTGGTGGCTGGATAGGTAGGTGAGTGGTGATGAGGAGGTATGATTGAGATGTGCGTGAGTGCGTGCGTGCGTGCGTCTGTCTGTGGTAGATGTAGTGGTTAGGTGTGAGACTTGCGTGCGTCGTGCGTCATAAACAGTGACCACGGCTCATCAGCAAATGGGCGAGAGTCATAAGGCTGCTTCCCTCTCTTCCCTCCCTCCCTCCCTCCCTCCCTCCATTCTACTCCCCTTCCTTCTCTCTCGCCCTCCTCCTTAGCATCCTTCCTTCCCTCTCTCCCTTCACCTGTGCTTCCCCATCATGGTCTTTATGGGTGCGCTGACTCCCCCCCACCCTAAGTTTCACCCACACACACCCTCCGTCACCACGCCCACACATACACACCATCACCACGCCCACAAACCCCTCCATCACCAGGCCCACACACACCACCATCACCACGTCCACACATACACCACCATCACCACGCCCACACATACACCACCATCACCACGCCCACATAAAAACCACCTTCACCACGCCCACACATACACCACCCTCACCACGTCCACACATACACCTCTCTCACCACGCCCACACATACACCATCATCACCACGCCCACACAAACATCTCCATCACCAGGCCCACACAAACACATCCTTCACCACGCCCACACATACACGCGCGTCTGTTCGTCCATTCACAAATTATTCTCGGACGACTTCGTGATTCGCGCATTTTGGAAATCGTCAAAAACTTTCCACAAATTTCCTTCAAACACAAAACCGTAAGTGTCATAATATGTTATTTTTCATCCTCATTATATCAACGCTAAGTATTTTCACGTTGTCTTGTTATCGAGAAATATGAGGAGCCATTGTAAGCACCCAGGAGTCGTCTTACTGGTCGTTGGAGTCGTCGTCATCTTCGTCGGTATTCGGTCAAGTTTTTCCGTCTCGGTCAGCAGCCATAAAGAGACGCTCACGAAGGTCTTTGGTTTTATTGCGACGTTCTGAACCTTAATAATAATAATAATAATAGTATATGACTGTGTGTGTGTGTGTGTGTGTGTGTGTGTGTGTGTGTGTTAAACTATCATGACACAGTGGGAGGTCTCCATCACCGTCCTGGGGCACTTTGGGTCAGCTTCCGGTGGTCAACACAGGCCAGAGTGCCAAGAGCCACTACGTGACCTTTAAGACTTGGCACTCCCACGTACCCGCTGTGTTTCCTTGTGGTCATGACACCCACATACACTGTATACTGAGGGTGGCAACTCGTTGTTGTGGTCAGGTGTGTTAAGTGAAGGTGTGTTGTGGCCAGGTGTGTTAAGGACACGTGCTGTGGCCAGATGTGTTAAGGACACGTGCTGTGGCCACATGAGTTAAGGATGTGTGTACGTCGCGTGATGTCTTGTTAAGAGTATAATATAGCGTCACCAAGTGATTGGTTCTGCCTCACCCATACTAGGTGTGGGCCACACATCCGCCCTCACCCTTCCTTCCCTCTCCCTTCCTTCTCTCTCCCTTCCTTCTCTCTCCCTTCCTTCTCTCTCCTTTCCTTCCCTTTCCTCCCTCCCTCCCCCAGTTCCTCTTCCTTCCTCACTTCACACCCCTCTCTGTCCCTCATCCCACCCTCCTCTCCCCCTCCTACCGCTAATATCAGACAATTGACACCTTGTGCTGTTGCTTGTACTTCATTTGTTTATGCCCCTACTCTGTGCGTGCATGTGTGCCATCATGTCATAATCTCGGTGTCAGTGTTACTATGAGATCTACAGGAAGTAACCGAAGGACCCCCGAGAAAACCTTCCGTGTTTGGTAGTGTCACATCCTCACTGATGGGCTCGAACCCGGGTCGCAATTGTGAGAGGCGAGCGTATTTACCAGTGATGTCGACAAGTTACAGATCATTGTCAACACTCGCCTACGACCCACAAAATTGTCTTCTATTTCTTCGTATTTTTTTTTCTCAGCATTTTTAGAGACATGTTTGAATGGGCTGCTCATTAATGTATTAATTTTGTATTGCTGTAGTCAAAAAATAATGTTTATTCATCTTCATTAACCTAACATTATCCTTTCCTCTCCTAATCCTAACGTAACCTAATCTAACCAACCCAAACTAAACAAGATTCTTTTCTTTCTTAATCTAACCTAACCTTTCCTATCCTTTCTTAATCTAACCTAACCCATCTTTCCTCACCTAACCTAACCTAAGACTAATCAGCTCACCAAGAATATATTACGCAACACACACACACACAAAAAACGAGTGACGTCACAGTAAGAGAACCAATCACATGCTCTTAAAATCGTCTCACTTTACGTCGCTTGGAAATAGAATAATAATAAAAAAAATGGACCCAACTTTTCCTCACGTTATTGCCCCAGAGACAAAGGCAAAGACTCACCTTAATTATTAATTATACTTGGAACTTGGTGTTTAATTTCTCACCTGAAAAAAAAATTATTAAACGGCAAAAAGTTTAATTTAAATCCCCTTTACCGTAATATTTTCGTCTTGAGAGTAAGTGTTACCAGATACATGAGAGGTATCCTGAAAGACATTGTTACCAGATAGATGTGAAACTTACCTGTAAAACACTATTACCAGATAGATGTGAAACTTACTTGAAAAAAATTATACCAGATGTAAAATGTACCTGAAAAAAACTGTTACCAGATAGATGTGAAACCTGAAAAATTGATGTTACCAATTAAAAGTTATCCTCGGAGAAGCAGTGTTTCCAGAGACAAGTGAGAGTCGTACTTGAGGTGACACTTGACTGATGATACAACATCCTGACTCCACCGAGCTACACCTCAATTGGTACCAAGACTGATGCAGTTCATTTTGTAACATAGTCTCTGTTCTGTCTCTTCTCCGGGCTCTATCTCTCTTCTGGCTCTTTCTGTCTCTTCTGTCCCTTCCCCTTCTCGCCCCCGTCCCTCTTCCGTCTCGCCCCGTCTCTTCTGTCTTTTCCCCGTCTCGCCCCTTTCTCTCTTCTGTCTTTTCCCCGTCTCGCCCCTCTTCTCCCTTCTGTCACGCTTCCATGGACAAACGGATGTATGTCAGCGCCTTGCAGGAACAACCGTCTTGCTGTCCATCCGTCTCACTGTCCGTCTTTCATGTTATTCTTCCGTCAAAGATTCCGGTGCTCCGTCCATTCTTCACGCTGTTTGATTTCTGTCGAGGATTCTGTTCACACACACCAGGACTCCTGAGGGTTGATCTGCCTTCTGCTGTATAAGGACTTACGAGTTTGCACCTTAGCAACGCATTAGTGGAAGAACACTGTGTGAAGTGATACAACACTCCCTCTACCTACATGGTGTGTGTGTGTGTGGTAGCGACACAACACCACACAACACCAAGTACCCTTCATGTGTTATTGTTTACTCGCGTTGACAGGTAGGGAGGGAGGGAGGGAGGGCGTGGTGGTGACGACGCCCAGCTAGTGAATATACGGTGGAGTGTTGGCGTGGGCGACATAGGTACACCCGGACACTACCACCACCAGCAGTGTTGACCCTCGCCACCACCATCAGTGTTGACCCTCACCACCACCACCAGTGTTGACCCTCGCCACCACCACCAGTGTTGACCCTCGCCACCACCACCAGTGTTGACCCTCGCCACCACCACCAGTGTTGACCCTCGCCACCACCACCAGTGTTGACCTCGCCACCACCACCTGACCACCACCACCACCAGTGTTGACCCTCGCCACCACCACCAGTGTTGACCTCGCCACCACCACCAGTGTTGACCCTCGCCACCACCACCAGTGTTGACCTCGCCACCACCACCAGTGTTGACCCTCGCCACCACCATCAGTGTTGACCCTCGCCACCACCACCAGTGTTGACCCTCGCCACCACCACCAGTGTTGACCTTGTTGACCCTCGCCACCACCACCAGTGTTGACCCTCGCCACCACCACCAGTGTTGACCCTCGCCACCACCACCAGTGTTGACCCTCGCCACCACCACCAGTGTTGACCTCGCCACCACCACCAGTGTTGACCCTCGCCACCACCACCACCAGTGTTGACCTCGCCACCACCACCAGTGTTGACCCTCGCCACCACCACCAGTGTTGACCCTCGCCACCACCACCAGTGGTGACCCTCGCCACCACCACCAGTGTTGACCCTCGCCACCACCACCAGTGTTGACCCTCGCCACCACCACCACCAGTGTTGACCCTCGCCACCACCACCACCAGTGTTTCTTCGCCACCACCACCACCGGTGGTGACCCTCGCCTCCACCACCACCAGTGTTGACCCTCGCCACCACCACCAGTGTTGACCCTCGCCTCCACCACCACCAGTGTTGACCCTCGCCACCACCACCACCAGTGTTGACCCTCGCCACCGGGTTGTCACGCCACTACACGAGGCTACAGGTGTGGGCTCGCCTTCTCCTAAATATTGTGACTTAAAAAGTAAGAAATGAGAAAGGAAAGTGATTGTGGTTGTTATGGTATCCTGAGGGTTGTGGTAGGTGGCAGTAGTGGTGGCAGCAGTGGTGGTGGTGGTACTAGCGGTGTGGTGGCCCGAGGCGTGTGGCAGGTGCTGGGCGTGACCCTCCTAGCCAGCCAGCGCGTGGGTTCACTCCACACTTAACACGCATTATATACCTTTATATGGAACCTTTAATTGTACACCATTATTGAATACACAGGTAATTACTCCCTACACCTTTACTGCCACTCCCTCAGTAACCACCAGCCACGGTGCTTGCCTGCCTGCGTGGTGTTACTCCACTACACTTTGTCAAACCAATGTTTATGTTGGAGCTGTGTAAAAGATTATGTCAAGGAATTTATAGTGTGTGTGTGTGTGTGTGTGTGTGTGTGTGTGTGTGTGTGTGTGTGTGTGTGTGTGTGTGTGTGTGTGTGTGTAACTATCTACTGTATAATTATCGTCAAGTACCTTTTCCGGTTTAAAAAATCAAATCTTTCAGGAGTTTTAAACGCTTCTTTATGGGTTTAATTCTGTTTATACATCAATACTTCAATTACATTTCTCACCCTTCAACATCAGCGGTCATGTGATGTGACGTCACCCACACACACCCCCTGGCTCTCCTCTCTCGACCTGACCGACTGTAACAAGACGAAATATTTATCTCTTATTCCGATGTTTTGTTAATGATGGTAAAACATTTTTCTTCAGCTCAAACAAAGGAATTATGTTGAGTAAATTCCGATGTACCGAATAAACTGCTGTGTCTAGTTAGTTAGGACACACACACACACACACACACACACACACACACACACACACACACACACAATGTTGAGTTTTACATGTTAATTAAAACAGCTTTACCATTCTGCCTAACGTGTATAAACTCTGGTAACTACTTTAGTCCTGTTGATACTCCTGGGGTGTGTCCTGGCTACATCACGCCAACAACACTGTACAACCATGACACTAAATAGTTACTGAATGATAGGATCCAGATGATGATGTTCCCACTATTACTCGTGATGTCAGAAGCCATCCCCGGGGTACAGGAGTTAGGGGAAGTGCTCTTAAGTGGGTGACGTCAGATGAGTTCTTTTTAAAATGTATTTGAATATTCATAACTTTGTATAAATTTATCTTTAAACAAATGTAATTGAGTATTCCGCTGATGGGACCCATTATAAGAACTTCGGTTCATCTGAAGAATATCCACCCCAGCTTATTTCACCTGAAGATTAATCACCCTAACACTATATGCAGGGTGTCTACTGGTCTGGAAAACCGGGAAAAGGCAGGGAATTTTTTCAAGTAAACCTGGAATTTTATGTGAATTCAGTTCAACTTCAATATATTTTTATTTTGACAGCAATCTTACCATAAATTAATTATGTACAAATTCCAGTAAACAGTCCACTCCAATAACTGAATTGTTTGTGTGCCTCTCATATTTCGTGTTAGCGATCAAATAACCAAATTACAGGTTATATCTACTAATTCTGCAATGGGTATTGTCGAACATGAATTGTTCTTATAATTAAGTGACTTTATTTAAGTGGATTATTCCACATATTTATCATGAGTCATGTAGTGTGATTTTCGGTTTTTGTCGAATTTCCTGCAGTTTTGGAACATCCAGGTCGGCCCACGAGAATCGGACAAATCCGAGGAGAAAAATATGGAGGGTCAAGGTCTTTGCCGATGTTCATCACTAGGCCTATTGATCATTCTGATCATAGCTGGTCTTCAATTTCTTGATTACTATCATATATGTCTTTAAATTTCCCAATAGTATAAACATATTGAAAACCTCTAATTTTTTTATTCCGACGAAATTAATACCATATTAATGTACTTGGAATTTTTTAATATATAACTGGAAAACCCAGGGAATTATTTTTGGCTTGTCAGTAGACACCCTGATGTACGGAGATGAGGTTAGAGGTAGGGTGGTTAATATTAAGCCGTGGTTGTGGTCAGGTGTGTTGTGCACATCACCTGACACACCATGTACTCCTAAACAAACATCACCGGATATTCTTAAGTGATCAGTTTACACAGTCCCACAGCCTGATGGTGACGTCATACAGCGACAAATGTTACGTCGCATATTAAACGTTGACGAATACAACTGTAAACCTTCCTCTCAAAGATTAAGTAACAAAAACGGGTCTCTCTCTCTCTCTCTCTCTCTCTCTCTCTCTCTCTCTCTCTCTCTCTCTCTCTCTCTCTCTCTCATTACATTAAACCTCACCATATTAATACAGTCATGTCTTTACAGCGTGCAACTGTAACCTCCACGCGCGTCGATGTCGGTTCAACATGGAGCTGTACAAGTTGTCGGGGCGGGTGAGTGGCGGCGTGTGTCACCGGTGCCGCCACAACACTGCCGGCAGACACTGTCACTACTGTAAGGAGGGCTTCTATCGTGACGGCTCCAGACCCATTATACATCGGAAGGCTTGTAAAGGTATGTCCTAACTACTGACGGTGGTTCCTCCTCCTTCAGGTATTTTATTGTTGCTTGTTCTACTACACCACCACCTGTACACCTGCACCACCACCTGTACTACACCACCATCTGTACTACACCACCACCTGTACACATTGCCTCACCACCTGTACACCTCCCTCACTTCAACATCAGTTTAATTTATATGGCAAAGTTGAAGACCTTCTGTTTATAACGACTGAAACTCTCTCTCTCTCTCTCTCTCTCTCTCTCTCTCTCTCTTAGATATATAACTATGTGGCAGAGAGAGAGAGAGAGAGAGAGAGAGAGAGAGTTCATTTTAGGGAAGTGTCTACACATTAATGTTACTCTTACGGTCGACACTATCTACTGTACAGGATCTGGTAAAAAACAAGGTGACGTCTCTTTAAACCAATTATATATGTGTATTACGTCTCTTTAAACCAATTATATATGTGTTACGTCTCTTTAAACCAATTATATATATGGCGTATCTTTAAACCAATTATATATGTGTTACGTCTCTTTAAACCAGTTATATATGTGTGTTACGTCTCTTTAAACCAATAATATATGTGTTACGTCTCTTTAAACCAATTATATATGTGTTACGTCTCTTTAAACCAATTATATATGTGTTACGTCTCTTTAAACCAATTATATATGTGTTACGTCTCTGTAAGGTATAGTTTAGATGTTGATATATATATAGACTTTCCTATAACTCACAACATTGTGCTATATTAGTGACCATACGTATCTTTGTCTTGTAATTTATTGGTAATGTTTATCTCAGTTCCAAGGTAAGTGAATCCTCCCCATAAATATTTTAGCTTGGGAAACGTGGAGATGGAACCGTGGCCCTGTACCTCATAGCTTGGGAAATGTGGTCTCTTACAGTACCTCATAGCTTGGGAAACGTGGCCTCTTACAGTACCTCATAGCTTGGGAAACGTGGTCTCTTACAGTACCTCATAGCTTGGAAAACGTGGTCTCTTACAGTACCTCATAGCTTGGGAAACGTGGCCTCTTACAGTACCTCATAGCTTGGGAAACGTGGTCTCTTACAGTACCTCATAGTTTGGGAAACGTGGCCTCTTACAGTACCTCATAGCTTGGCAAACGTGGCCTCTTACAGTACTTCATAGCTTGGGAAACGTGCCACATTTCCTTCAATCACATAATCACCGTTTTATATGTACCATGTCTAAACTGACCCCATTTTCTCAACCCCATTAGAAACAGATTCACATTAACACGAACACCTCGCCTCATAGATTAACCCATAGCATAGTAATGGAAAGGGGGGTTGAATCACCTCATTTGCACATATATATATAATAAAGGGATTGCTGGATGTTAATAAGACATAAACATTCTTCCATATTAATGTACATTGTTTATGGTTCATCACTTTGTAACACATGGAGGGTAGTGACGAGTGTGTGTCTTACAGTGGGACGATGAGATGAGTCAATATACCTATAGGGGTGTAGTGTTTAAGCCTTGTTCATTTACATACGTGGTCCATACTAGGGGGAGAGGGTCCATATATCAGTAGGGTCGTGTAGGGGGTCCATATATCAGTAGGGTCGTGTAGGGGGTCCATATATCAGCAGGGTCGTGTAGAGTTACATATAGCAGGGGTCGTGTAAGGGTCCATATATAGCAGCAGGTCGTGTAGGGGGTCCATATATCAGTAGGGTCGTGTAGGGGGTCCATATAGCAGCAGGGTCGTGTAGGGGGTCCATATAGCAGCAGGGTCGTGTAGGGGGTCAAAACAGTAGCCGGGTCGTGTCATAGAGGTGTTATGGGTGTCAGGGAGTGATGGGTGGGGACGTTGGGTGTATATTAAACGCCAAGGGGAGGTAAGGCCCCGGGTGTAGGTGTAGAAGGGGAGGGGGTAGAGCTCAGTCGGGGTGTTTGAGGATGGATTGGGTGTATGTGGTGTGGTGTGATGTGGTGTGGTATGGTGTGGTGGTGTGTGGTGTGATGAGGTGTGGTGTATAGGGATAGGATCTATAGTAGAAGATTTTCATTAAACGGCGACAGTTAAAGTAAAAACGAGAATCAGCGGCAGGGAGCAGTACCAGGAACGTGAATTTACAACAGGAACAACAAGATTCAGGAACAGGAAGAAGGAGCAGCAGAAGAAGAAGAAGAAGGAGGTGGAACATGCGGGAACAATAAGCAGCAGCAGAAGCAAGAATAAGAAGCAGCAGCAGCATCATAAGCAGGAACAAGAAACAACAGGAGGAAGAACAAAAAGTAGCAAAAGGAGCAGAAGGAGGAGGAGAGAGGCGGTGTGGGGCCGGGGTTGTGGATCTAACACTCCACTCTGGATACATTCATGAGCTGTTCTTTCTCCCGACTCCTGGCGAGCTCTCGTCTGACAATGGACCAGCAGAGGGAAGAAGTAGAGAGGGATGGGGGGAGGGTAGAGACGGCGTGGGGGAGATGATACAGAGGGCAGGGAGGAGTTAAGAGAAGGGGAGAAGTTAAAGAGGGCTGGGGAGGGGAGAGGCTAAAAGGGCAGGTGATGGGGGAGTAGAGAGAGAAAGAAATGGAGGTGAGGGAGAATTGAGCAAGGAAAGTGAGACAGTAGAAAGAGAAAGAACGGAGAGGGTAGCAAAATGAGCAGGGAAGAAAGGAGTGGAGAGGCAGGGAGAGGATGGGGGAGGGACAATAAGAAGGGAGAGGTCAGGGAGACAGATGAGTGAGTGAAACAAATAACAATTCTCCCCAGCCTCAATGCCAGGTCTTGGTCACTCAGAGGTGCCTCAGTGCCAGGTCACCCGGGGTGCCTCACTGCTCTACACAGGACACAATCTTCCCCTCTTCTCTTTTTCTGTACCTTTGAGGAAGGAAAAATTATGTGTAAATGGATATAAATAAAAGAGTGACATGACAGTAAACGTTTTCTATAAAATTAAGGCGAGGTTTTGTTGAGTTATAACCCCAACAGCCCCACACCCCTCCTCCTCCCTCTCCAAGTCCGAGGAGACTCAGGGGAAATATTACCATTTTTTTTACTCCCCTCTATCTTTTTCTTTAAAAGTTCTTACACACACACACACACACACACACACACACACACACACACACACACACACACACAGCTTTGTAAAAGATTCAGGAAAAATCAGCTAGCCGGAGAGGAGTGTGCCCAGACACAACACAACATCGTCAGTGTTACAGGTGAGCTGCTGTGCTCCTGCAGGTGGCCACTCCCCCGGGTGTGTTGTGGTTAACGCCCAGAAAATGACCATTATCCACCAGGAGTTGCGAACTGTCTTTTATATTTATATTTTTCACAAAACACCATGTTAAGGCAGGGAACCTTCACTTACACCCAGCGTGGTGCTCACTGGAGAGGTACACGAGGTGGATGGAGCCGAGTTGACCACACACGACCACCTCCACCTATTCCTTCCTTGACCTTTGAACCTTGTGTGTGACCTTGACCTCTGGTACATCATCTTGAGGTCAATATTTGACATAAATAATCAACTTACCCTCGTTATGTCTGAGGGTCGGCGACCACGGTCTCTACTCTGAACGTTTTTAGTCAGATACATACTTAGAATTTCAGTTGAATTCCTTTATTGACTCAAAAGTGTGGGTCAATCTAATGGACAGACAGACGAAAAAAGAGCCGACTGTATCATCCCACGTTTTTGAGAAGCATAACAATTGTGAATTTATACTGTGCATTATTATTTCGATTTGTTTTTATTTATAATACTTAAAGTCTGTCTTGTTGTGTAGTTTTTATTCAAGTTGGCTGAGGAACCCGACACCCTTCAACCTGTGTGTGTGTGTGTGTACGCGAGATAGTCATACAGCGACAACCACATCAATGAAACACAAGACAGCGGCGGTGTGTTGTGACGAAACCATTGGTAAAGAAACACACCCAAAGACTCCTCTCTCGTATGTGTATAAAGCTTCCTTAATGTATACTGGATATATAAGATAACCAGTGTGGAAATAGTATGAAAATTATGACGTTAGTAGGTGGGTGTGTACCGTGGGGCTGAGGCTATTATTTTTACGCCTCATTACGTAAACATGACGGACTGTCTGTACACGACCCCTCACCAAAAACATACGTACGCCCTCTCACAATATACCTACATGTACACTAACCCCGTCCACACACACACACACACACGTACGGGCAGAGAAGAATGAGTATATGTGAGACAAGGAAGGTGTAGGGGCGTAAGTGAGGATTGGAGGAGCAGGAGGCCAGTGTGTGTGTGTGTGTGTGTGTGTGTGTGTGTGTGTGTGCACACCTATCAAACCCCCACCCTCCTCACTCTCACTCTTCCTCCTCTCCTCTTCTTCCTACTGCCCTTGTTTATTCTAATCCCTGTAGTCTCTCTCTCTCTCTCTCTCACTAATTAGTTTTCCATTTCCTTCTTTCTCGCCTCTCGTTCACCCGCTCTTTATCCACTCACTCTTATTTCCTCCTTCCTTCCCTCACTCCCTTTCTCTCACTGGTTACTCTCTCACTCTCATTCTATCCTTCCAATATAGCAAAGGTGGGGGGAGGGGAGGCGAGGAGAGGGGAGGGAGGGAGAGGGGAGGCAGGGAGAGGGGAGGGAACACAGTTTACAAGGACAGATACTGCGGCCAGCTCCAGTGGTAATACCATAATACCATTAATGTTAATTATATAACACGTGGATGTGAGCCCCGACCTCTCTCACACCCTGTCACACCCTCTCTCACATCCTGTTACACCCTTTTACACACATACCTCTCTCTCTCACCCTGTCTCATACCCTCTCTCAGACACACACCCTCTCTCACACACGCACCCTCTCACACCCGTCATCTTATGGCCGTGTTCCTTTGCCAACGCTATTACTTCCTTGCTATCACACCCTCTCACCTCCTCTCTCACACACACCCTCTCTCACACATCCTCTCACACACCGTCTCTCACACACACCTCTCACACACCCTCTCACACCCTCTCTCACACACCGTCTCTCATACACCGTCTCTCACACACCGTCTCTCACACACCGTCTCTCACACACCCTCTCTCACACCGTCTCTGCACACACCTCTCACACACACCCTCTCTCACACAAGTCTCTCACACACACCTCTCACACACCCTCTCTCACACACCGTCTCTCACACAAGTCTCTCACACACCGTCTCTCCACCACACCGTCTCTCACACCGTCTCTCACACGATCTCTCACACACCCTCTCTCACACCGTCTCTCCCACACACCCTCTCTCCACAGCCTCTCTCCCACACACCCTCTCACACACCCTCTCTCACACACCCTCTCTCACACCCCCTCTCACACACACACCGTCTCTCACACACCTCTCTCTACACACACCCTCTCTCACACACCCTCTCTCACACCCTCTCTCACACCCTCTCTCCACACACCCTCCCTCTCCCACACACCCCCTCTCTCCCACCCCTCTCACACACCTCTCACACACCCTCTCTCCCACCCCCTCTCTCCACCCCCCCTCTCTCACACCCCCTCTCACACCCCCCCTCTCACACCCTCTCACACACCCCCTCTCACACACCCTCTCACACACACCTCTCACACACACCTCTCTCTCTCACACACCCTCTCTCACACACACACACCCTCTCTCACACCCTCTCTCTCACACACACCTCACACACCTCTCACACATCCTTTCACACCATCTCATAACCTCTTCTCACACTCCCAGTTCTCATGCTCTCTTTCTCCCTCTCACATGTACACAAACACACCACACCCTCTCTCACACACACACACACACACACACACACACACACACCATGCTTGTAGATACTTGTTCCCAGCTGTTCCTTTTATCGTGTTTAGGTCAATTTGGGGAGATTTAGGAGAAGTGAGCGACGCTGGACCCGTACACAGGACACAGCTCAAGTTCTTAGTGGCCAGAGTCGTTTTTTAACCCCTTGAGTACGATGACTTAACCCCTCAAGGGATTAGGTTATCGTACTCGAGGCGTTAATTCATCGTCCTCGAGGGGTAAATTTATCGTATTCATCATGATGACTAACCCCTGAAGTACGATGACTTAACCTCTCATGGGATTAAGTCATCGTATTCAAGGGGTTAAGTTATAGTACTCAAGGGGTTAAGCCTTTTTATTCTAGTTGTTAAGTCATCGTATTGAAGGGGTTAAGTTATCGTGCTCAAGGTGTTTTAATCGTACTCAAGGGGTTTAAGTCATCTTACTTAAGCGGTTAAGTCATCGTACTTAAGTCCTCGTACTCAAGGGGTTATGTCATCGTATTCAAAGGATTAAATCATTGTACTCGAGAGATTACGTTATCGTACTCAATGTGTGTGTGTGTGTGTGTGTGTGTGTGTGTGTGTGTGTGTGGGGTTCATTGGTAGAAGATGGGGTAATCCCTTGGGTGGCCCGTCCTCACCAGCCACCCAGTGTTGGTGATCGTGGTGGGTGGTGGTGGTGGTTGATGGTGGGTGGTGGTGGTGGTTGATGGTGGTACTTATGGCTTTTGGGTAATGGTAGGTATTGTTAAGATGTTAGTGGAGGTTGGATAGTGGTAGTCGTGGTAGTAAAGTTTGGATTGTGGTAGGGGTTGATAGTGGTAGTGGAGTTTGCAGGGTAGTGGGGTTGGATAGTGGTAGGAGGGTTGATAGTGGTAGGGGAGTTTGATAGTGGTAGTGGGAGTTTGGATAGTGGTAGTGGGAGTTTGGATAGTGGTAGTGGGAGTTTGATAGGTAATGGGAGTTTGGATAGTGGTAATGGGAGTTTGGATAGTGGTAGGGAGTTTGATAGTGGTATGGAGTTTGGATAGTGGTAGGGAGTTTGGATAGGTAGGGAGTTGATAGTGTAGGGAGTTTGATAGTGGTAGTGGGAGTTTGGATAGTGGTAGTGAGTTTGATAGTAGGGAGTTTGTATAATGGTAGTGGAGTTTGGATAGTGGTAGTGGAGTTGGATAGTGGTAGGAGTTTGGATTGTGGTAGTGGAGTTTGGATAGTGGTAGTGGGGTTTGGATAGTGATATTGACAGTGTGAAAATAGTGAGTAAGTGGTTCGTAGACGACGTATAATAGTGATGGATGATAATAGTACCTCACCAATAGTGAAGATGGTGATGGCTAGTAGTCAAGAATAGTTGTTAAATATTAAAGATGATGAATAGTGATAGGTAATGGCGATAGACGGGTAGTAGTGGATAGTAGTAGTGGTCATGGTGATGGAGGGTAGTGGTGGTAGATGATGATGATGGGTATTGGTACTGGTGGTGGTGGTAGTAGTAGTAGTAGTAGTAGTAAATATAGTAGCAAGTAGTGGTAGATGGTGATGGAGGGTAGTAATGGTGGTCAGTAGTGGTAGATTTTTCACTGGTATGGGTGGGGTGGGGGGGGGAGGGGTGAGGTACCGATATACAGCGGTGCTACATAATGAGTGAAGTAGATTGGTCACACTGTGGTTGTTCCTCACGCTAAGGTGTATTGGATGGATGACGCGTTGGTGATGATAGCTTGACCCGACCCCGCACCCACACCCGCCAACCCCTGCCTCGTGTGGGTGGGTGCTGTAGCCTGTCTTGTTGTGTCAAGGGTCCACGGAGTACGAATGTTAACTATAAAACACCTGGCCGCCTAAAGGGTTTACTATATAATTAAATTTCTGGAATGCTTCGTCATATTGAGCATTTTACCTGATATGACACTCCGGAAAGGCTTGGCAATAGTGGGTATATTGTACTAAAATGCCTTACAATTCTTCAATACCTGATTACATTAAGTATTCTGATAATCCTGTGTTACCCTTCAACCCTCATCTCAGTTCTATGGCAGACGGGGAGAACAATACTTATTTTTATAGGTTATGCTTCTAAAACTCTCTTCATCCAGTGTCCCTCTTCTGCCGTCACTACTACTGGAGTGAACACAAAACAACATTATCAACCTGGATGGAAAATACTTACAACAATTATTATTCTTCTCGTTTAACACAACCTTTAATTATCATCACTACTACAACAACAACTCACCCTATCATCATCACTACTACAACAACAACTCACTCTATCATCATCACTACAACAACAACAACTCACCCTATCATCATCACTACAACAACACACTCACTCTATCATCATCACTACAACAACAACTCGCCCTATCATTATCACTACAACAACTCACCCTATCATCATCACTACAACAACAACTCACTCTATCATCATCACTACAACAACAACAACTCACCCTATCATCATCACTACAACAACAACTCATTCTATCATCATCACTACAACAACAACTCACTTATCATCATCACTACAACAACCTACTCAACATCATCACTACAACAACAACTCACTTATCATCACTACAACAACAACTCGCCCTATCATCACTACAACAACAACAGCAACAACTCAATCTTCATAAAAACTCTTACTGTGTTACTCTCATCATTAAGGTGGCACATCACTGTCACCTGAGGCCTCGAACAGGTTTTAATTAGTCCACCTCTTTGATTCAGTATATTGGTGTTAATTGCTTTTCCCTAGTACTCCTTACAATTGTTAACATCATCACTGCTCACTACTATTAACACTGTACTTTTAAGGATCTGTTAATGTGCTCTCAAGGACTACACTGTACTCTTAAGGACCACATTGGATTTTATGACCACACTGTACTCTTAAGGACCACACTGTACTTTTTTGGATCACACTGTACTCTAGGACTACACTGTACTCTAGGACCACACTGTACTTCTTACACCACACATGTACTTCTATGAATGACACTTGGCGACCACACTGTTTCTACACCACTGTACTCTAGGACCACACTGTATTTAAGGACCACACTGTATTTAAAGACCACACTGTATTTAAGGACCACACTGTACTTCTAAGGACCACACTGTACTTCTTAAGGACCACACTGTATTTCAGGACCACATCAGACCACTGTATTCTGGCATCATATTTATGGACCACACTTGTTTTAAGACCACACTGTATTTTAAGGACCACATCAGTACCACTGTACTCTAAGACCTTGCAGCACTATATCTTTGTCTCGACGCAGATTTGATAAATAAATAAAAGGGGTTGGGAGAGATTGTGTGGGGTGTAGGGAGGGGTGTGAGGGGGTGTGGAGTGTGTAGGAGTGGGGTGTAGGGAGGGGTGGGGAGTGTGAGGGGAGTGTGAGTGGGGTGAGTGGGTATAGAGGGGTGTGTGGGGAGGGTGTAGTGAGGGTGGGGAGGGGTAGAATGTGGGGTGTGAGTGAGAGGGGGAGGGTAGTGAGTGGTGTAGTGAGTGTGAGGTGGGGAGTGGAGGGAGGGGAGGTAGTGGAGGGTAGTGAGGGGTGAGGAGGGGTGAAGAGGAGTGTGGAGGGGTAGTGGAGGAGAGTGGGGTGTAGTGGGAGGGTGAGTAGTGGAGGAGGGGTAGTGAGTGTGGGCAGTAGGAGGAGTGTGGGGTGTAGTGAGGAGGAGTGAGTGAGTGTGGGGTGAGAGAGGGGGAGTGTGGGGGTGGGAGGAGGGGGTAGTGAGTGAGGGTAGAGAGAGGATAGGAGTGTGGGTGTAGAGGTGGGAGGGTGGGTGTAGGAGAGAGGGAGTGTGTGTGGGGGAGTGTGTGTAGTGATGGTAGAGGGGTAGAGTGAGTGAGAGGGTGAGTGGTGTAGTGTGGGTGTAGGGTGTGAGTGTGAGTGTGGTGGAGGGGTGTAGTGAGTGGGTGAGGGCCCACGCCCCAGACCCGTCAAACCACCCTCCTCCCCCCTCCCTGCCGATTGGAGATAGTGCAGACTGGGGGGGACTGTCCTCATGATCCACTTGAACCTCTGCTCTTATCTTTCAGCTGGCACTCTTCCCTCCCTACTCCTCTCTCTCACCCTCCCTACTCCCTCCCTCCCTACTTCCTCCCTCCTCTCCTTCTTCCTCCCTCCCTCCTTCCCTCCCTAGCACACCTGATACTCCTCAAACGCTTTTCATACCAGACACCCTGGTATGTTCTACACCTGAGACGCCACAGATACACGACATGCTCCACACACAATACACACACACACACACACACACACACACACACTGACTGAAGAAGGTTCAAAGAGATTTTTGTTTTACTATGAATGAGCACCACTGCTGAAGGAACTGGACGAACGTGCTCCTGACGTACTGCACGTAATCATGGCACTGGTAAATTGCTGAATTTACCTCACCAGAGATCCACAGAAATCACATCTCTCTCTCTCTCTCTCTCTCGCCACAGTCGTACACGGGGCCAGAAGTGAACACGAGCGAGGGATAATTTTTCAGGAAGTCAATTTTTCACAACATGTAATTAGCGTTAAGTGTTGAGGCTATGTAATTAAGCACCAAGAGATTAGTAATTAAGGTGAACAGAATAACCAAACTGAATTCATGAACGGTGTGAGAGTGAATAGACAGGAAGCGAGAGACTGACAGACGGACGGGCAGGTAAGGAGGGGCCCTACCTACCTACCTACCTCTCTCACCTGGTGATCATTAAGGTGATACACTCCATTGACACAACCTGAGGAAAGGGTCTCCCAACTCCTCACCCGTAAAAGACGACGTGTGCCATTAATAGCTCGTGGGTGGGCGAGAGGGTGGCATAATGGGTGGTGGTGGGTGGGTGAAAGGGTGGCATAATGGGCATGGGGCGATGGGTGGATAAAAGGATGATATAATGGGCGGCAATAGGTGGATAAAAGGGTCAGGTGGATTAATGGGCGGCAACGGGTGGGTAAAAGGATAACATAATGGTCAGCAATGGGTGGGTAAAAAGGGTGGCATAATGGGCGGTGTATCTGAGCCTTCCATCACCTAATCACTACCACTACTACCACCCCTCACCCTCCTCCATGGTGTGTAATTATGATCCACCACCTGGCATTATAACCGAGCTACTGTGTGTGTTGGAGGGGCCGTGGTCCTACCGCCTACCTCTTCTTCCTCCTCCTCCTCCTTCTTTTTCCTCTTCCTCTTCTCTTCCTTTTTCTCCTCCTCCTTCGCTACTCATTTACTTTTGTGTGTGTGTGTGTGTGTGTGTGTGTGTGTGTGTGTGTGTGCGTGCGTGCGTTCGTGCGTTCGTTCGTGCGTTCGTTCGTTCGTTCTTAAGAGTCCCGAAATCCCAACCTGAAATACAGCAAATGTATCGGGGTTTTTTTTACTGTTGCAATAAGTTTTTGGGGGTCAAGGGTACAAGTGAAGGTTAAATCCGGGTGGCTTTGAGGTGTGTGAACCTTACCTGTAATTAAGCTCACCTCTGACCCTTCACCTTTTCATTACTTACCATACTTATTGATTCTTGTTATTGTTGTTGTTTTTTCATTGTTTTCTTTTTCGGTTTGTTTATTTTGTTGTTGTATATTTGATATTTTCCTTTTCCCAGTAAGTTTTGTAGATGTCTTTTGTAATTTACGTAGGCTGATGGCAAGTGGCGGTTGTGACGACGATGGTGGTAGTGATGGTGGTGGTAATGCACGGGGTAGTGGGCTCCCCTCAGCTGAATAAAATCGGCTGGTGTTAGCCAGAATAAAATACCTAAGGGATACGTTGCCCTTTAACCCTTTAAAGGGTTAAGTGGTGAAGATAGTAGTAGTCGTTGTGAAGATAGTGGTAGTCGTGGTGAAGATAGTGGTAGTCGTGGTGATGACGCTGGCTGCTGTGGGGGTGGGGGTGCACACCATAACCCGTTCTCAGGTAGCGAACATTTCATTAGGCGTGATCTAATTAGCGAACGTGTTCCTCACCTGGTGTGTGGCCCTGCCTGGCCCCGCTTAATCGAATTCCCTCGTGTGGGGACGTAGCGTCGTAGTTTCCCGGAGTAATAACGTGTCCACCCGCCAAGTTTAAGGGGTATGTGGTGGAGGTGGCGTGTGGTGGGAATGGGAGGCGTGGGAGGTGGTTGTTAGTGGTTGGTGGAGTAGATGGTTTAATGGTGGGATGATACCTGCTGGGCTGTATCTGATATTACACTCAGGACGATTCATCCATACCAATCAGGTGCATCAGGTGACTCTAGTTGTTACCTCCTCCTGATAACACTCACGTGTGTGTGTGTGTTAGTAACTCCTACGATTGAACTAGAACCATTTAGCATACATAACTTCCTTCAATCATCTTACCCAACATACTTAAAAAAAAAAAAAAACTTCACAGAGCACGAGGCATTAGACAAAATATTGACTCCTGATATACCAAGAAAATTCCACAGATAAAATGAATGAAAACACCGCCACAAAAACCCTCCCAGCCACTCTACCTGTCTTTACGTGACTTGGCTGGCAAAGTCGAGTGGAGCTGTCAGCCAGACCTCCTTGTTGACAGCAGACATACTCATCCAGCATAAAGCGTCAACATGTGGGAGCCCAAGTTGAATACTGTTATCTTTGGGTGCCACTGTGGGGTCGAGACCGTCCTGGGTATGAAAATATTTGAGTTAAGTTGTGGCGTAATGCATATAATTATAATTTTTTTGTTTTTAGAAATTTTGCCTATTTTGGGGGGAACGTGTTCTCAAGCTGTGTGCGTGTGCTAAAGTAAACCTGAGGTAAAGTCAAGGTAAACGGTGGTGAAACAGACAGGCGAAGTCGGCAGTAAGACCCGTCAGAACCCAGCGCCTCCCCCATCACACCAGGATGGCACCTCCCCATCACCGGGACCCAGCGCCTCCCCCATCACACCAGGACCCAGCGCCTCCTTCTCCTCCATCAGGACACCACCTCCCACTCCCACTCCACCTACACCCCAGGACCCAGCACTTGCTCCTTCTCCCTCCTCCCACTGGGACCACCTCTCTGCCCTCCCCTCCTCCCTCCACCATCAGGGACTCACTACCTCCTCCCTCCCTCCCTCCCTCCCTCCATCAAGTTCCACCCCTCCCTCCCTCCCTCACACCGGACCAGCCACCCCTCCCCTCCCTACTGGGACCCCAGCACCCTCACTCCTCCCTCCCTCACATCAGGACTCACCACCTCCCTCCCTCACATCAGGACTCACCACCTCCCTCCCTCCCTCCCTCCAACACTGTATCTCCCTCACGTACAACACTTACACTTACGAACACACTTAATACTTCATAATAGTACACTCATTAACTCAATTACCTTCGTCTATATAACTTAACCTCACATGTCAGTAATTACAATATGATAAATTACGTTCAGATTATAGTTTAAACTCAATTCATGGGCACCGATTATACCAAACACGAAAATATACGGTATATTCTCATCCCATCTTCAAGTATATCTTTTTATCTGGTCTGGAAGTATATTTATCTATTAATTAAGTCTGGAGTATAGTTACATTTCATCTGATCTGGGAGTGTGTTTGTGTGTGATGGAAAATTAATATAGCAGTTGTGTGTTAATCTCTCTACATTTCTAGGAAGGAGCATTAGTATAATTAGGACTATGTTTATGCTAGTAATGATGATGATGATAATAATAATAATAATGATAATAATAATAATAATAATAATAATAATAATAATAATAATAATAATAAAAACAAGGGTTATCACTAAGAACTGAATACATAAATCATTACATAACAAATTACAGTAAACCAAGACAATATAAGATACACTACAGTAGGCGTTACAGTTAGAGGTCTATCATTACATAAGAACACTTCAAAATATATTACCAGTCAAGACCATTGTTATAAAAACGCTGAAATCACATCAATTAAATGTTCTCATGATAACAAGGAAGAAAAATGACTAAAGTTGTTACAGTTTATTGTGAAATGGTTGTTATGTATCAGGTTGTTAAGTTATGGTTGGAGTTAATACTGTATCTTGGCAGAGTTTCCTGTATGGGTGGTGTGAGTTACCTGTGTAAGTAACCTGTTTGGGTGATGTGAGTTACCTGTATGAGTGTTGAGTTACTTGTGAGAGTTACCTGTATGGGTGGTGTGAGTTACCTGTGTAAGTAACCTGTTTGGGTGGTGTGAGTTACCTGTATGAGTGTTGAGTTACTTGTGAGAGTTACCTGTATGGGTGGTGTGAGTTACCTGTGTGAGTAACCTGTATAGGTGGTGTGAGTTACCTGTGTGAGTAACCTGTATGAGTGGTGTGAGTTACCCGTATGAATGATGTTATTAGGTAGAGTATAGTGCCACATAGTGTTACCAGTTGGCAGGAGTACAGTGCCACAAGGGGTGGGTGGGGAGGTTCTCAGTTCACCATAGCACCTCGTCACTGAGAGTCTAGGAACATGTTCACTGACTCTAGGAACATGTTCAATGACTCTAGGAACATGTTCGCTGACTCAGCAGGGTTAAGGATTAGTTCAATACTTACATTATATTTCGTAACAGCTAACAGTAAAAACATTAACGACAAATGGTGTTGATATTGGTAACTTTCCGGTAAGCCTTTTGAACTTGGCTGGATATATAAATTGTTTTTAGTGTGTGTGTGTGTGTGTGTGTGACGTTAGCCAGTATAATTATATGAAATGAGGCGTGTACTTAGTCCGTCATAGCAGCGTAAGAACGAGTGGGCGTGTACATACGGCGTGTTTACCAGGTGCGTGCAAGTGATAGTACACGTGTATGGATACCGCTCGCCGGTGGAAGCATGAGCGGCCGTGTACATGCGAGGGTGTGTGCGCGTGTGTGTGTGTGTGTGTGTGCGTACTTGCAGCGTGGGCCAGTGTGTGTGGAGTGATGCAAGAGAATATAATCGGCTTAGCACACCGCCCTACCTGCCTGCCTACCTGTTAATACTACTACCTGCCTGCCTACCTGTTAATACTACTACCTACCTGCCTACCTGTTAATACTACTACCACCTACCTGCCTACCTGTTAATACTACTACCTACCTGCCTACCTGTTAATACTACCACCTACCTGCCTACCTGTTAATACTACCACCTACCTGCCTACCTGTTAATACTACCACCTACCTGCCTACCTGTACTGCTTCCACCTGCTTACCATACCCCAATACCACTACCTGCCGCCTACAACCCAATACTACCCACCCCTACTTACCTTGCCTGTTAATACTACCTACCTGCTACCATTAATGCACCACCTACGTGCCTACCTGTTGATGCTACCTACACACCTGCTATATTAATACTACCCCGCCTACCTGTTAATACTACTACCACCTACCTGCCTGCCTGTTAATACTACCTACTGCCTACCTGTGTACTACTACCTGCTGCCTTATTAATACTACTACCTACTACTGCCTGCTATGTTAATACTTCTTTACCTACCTACTGTTGTACCCACCTACTATATTAATACTACTACCATACCCATTAATACTACCTGTTAATACTACCTGCCCCTTTCTTATATTAATGCTACTAGTACCACCTACCTTCCTGTTAATACTGCCCTACTACTGATATGACCACGCCTACCTGTTAATACTACCACATTGCCACACCTGGCCACCCACCTACCCGCACCCTACCTACATACTACTGGCCCTACCTACCTGTTAATACTACCACCTACCTGCCTACCTGTTAATACTACTACCTACCTACCTGTTGTAGAAAGAGAAATAGGGAAGTAAAAAGGGGAATGGGGTAGACACAGTAAATTGAGGTAGACTATAATATCGATAGAGAAATAAGATAGAAAGAGGGAAGAGGAGTAAGAGAGAATAAAACGTAGATATGAGAGAAAATTGGAATAATCTTCAGTGTTTGACCTTACGATTCTCTGACGGACCTTGACCTTTGACCTACTATGCCGACAGTCAGACAGGTAACGTTCAAACAGACAGACGGAGAAAGAACAGAGATGCAGACAGACCGATAGAAGAAAACGCACAGACAGAATATAACAGAAGAAGAATAATGAAAAAATGGAAAGTGGGTTCAGAATAAAATACAAGAAAGACGAGACGATAATAATAATAATAATAATAATAATAATAATAATAAAAACAACATTAACGAACCATATAAATGTATAACTATTTCCTGTCCAATTTTATGGTGTTATATAGTGAAAAAAATAGGTCATTATAGTGTTTTGTGGTCAACTATAGTGAGATATAACTTGTCGTTTGTAAGTGGAGGAAATGGTGGTACGACTTACGAGGTGTTAACTGTGTCCGCTGCCTCTTTGATGGTGTTATATCAGGGTTCAGAGGTGACGCGATATTGTTCTGCTCTCTCTCTCTCTCTCTCTCTCTCTCTCTCTCTCTCTCTCTCTCTCTCTCCTTGCTTTACCTTTTAATTTGTACTTTTTTCTCTTTTTTTTTCATTCTTTCTCTCAGTTTATGGATTCAAAGTTAACATGGAAATCAATTTTAGGCCCACAGACACACTATAAGCATCTCTTTTTTACACACACACACACACACACACACACACACGCCAGTTCTGAACCCACAACATGACCCTTGAGCACGTTACTTACAAGAAATTATTTGGTGGTCCCATTATTATATCATGAAGGTCAGAGGTCAGAGGTCAGGTGTTGGATGATGATACGTTTTCAGATTCGATCAATTTATTTTCTTCCCATTTTCTTTTTATAATTACATATAAGAGGATAGACTATAGTATACTGTATGGCAATTCGATAATTATTTTATTGTGTTTTGAGGATAATTTATTTTTAACGATGTATTTAAAAAAAATCGTGATCTGGTCTTCGAGAGAATTAGAATAAATTTGAAAATACAGGGTGTCCATAAATGATTACCCTAATTAAAGCAGTGTGCGAGTGTGTATAATCAGAAATAATAATAATGTAATTAATAAAAAATGAATAAGGAATAAAGTATAAAATGAGTAGGAAAATAAATATAATCAATAATTAGATAAATTTAATTACTAATTATAATAAATAAATACATATAATTAATAATTAAATAATTATATTCAATAATTAAATATAATGAATAATTAAATAAATATGATCAGTACCAAAATATGATGACTAAGAAGATAATAATAACCAATAATAAAGGATAGGAGCGGGAGGTGATGATCCCGGGTAGAGAGAGGAGCAGAGGATGAGATGGCGGAACTCTATACTAAAAATTATTGAATGATTAATACCTTGGACATGACAAGCTGAACTGCCTTGAGATGTATTGTTCGTTTAAGGGATTTTTGGGTGTGTGGTGGTGATGGTGTATTGTTGTTGTGATGGTGTGTTTGTTGTTGTGATGGTGATAGTGTGTTGTTGTTGTGATGGTGATAGCGTGTTGTTGTTGTGATGGTGATAGCGTGTTGTTTGTTGTTGTTGTGATGGTGGTCGCTGTTGTGATGGTGGTTGTGAAGGCGTTGTTCTTGTAGCGATGTGATGATATGTTGTGATGAAGTCGAGGTGGTACAGGAGTGTGTGTGTGTGTGTGTGTGTGTGTGTGTGTGTGTGTGTGTGTGTGTGTGTGTGTGTGTGTGTGTGTGTTGCAGTGGCGTGTTGTGGCTGTAGTCGTGTGTATAAGCTTCGGTAAAACAAGCGTGTGTGTGTGTGTATGAAGGCGTTGGTAGTGTTGGTCGTATTACCGTGTGTGTGTGTGTGTGTGTGTGTGTGTGTGTGTGTGTGTGTGTGTGTGTGTGTGTGTGTGCAACAGTGTTTATGTTACAATATACAGTACAGTGTCATGCTACAAAGGACAGCAACGCAACAACTGGCTGTCGGGGAGTGAGGAAGGAAGGAAGGAGGAGAGGGAATGAAGGAAGGAGGGAGAGAATTATGGATGAAAGGATGAGGGAAGAGGAGGTGACTGCTATAATAGGGACTGTTATGGTAGGGATTAAACAAGCGTACACTCTGCTTGTAGTGATGTGTCGCCTGTGTGTGTGTGTTTGTATATCTGCGAGTGTCATTAGAGGTCAAACTCGTTGATCCTCGAGAAGATTATTTACTCAAGGGCGAGTTACGAGGAGTACTGGTGGAGGGGGGAAGGGAGGTAGGGAAGTGTGAGAAAGAAGGAGGGATTGAGTGTTAGCTTGGGGATGAAGGAGAGGTATGGAGAAGAGCTTGAAAAAAGAGGGAGGGAGGGAGAGGTATGGGAATGGATGGAGGGAGGGAGGGAGGGAGGAGGGCATGGTAGATTAAGATTGTGGGTGGTGTGTGGAGGGAAGAATTTTCGTAAAGAGAAGGAGGGTTGATGTAGGGAGGGAGGGAGGAGGAAAGGAGAATTAGTGAGAGAGAGAGAGAGAGAGAGAGAGAGAGAGAGAGAGAGAGAGAGCAGGATAAAAGAGACAGAACACAGATTGAGAAACACAGATCAAAGGAGAGAGAGAGAGAGAGAGAGAGAGAGAGAGAGAGAGAGAGAGAGAGAGTAGTAACAGTAGTTAACATTTCAGTCAGGTTAATATTAATGTGATCAACTCGGGCCTACAGTGAGGTGAGGGATGGGGGGGGGCTTACCACCTTACGTGTAGGGGAGTGAGGCAGCCGGCGGAAAGACTGTTTATAGAGAGGAGGTGAAAACGACATAACATGATAAGTGATGAAGTGAGGAAGTGAAGGGACCAAAGGGAGTGTAAATGTGGGTGTAAATGAGGTGAGTGTGAATGAAGGGACAAAATGAAGCGAGTGTAAAAATGGGTGTAAATGAAGGGAGTGTAAAAGAAGTGGGTGTAAATGAAGTGTGTAAAAAAGGGACAAAAGGAAGTAAGTGTAAAAATGGGTGTAAATGAAGGGAGTGTAAAAGAAGTGGGTGTAAATGAAGTAAATGAAATGATAGTAATGGTAAATAAAAGCGGAAAAGGAGAAAAAGGTGTTTGAGTGATTCAGTCAGTCAGTCAGTCAGTCAATGAGATAAAGCGCATCTTTGAACCAATAACTCAACTAAACTGATGATCAACCACATGTCAGACAGGATAGGATGACACTCCCACAACCAGACAGTGCCTCAGTGCCTCTATGTAACACTGAACAGTATGGAAGTGTACTGTACAGTATATACAAACGTCATTTTAATAAGTACAAGAACATGTTAAAGTACAAGATGAATTGACCTGCATTGAAAGGTCATATTGCAAGGCTGCCAGTAATGTATATGCTTAGAAATAACACGAATGATAATTCTATGGATAAATAATTGAATCTTTAAAATCGTATCCTAATTTGATCTAACCTAACCTAAAATAACCCCACCCAACCTTACCTGTCTTAATCCCACCCAACTTTAACTGTCTTAAAACAATCCCCACCCAACCTTACCTATCTTAAAACAATCCCACCCAACCTTACCTGTCTTAATCCCACCCAACTTTACCTGTCTTAAAACAATCCCCACCCAACCTTACCTATCTTAAAACAATCCCACCCAATCTAACAATTTACATGTGATGGATGGCGGACTTAACGGGAGGGGGCCGTGTGTGTGGGGCGGTCGGGCTCAGTTTTTTACCCTGCCACGCTTGTCATTATTTTCACCGGCCGCCACCACCACTACCATTCGTCTTGGCCGTGTTGACTCCCATGTTGCTGTCACCTTCTGGCTCGGGCGGTGCTGCAGCTGTTCCCTCTCGTTGTGCAGCAGTGCCAGTGTCTCCATTCCTTTACCGCTGTTGCTGTTCCTCGCGGTGTTACAGTTGCCTTTTCTCGTTGTACAGCAGCTGTTCTCTCATAATGAAACAGCATTGAGACTGGTGTATATCCCTGAACTCGCTAATAATTTCAGCAGCTGTACCACCACTACCTACTACTGTAACATGTAAGGGCAGTGGGTACAGCAGCTGCACTACCACCGCTGGGTCGTGGTTGATACTACAGCAGTTGCCTCGCTCACCCTTGTTGTCCTCCCCGGGCTATAGTTGCTCGGCTGTGTTTGAAGGAGTTTCTTTTAATCTGTATAAACACCGTGCACATGTCGACACTCATATTGAGGCAGAGAGAAGTATGTTGGCACTACTTCACCCACACAACACTACACCCCACCCCACACACACATCCACATCCCACACCATCATCCCACCACACCACATCCCACCACACCACACACCCACACACACCACACCCACCACACACCACACCCACCACACACACATCCCACATCACCCCACACCCCATCCCACCCCACACACATCCCACCACACCATCCCACCCACCACACACACCCACACCCCCACACCACCACACACCACACCACACCACACCCACCACACACCCCACCCCACACCCCACCAAAGACATGTGAACCACCATCTAGCTCACCATGGGAATGTTCTACAGTGTGCTGGTGCGGTTCACGTCAACCCAACATGAGGTTCTCACCGTTTATGACGCAAAGAGAATAAGACAGAGAAGAAAAATACAGAGAAATATTTGCATACACCTACACTCCAGATGGTCCCTTGAGCCAGCTTGGTGTATCATGGGGGGGAGGGTGTAGGGGGTGTATTACAAGTGTCGGCTGTTATTGTCTTGGCACAGTGTCTCTCTAGTGGCATGGCTGTGTTGTTTAGTGTCATGGCTGGTCTCACTCCTGTACTGCTCACAACTAACCTCCATTCCTCCGTTTTCCCAGCCTCCTTCCTGCCCTGCTACTCAACTCTCTTTCCTTTCCTCTCGCTCTCTTACCGTCCCTACCACTTTCTTCCTTTCCACTCTGCTTCCTTCCTTCCTCACCCTCTTTCATTCCCCTCCTTCCTTCCCTCACCCTCAGCCATGTTAATATTATGATTTTTTAATCTGCTCTGTATCTGTGTTCTTCTGGCTGAATAAACTGTTTCAATTATCAATATCTTGTCCCCCTTTCCTTTTTTTTGTAGAGAAAGAGAGGGTGAAATAAGATCAGAGGCGGGGGAAGGAAGTTTATAGTTTGGAAATTAAAGAAATTTAGGAGGAGGTAGGAGAGGGCGGGCTGTGACCGCCTTGCTGTAAGTTAGCTAAGCTAATAGTGTGTTAGGGTTGTGTCATGGGTTAGTTATTGTCTGTCGGTACAGGCACTAGACATCCTACCCTATCCCATATATGGGTGTTTAGAGGGCCTTATTTCATATTCCGCCGGCCCTACTGGCGGATGCTGATCTAGGGAGGTTGACTATTGCTTGGCCGTATAGATCGGGGGTGGGAAGGGACTTTTTGAGATTTGGTAACTCTTTGGCAACCATGTATGGTTGTTTTCTTTGTCTGGCGGGAGTCTTTGAAGGAGTTCTTGCTCTGAGTGTTGTATCTTTTGCCAGACTGCTGGCCAGGGTGTGTAGCTGCTGGTTGATGAGTTTTATTCTCAGGTCTCTATGTATCTCGGCTGTGGTTCTGGTAAAGGGGTATCTTTCACCTGTGACGAAGCTTAGGGCTTCGTTTTGGACCACGTGTAATTTTAATAATTCGGTGGTGCTCATAGTATGAAGAGGTACTGCTGGGTAAGTTAATATCGGTAAAAGTGATGTCACCAGGCGGAGTTTTATATTCTCGGGAAGTGCGTTAAAGCGGCATAGTTTTTTCTCAGCTCTCTTCTTGCCTTTTCCTTCCTGGTGTAGACATGGTGGGAGTAACCTGTCATGGACATATGCAGGCCCAAGAGGGTGCCTCTGTTTTTGTATTCTATCTGGGCATTGTTGTGTACTGATGGATGGATGTTCCTTCTGCATTAGGGTATAACTGTGAATTTCGGGAGACTGGTTTGAATTTTCCTTTTTTTTTCATAAATTATTTACCCTTTCTATTTTTCGTCTGGTGTTGTCGACCTGTAGGACTCTTGATTTTCCTCGGTGTTTTGTTATTTGAGTGATGTCATCTGCATACATAATATCTTCGTTGCCTATTCTGGTAGGAGGCGGGGTGTCACTTGTGTAGATGATATATAGGGTGAGAGAGAGGACGCTGCCCTGAGGGACTCCGCTCATGAGTGGGAAGGCCTCTCCTGTGTGTTGTCTCACCCTCAGTCTGGCATTTCTGCCATCAAGGAAGTTGCAAAGCAGCTTTTCGATGTTAGTGGGAAGTCCGAGTTGGAGGAGCTTATATTTTAGGCCATCATGCCAGACTTTGTCAAACGCCTGGTGAGTTAGATTTCCTTTCTTTCACGCCTCCCTTCTTTTCCACCCACTCTCCCACCTTTCCTCCTACTCTCCTTCCTTCCCTCCCATTCTCCTACCTTTCCTCTCCCCTACCTTTCCTTTCCTCTCCCCTACCTTTCCTTTCCTTTCCCCTACCTTTCCTTTCCTCTCCCCTACCTTTCCTTTCCTTTCCTCTACCTTTCCTTTCCTTTCCCCTACCTTTCCTTTCCTCTCCCCTACCTTTCCTTTCCTTTCCCCTACCTTTCCTTTCCTCTCCCCTACCTTTCCTTTCCTTTCCCCTACCTTTCCTTTCCTCTCCCCTACCTTTCCTTTCCTCTACCTTTCCTCTCCACTCTCGTCCCTTCCCCCAAGCCTTCAACACGTTGGTGGCGGAGACGTCCACATAACCTTACGTCTGGGCCATCAACGTCTTGAAGCCAAAATGCTGAGTAAAGGTTGAGTATGAAGATATTTAGTAATAATATCCCCTCGCAGTAATACTTGTTCCTTCAGAAAACATGACAAGGGCTACGACTGAGTGTCATAATCAAGGGTCTGTGTGTCTGCTCCAAACTTGGTATTTTTTTTATTTTTTTTTAGTTTTCTGAGTGTATTCCCAGTGTTCTTATATATGTGGGTGTTGTTATCTTACAAGGAGAGGGAGGGAAGGGAGAGAAAGAGAGAGGGAGGGAAGGACGGAGAGGAGGGGGTGTGGGAGGGAGGGAGAGATAGGGAAGGATGGAGAGGTGCGGCGGGAGGGAGAGGAGATGGGTGAGGTAGGGAGAGGGAGGATGCGTGAGGGATGGAGAGGGGGGATGCGTGAGGTGAGGGGGAGAGGGATATGCGTGAGGGAGGGGTAGAGGGATATGCGTGAAGGAGGGAGAGATGGAGGTGTGTGATGGAGGGAGAGACGCTTGCTAGGTTGAGACGTGAAGCAGGTGGCTAGCCCCTTATCCCGCCTCCCCCAACACTGATTCTCACGCGCTGTTGGTGAATTTGGTGAAAGGGGTGTTGTTGGAGGGGGAGGGAGAGGTGTGTTGGCGAGCAGAGAGAAGATTGTCTGTGAATTGTGGTGAATGAGGGAAAGGGGAGGTGTATTGAGAATAGAGAGGGACCTGTTAAAGAAACGTTGTTGGTGAGAGATGGAAGGAGGAGTTTGTTGTGGTTGTTGACGACGAGTGAAGTCATAGTGTTGTTGTCCTTACCTGTGTAGCGGCAACACCTGGTGAGTCCCGTTCCAATTCTGAGAGATTTTAGCATCACACAAGCATCTGCTAGGTCCTGTTGATGAGGGTACAGACCTCCTGCCTCCACCACCTGTGACCGCCGTGTACCCAATGCATGCAGTAATTCCCAAGTGATGTCCTGGTTTTCTCTGAGGGATGATAATGGCTCTTTGTATTATGGAAGTTGACCTTTGTACTGTTAAATGAGTCACGTCATGAGTACATAGTCTGACTTTGCTTCTTTAAGGACAAAGTATTGCCTTATCTCTTGAAGGACGACCTGTTAATGCCTCGTTTATCCGAAGAGAGTTGGGTCAGGAGTGGGACTCTGGCCACTGATGGATGTGTTAGTAGTCGACCTTAACAAAGTGTGGACGGAGATACGAGCAAGGGTGTTGCTGTGGAGCCCCACCTGACAGTCAGCCCTCGCACTAAGAGGTCAGCTGGTCGTGGGGGTCACGCTGAGGGCGACGCATAGCACGTTTCACCAGGTATGAATGAGATGAAGGCGAGAGAGAGAGAGAGAGAGAGAGAGAGAGAGAGAGAGAGAGGAGGAGGGTAACAGCCGTCACCACCAGGCCGCCCCTAACACTACCCAGACCCCACAACTCCATATCATTATCACACTTAGGTCGTAACTTGCCTCTGATCGCCCTTAAATTATACCGTCGTCAACTAATTGATTTTGCAGCGTCTAGAAGGACGTATAAAGTACCTAGTGACGGTGGTAAGTGGTGGTCTGGGTGTTTGAGGGGCTGGTTAACTAGTGAATTATATTGCTGGTGTTAACAGCTTTCTAGGTGCTTCAAGTCAACTCAATGAATACCAATCTTAACTCACTGACTGAAGAGATTTTGTTTGCCGTCTTTATGTCGACCAGGCCGTCTCAACGCTGCCTTAGACCAGTTTAACCACATTAAGCTGATAAGTGGCGAAAATTATATTTATAAAACAAAAACATACACAAAACTATGCACAATGAGGATATTAAAGTACTAAAGGCTGCACTTACTAGTCCTTACTGTGAATGATGGATCCCAGCCAAACCCTGGACTATTTCCGTGTAGCAAATTGTTGGTTTGGTGCTTGTGTCGACGATACTGAAGACCCTTGCAGAGGAGAGAGAGAGATGCTTCAGTCTATGAGAAAAGCATAATAGTTTGTGATGTACTTGATAATAACCTTGTATACACTCCTTGACAGAAACTAGTATTTCCTCGTGGCTGCTTTTACTGATGTGTTCACTCTACAGATACATCTCATGGACCCACTCCTCAAGTGACACATTGGGACTACAAGTAAACCCATTTACTCCTTATTGAAGCTGACAGTCCCATACAAAACCGTCCATACTTTTGAGTGTTTCGTCCAGTTCCTCTGATTATGGCAACTTTAACCATTTATTTCACAGTTTACAAGTCCATGTTGTAAGCCGATTACATCCCCCCCCCCCCACACACAGCACAGGTAAACACAACAGTCTGGCAGGTGTTACACGTTATGGTCTATTGTTACCTGGATAATAAGAAAGCCAGTCTCTATGTAATAACTCACCTAGTGTTGGTCCAAGAAGAGGTGACGGTGGACCTCAGTAGTCACCTGAAGATTAGCCCCTCCAGTGTATCCCACCTGAAGTTTAACCACCCCGATGTTACTGGGGGAGGGGTAATCTTCATGTGATCGATGTTTCAATTGCGAATGGTAGATAGTGGGTGTGTTGGGTGGATAGTGGGGGTGTCGGGTGGATAGTGGGTGTGTCGGGTGGATAGTGGGTGTGTCGGGTGGATAGTGGGTGTGTCGGGTGGATAGTGGGTGTGTCGGGTGGATAGTGGGTGTGTCGGGTGGATAGTGGGTGTGTCGGGTGGATAAGTGGGTGTTTCGGGTGGATAGTGGGTGTGTCGGGTGGATAGTGGGTGTGTCGGGTGGATAAGTCGCCACAAATAACAATGGGAGATATTATTGTCATTATTTAAGTCTTTTGTAATTTATTTTTACCCAAGTTTATGTATATCAATTTATAAGTTTATTTAACAGTTTATTTATAGAGATAAGATAGATAACCTAAATAAAACTGAAAAATACTAATAATTAACAAAACATAACCCGGGATTAGTCTTACGTTGAGGTAGGGAGGAAAATATAAGCCTAATCCACAGTCTGGCAGCCCGAGGCCCACTACGCAACCCGTGTATATATATCTCTGTGTTTACGTTTGTCCACCTTGATATTTTCTTTTCATTATTTTCAAATTTGGCGCCAGTTATCCATCACGCCCCGACGACAGCCGAGTGGAGTCGAGAGGCCGCTCTGAATACCCGAAGAAAGTCGAGGACGGCCGCTCTGGGTTATAATCCCCTGATGCGACTACGACTTAAGTGTGCTTATAAGAGATATTATTTAGTTTATTAAGCATACGAAGCTCTATATTTACTTATATTACATTTAATTTATTTTTTAGTTTACGGTTTTGTACACACTGATGTCATGGAATGTGTTTAGAAGAGTTTGTTATGGAATTATTATTTTTTAAAACTCGAGCCATAAAAGGGATTCGAACACGAGGCTCCGTTTTCTGTGTTTGCTTAATCAAGGGAAACGGGTGAAGATGGCGTCGAATCGAGAATGACCCGCGGGACACTTCAGCCCGACCCTTCACCCAAGACCTGCCATTGTGAGCCGGGGAGAAGACCTGAGGGGAGTACCGCTGGGGAGACAGAATACATCACCCCACTATTTAACCCGGGGGGGAAAGTGTGTGTGTGTGAGGGGGGAGAGGAGGAGGAGGAGGAGGATGAAGAAAGAACGCTCTTCCCCATTAATTAAATCGAGGGAATAATAGAAGGAGGGGAGATAGAATTCATCACCCCATTATTTTAACCGAGGGGGCGAAGGATCGTATCTCCCCCATTAAATTTAATCGTATAGAAGTTTGGGGAGATAGAAATGCCGCCCTCATTGTTTAACCTTGGAGAGTTATGGGGAGGAAAACACCTCGTTCCTCCCCTCCAAGTAAACGTAGAACACAGTGGGGAGAAAGAACAGATTTCCCCAAGTGAACATGTGGTAGTATGGGGATTAAAGATGGGGAGACAACAAATTAATTTTACGCACTATTTGAGTGTGTGTGTGTGTGTGTGTGTGTGTGTGTGTGTGTGTGTGTGACAGTTTTGGCAGCGTCAGAGGGTGTATGTTAGTGGAGATTGTGTGAATAATATACTGTACACATGTGCGTGATTGTATACAGTATGTATAGTCCCCTTCACTAGTGCGTTTACAGGGACCATCATATAAACATTCCATAAATCATTACATTGAGATATTTGTTTTATTGTTGCATGTTTACGATGTTTACTATTGAGAGTTTCCATCTGCCGAATGTAAACAAACACAACCTGATGAGACCCTGTAAACGCACAAGTGAAGGGGACTGTACGTAAATGTTTGAGTGGTACACAACATATACGTGTGTGTACAAGTGGTACACACGACACGTACACTAATATATGATCACTTACACATAACACGGATGTGGGTGTATGTGTGGGACCTCCTAGTGGCCGGACGTACTATCCGGCCATCACCCGGCCACACTGAGCTGCTTATCTGGACCTTATTGGGGCCCTCCCTCGTGGCCACTATATTACTGGAGGTGGCTGGGGCTTATAGGAGTCCATGGAGCCCTGATGGCATGATAAGAATTACTCCATGATACTTGTGTCTGCCTCTATCACCTCCCCCCCTCCCCCCCTCGTGTATGTGTGTGATAGAGAGAGAGAGTGTGCGTGTGCGTGCGTGCGTGCGTGCGCGTGCGTGTGTGTGTGTGTGTGTGTGTGTGTGCGTGTGTGTGTGTGTGTGTGTGTGTGTGTGTGCGTGCGTGCGTGTGTGCGTGTGTGCGTGTGTGTGTGTGTGTGTGTTTTAAAGAGTACAGGAATATGTATATGTCAGTCATCCACGCTGTTCTTCCCTTATGTTTGTGTATTTGTCCGTCAACTACACAGACTTCAAAGACTGTGATGAACTAATGGACAAATTGGACCCGAAATTCCTCAACCGGACAGAAGAGAATGAAAAGAGTAATTTACCTTATCACATGACCCGGATTCTCAAATTTAACCAAGTTTAATGTTTCTTCCTTGATGTAAAAATACTGTAAACCGACTCGATTACCTCCAAAGTGCTATAGGGTTAGATGAAAATGGCGTCTATATCACAAGGAGACTTTACTGTAACGAGATGTGTTGCTTTTATCATGTTATGGGGGGAAATTCACGGTAATTTGGCCCCATGATATCCATACAATAAACTAAATCCTATTCTGAATCTATGCCAAATTTCGGTATGTTTTTTGTTAGGCCATTAACAGTTTTTAGGAAGGAGTGGAAAGTAGGAACTAAAAAACAGAATTAAGCATAACCCGCGCTCCAGCCGGTGGTATCTGGCAGGTTGTTTGTTACTCCTGGAATAAAAAAAGAAGAAAAAAAAGATGGTCTTGCCTCAGTGCTCCCGAGACCCGGAAAATCTGAGGGATTCAGTCGCCCATCATTAGTGTATTTTTGAGTTGTGGTGAGAGTGAACCTTGGGAAATGATGTTTAATTCTTTTCTTAGAGTTGTTGTTTTACTCATGTGTTTGTGTACATCTTGTTGTTAAGTTAAGTGAGTCTAATTAAAACATTCCAGTGACTTTTAAGACACTAGATGTAAAACAGAATCAGAGACGCATAGTATCTATCGAGCTATATGTCTGTAAAGGCAGGTGATTAGTTGTACGTCAAACACACCACGTCTGGGTCTGGTGTCATAAACACGGACGCCGCCGACACACACACACACACACACACACACACACACACACACACACACACACGAGCCTTAAAAGGTAAGACAAATAAACACGCCTTCCTTGACTTCAAAAGGGGTAGAGGTCAGGAGGAGGGACTAGCGGTCACATGTGTATTAGCATCACCACCGACACACTTCCTTCTTCTGACTGAAAACTTCCGCGTCTCACTACCGGAGTTATATAACACTGTCAGCGGCACAAGATAAAACTTTTATTTACTTCAGTGGCTCCCAGACGTCTCTTAGGAATTTCAATAATCGCATTAGTTGTGTCGCCATGTTGGGGAGAAGCTGGCGTCACATCATCTTGGGTAAGAGGCCGTAAAAGTAATGATCATCTGTTCAGTATCAGTCATCATGTGTGTTGCAATACTTGTGTGGCTCCCAGACGTCGCTAAGGGAGACCATCACATCGGTTGTGTTGTGTCAACTTAGAGGAAGCTTGGGCTACGTTAGTGGCGGGTCGTGTGTCAGCCATGTGTTTTCCCGCCACTCGCGCCTCTCCCCTGATGGATGGTCTAGACATATTTACCCGTCTGCCAGATTCATCATCTTCGGAGAGCTATGCTTCTGGGACGGCCCTGATGACTCTGTCGTTGATAGCTTGAGGAATTGAGGAACGGCGAGATGAGTGAGGTGTGGTCCGCCTGTGTACGTCTGAAGGCAATCATGAGGTCTTAAAAAATTATATGATATCCCCCCCCCCCTTTTTCTTCTTCAATAACACGTGAATCTAGATGGTAAAAGAATTTTATCACCTTAGGTGTCAAATAAGTATCTCACTTCGTAAACATAATTTGATGTAGTGAAAGTTTGGTGACAGCGGAGAGAGTATTTGTGGAGGTAAACATTGGTGTTGACTGGTAGTGGTGCCAGACGGTCCCCAGGCGGGTGTTGGCTCACTAGTGTTGCTTGTCCTGAAGCTTCACAGAAAATTACATTGATATAATCCTCACACACCTCTTTAGCTCCAGGTGAGTGTGGAGGCGGCGGGACTATGAAGGTTGAAGAAGAGGAATTTGTTGTAGCTATGAGCGATTTGCTGCTTTTTTGATTGTACTTAGTATAACAGTGAAGGTTAAATGCAAATTTCTTAACTTATTTATCTAAGACAGTGGTTCTCAACCTTGTTTGCCCCATGCACCCCTTTCACCATATGTCAGAATGTCATTCCCCCCTCCTTTCCAAGATTGTCTGCCTCAAAAAGTGCATTCCAAATAATATGCATATAATACTGAAAATCCTTTATTTTTTCCCATATTAGTATCAGTTCCCCCTGAAAACCTGAGGGGGGAAATTCCCCCCTGCTTGAGAACCCCTGATCTAAGAGATCAAATTTGTATCATTAAGGCCTTGCATAAACGTGAGACTATACAGTAATCACCTTCCCCTTCTGTCCGTCCGTCTGTCTGTTGATTCTCCTTGTAGCCTTAATATAATTTGAAGTGTTCTCTCTACGAGGTGTTGATGTAGCTTTTGGAGGTTTGTGACCAACATAGACGAGGCCCTATATGACGGTACCAGGGCTTTTTTTTTTACCTATTATTTTCGTCATTGATAATTAGTTCACCTTTAGGCTCCTGAGGTTGACCAGCGACAAACTGTACTGTAGTTCTTTGTTTTGGGTCCGTTAATTACATTGTGATCACCGAGGATATAAGTGAACTGATGACACTCGACCACATCTGAGTCGTGACGTGCCTGATGCTCCACCACCTGCCCTCACCGTCACTCATACCAACATTCTTATCATGGACCATTAATTCCTTCCTGAACATATGAGTATTGTTTTTTTTTTTTTTTCACCTGTAACTTTATAACTAGCATTATTCACACCTGTCTTATTGAATTGTTAGTCTTATTACGTTTAATGTGTAAGGTAAGTAGACAGGTGTGTTGCTCGTCAGGTGTATATCATCCTGCAGCTTAAGATTAGAGATATAAAAAAGAAACAGTGAGAGGATGAAAGGCTATCCAATCATAATTCGTCCAGAAGAAGTCCTCAATTGTAGGCCGTAAACAAACCTTTGAGATTAAAGACAATAGCTCAAGGCGTCCCTCAAGTACAACACCAATAAAGGCAGACACACGCACAGACACGCTCGGTGTATCAACGTGGTTTGGTGGATATCCAGCAGGTAAAAACGTGTGCCGTGTGGGAGAGGTGATGAGCGTGGGGTCGAGTCTGTAGGATCATTCCATCTCGCTAAATGATAAGGTTAGTGCATGATAGTTGATGGCAGTGGGGTATTTTGGTGTGCCCCGGGGCTGCTGGTGCTGCTCCGGCGGCTGAATGTACATTATCGTCAAACACCGCTGGCGGATACATTACCACATCCTGTAGAGCGTCGGGTTTTTATAGTTACAATGAGGTAGAGAACCATTACAGTTGCTACGATAATGACACCTACATGTAAGTCAACACCTTGTACTGAATCACCATCCCTACCGGTTTTAACAGAATTAACAGCAAGAGGAACAGCAGTAACGGAGATTACAACAGCCTTCTCGCCTACACCGTCGTGCAAATGAAGGCACAAGATGTTCTCACCACACATTTTACACCCAAGATCTCTCTACCTAAGAGCGCTTTACCCTTAGCCTGAAGATGCACGATGGGGTGGCTGTAGCAGAAAATCTCGCCTCGGAACAGTATTAGAGATAGATGAAATGTAAACAGAATATTACGCGGCGAGTGAAAAATGTTGCCGGGTGCGTGCAAGAAGTACAAGCGACCGCGGGGAGAAAATGTTGGCTGGCGGGGCTAAGTAAAGGTATTAGCCCGCGCCCCCTGGCTGTATCGCGCGCCAATTTGCATTTAGAAAGGAAATCACCAGGATATACTCCACCTCCTCGTAAGTGACAATTAAGACTTTTATTACTGCTGTTTGAACTAATCCCAACGTGCCCGCCTTCCTAGTTTTGTCTCACCTCTTTTTTTTCTCTCCTTCCTCCTTCACCTACTCCTCCACCTGCACTTCTCCAATGTCTTTTTGTTCAGTTCTTCACATCTCCTCCCCCCACCCCCCCTTTCCCACCTCCTCATCACCTCCTCTCCGTCTGTCTAATCACCCTACATCAACCCATTCAAACCCCTTTCTACTAGTTTTCTTATCTTTCTATCTCCCCCCTTCCTCCATCTCCTGTTACCCCAACCTTCTCCGTCTCCTCCATTCCACCTCCTTCTCCCCTCGCTCTCCTAAACTTAATTTCCTCTTGTTATTCAACCTACCCTTGTCTGTATCTATCTCACCTCTGTCCCCCTCCTTCCCCCTCCTCTACAGCTACTCACCGTGTAAAAAAAATGGCACCGTGTTATCTTTTGCCGTTGTTATTGAAGAAGTTTTCCCCCACTAAAGCAGGTTCGTTTCCATTGTCAAGAGGAAAATCCAATCTGAGGCTAACCGGATTTTGTGGGAATTTATATTTTTGTCTAATGCGAGAGATAGGTTGAGGGATCTTGTGTGTGTGTGTGTGTGTGTGTGTGTGTGTGTGTGTGTGTGTGTGTGTGAATGAACAAGCTTAACATTGAGGGGTGAATGCAGAGCGAGAAAAAAGCATTCCCTCCACTTTTAAAGATTACACAAGTACACACACACACACACACACACACACACACACACACACACACACACACCCACTCCAATTTCTCTTTATTACTTAAAAGTCGATTCTTCAGCTTGACAGAACCAGAGACGAATATACAAGTAAAAGGGTCGAATTTTTATACCTCGACACAGCCGTCCTGAACACACAATAGTATCAGGTAGGAATATACACTGTACCCTCCTTCCCTCCCTGGCCATAGAGTAAAGTTGATCATTATATTTTGATAGGTTTACCTGTATGGTGGATGACATTGAGATTGATTATTCCAATTTGTATTTAGTGTAACTGGAATATGTGTGGGAGGAGGGAGATGGAGAGACGTGTGGGGAGAAGGGACTGGTGGGGGAGAGAGGGAAGAGCTAGAGAGACGTGTGTGGGGAGAGGGGCGACTGGAGATAAGCACGGAGAAGAGAAAGTTTGGGTGCGTGGGATGGAGTCTTGGGGAGGTGTACAGAGGAGGGGTCGTGGGAGGGAGTTTTGGGGAGGTGTATAGAGGAGGGTCGTGGGAGGGAGTCTTGAGAGGTGTATGGAAAGGGAGGGGTCGTGGGAGGGAGTCTTGGGGAGGTGTATGAGGAGGGGTCATGGGAGGAGTCTTGAGAGTGTATAGAGGGGTCGCAGGAGGAGTCTTGGGGAGGTGTAGAGGGGTCATGGGGAGAGAGGTCTTGGGGAGGTGTATAGAGGGGGTCATAGGGAGGGAGTCTTGAGGAGAGGTGTATAGGGAGGGGTCATGGGAGGGAGGTCCCAGGGGGAGGTGTATGGGGAGGGTCATAGGGAGGAGGTCTTGGGAGGTGTGTATAGAGGAGAATAGTGGGAGGTCTTGGCAGGAGTGTATAGAGGGGTCTAACAGGAGGGAGTCTTGGGAGGTGCTATAGAGGAGGGTCATGGGAAGAGTCTTGGGGAGGTCTATAGAGGAGGTCGTGGGATGGAGTCTTCCAGGAGGTGTATAGAGGAGGGGTCATGGGAAGGAGTCTTGGGAGTGTATAGAGGAGGGTCGTGGGAGGAGAGAGTCTGGAGGTGTATAGGGAAGATGTAGGGAGGTGTATAGAGGGAAGGGGTCGTGGGGAGGAGTCTTGGGGAGATTAGCCCATGAGGAGGGTCATGGAGAAGTCTTGGGGAGGTGTATAGGAAATTCATGGAGAGAAGTCTTGGGGAGGTAATATAAAGGAGGGGTCGTGGGAGAGAGTCTTGAGAGTGTATAGGAGGGTCGTGGGAGGAGTCTTAGGGAGGTGTATAGAGGAGGTCGTGGAGGAGTCTTGGGAGGTGTTTAGGAGGGTCATAGGAGGAGGAGTCTTGGGGACAGCAGAGTTAGCGCCCCTCAAAGTGTTTAATCTGATCCACCCTCAGCGCAGGTAATGGTATCATCTAACTTTTGACGGGCTAATTACCGGCAGGAATGACACACCCTTCCCCCCTGTTGGACAGCCTCTAGCTCCTCCCAATATCCGCAGAACCTCCCCCTGGGATATATAACAACTCCTCCAGAAAAGAAAAACGCCCTTGGAAGAACAACCTGTAGCACCTCCCCCTAAGACCCTCAGCGTCCTTAACAAACCTCCAATACCTCTCCAAGAAGAACAAACCTCCAGCACCTGTCCAAGAAGAACAAACTTCCAGCACCTCTCCAAGAAGAACAAACTTCCAGCACCTGTCCAAGAAGAACAAACTTCCAGCACCTCTCCAAGAAGAACAAACTTCCAGCACCTCTCCAAGAAGAACAAACTTCCAGCACCTCTCCAAGAAGAACAAACCTCCAGCACCTCTCCAAGAAGAACAAACCTCCTTTCTCCAAGAAAGAACAAACTTCAGCACCTCCCAAAAGAGCAAACCTCCAGCACCTCTGAAAAACAAAACTCAGCACCTCTCCAAGAACAAACTGGCACCTCTCCAGAAGAACAAACTTCCCTTTACCTCCCCAAGAAGAACAAACCTCCAGCAGCACCTCTGAAGAAAGAACAAACCTCCAGCACCTCTGAAGAAGAACAAGCCTCTCAGCACACTCTGTGAAAAACAAACCTCCAGCACCTGTGAAAATTCAGCCTCAGCACCTCTCCAAGAAGAACAAACCTCCAGCACCTCTCCAAGAAGAACAAACTTCCTTTTACTCCCCAAGAAGAACAAACCTCCAGCACCTCTCCAAAAGAAAGAACAAACCTCCAGCACCTCTCCCAAGGAAAGACAAACCTCAACTTTTGCCTCTCCCAAGAGAACAAACCTCAACACCTCTCCCAAGAGAAAGACAGAAGCCTCCAGCACCCTCTCCCAAGAGGAACAAACTATCCAGCACCTCTCCAAGAAGAACAAACCTCAGCACATACCTCTCCAAGAGGGCTGACCTCCAGCACCTCTCCCCAAAGAAAGACAAACCTCCAACACCTCTCCAAGAAGAACAAACCTCCAGCACCTCTCCCAAGAAGAACAGACCTCCGGCACCTCACTCAAGAACAAACCTCCAGCACATAAGAACAAACCTCCAGCACCTCTCCAAGAAGAACAAACCTCCAGCACCTCTCCCAAGAAGAACAGACCTCCGGCACCTCACTCAAGAACAAACCTCCAGCACATAAGAACAAACCTCCAGCACCTCTCCAAGAAATTGACACTCCTTTTCCTCTCCCAAGAAAGAACAAACCTCCAGCACCTCTCCCAAAGAACAAACCTCAACACCTCTCCCAAGAAGAACAAACCTCCAGCACCTCTCCCCGGAAGACAAACCTCAGCACCTCTCCCACAGAAGAGACAAATATCAACACCTCTCCCCAAGAAGAACAAACCCCAGCACCTCTCCAAGAGAACAAACCTCCAGCACTTAAGAAGAACAAGCCCCATGCCTCTCCCAAGAAGAACAAACCTCCAGCACCTCTCCCAAGAAGAACAAACCTCCAGCACCTCTCAAGAACAAACCTCCAGCACTTAAGAAGAACAAGCCCCCAGCACCTCTTCCAAGAAGAACAAAAGAACAAACTTCCAGCACCTCTCCCACGAAGAACAAACCTCCAGCGCCTCCCAGGACAATAATTTTCCTCCTGCCAGGGGACGGATGAGCTCTTTCCCGTCTCACGTTGCAGCAAAAACAGTAATTTTTCTTCGTCTTCTCGAGATGGAATTTCGTGGTTAAGGTGACAAAAAGGAGAGAGAGAGAGAGAGAGAGAGAGAGAGAGAGAGAGAGAGAGACTTGATTAACCACACGGGAAGGAAACGTAATATTATAAAGATATAATTATTGTCAGAAATTCTCGAATGAACACACACACACACACACTGCAGGAATTATGACAGGCTGATCAAGACAATGACGTATAGTGACACTTGAGCGGATGACCAGAAGCCGTCGTGTATGTTCAAGCGACTGTGTCATAATCAAGTGTGAGAATATAGTAATTACAGCGTCCAGGGGATAATCTGGCGGGCGCGTACCTTAATTAGTGGTCAGGGTGTTGATAATGTGTGGGTGCAGGTGTTGACAGGTGAAGTGTGGAGGTGATCTAGTGCTGTGGTCAAGGTGGCTGGAACACTGGGGATTATCATTTAAAAACATGTGTGTATTTTTTCTATAAAGATAACTTAAGATATATGAAATTAGGTAAATACATGTGGTAGTAAATATTGATAATGACAGATCGTATTAAAATATTAAATGCCCATTATCTATAGGAGAATGGGTAAAAATCCTTGTTAAGTTATGATTAGATATTAAATTTAACAGTAAGTTTTTCACAGATGTTTATTTGTAACTTTAAAACAAAATGTTACAATACAAAACATTATTCTTAAGACATACAGGGTGGTTCAGAAGTGACTAATTATTTAAAGAATGGTCTCGAGATGCAAATGTGATTTTATAATTAAAGATATATTTTTATTATCGAGCTTAGGTATAAGATTTGACGTAAACGTCATTAGGTCTGAAGCGTTTTGGGGTAGAACTTACTGTAAGGTAACTTGGTCACTTTATCTTAATACGCTTCCGCTTGTGTCTAAACCCTCACCTTCCTAAAGATGATATCCTCAACACTGCCGTCTTTCAACATGATGATCCGTGTCACGCTACGAACATCGTTCGGGCTTACCTTGATGAGCTCTCGCCAAAACGCTAGATTGGACATGTAGTGGTGGCAGCAGACCGGGGCAACACCATCACTGCAGTTAATAACATTAGACTTATGTGCGACTTTGTAAAACTTGAGGTTTACAAGACACTAATTACAGAGTTGTAAGATCTGTGGAACCATATTATCGCGACAGCTTCTAAAATACTTGAGAGTTGCTTGAGAAGTGTTCCGTGACAGATTTGAGATTTGCCAAGACACCGATGATGCTCACGTCGAACCTTTGAGGCTTGCTTATATATATATATATATATATATATATATATATTACTATCCTGCAGTTTGAGAGTAGGAGGAGTTGACATGCCTCAAAATTTTATTTAGGAGAGAGAGTAGGCGGAGAAAACAACAGAGGTGGTATGGAGAGAGAGACCAGGGGGGTCAGCTTTTAGAGGTCTAATGGGGGGTGAGAACCTTTCTTAGAGTTGGTTAATTATGAAATATTAGTAAGGGCGTTACACTCACACTGGGGCAGTCCTCAGTGGGCACTGACAAGACCGTCTCTGTCCTGTGCACCAGTGAGCAGTGTCCCAACAACACAACAGAAATGTCTCAAGTAATTATCAGTTACAGAACAAAGAATCAACTAAGCTACAAACTATCCCTTCAGCTTACCTTCTACACATGTTGTCATGTTATGTCATCTACATTAATTACCAAGTTATTTATACAGTTCCTTTACCTCGGCTTTTATTTACACATTTTCTCGAAGTTTAAATTCCTGCGTTTTGCCCCCACAAGTTTGAACTGAACTCCTAAAAAATTTCAGCTCGTTAATTACCAATTCTAGACAAAAAAAAAGTTTCCCATCCTTCCTAGAAAAAAAAGAGTTAAGCCTTGAAAAATCTAAAGTCTTTTTGTTATTTTATTTTTTTTTACTTTGCTCAGAGTTTCATCAAAGTTACTGTTCAAGTCGCTGATTCAGGTTCTGGTGTCAAAAAGTTGCAATTCGTACAATTATTTATACTAACTGCTTTGGTAAGGATTTTATTTTGTTTTGTTTCTTAGAATACATTTTTACGTACAGAGTCGACCAGTAGTCTCATTAGCCAAGTAAAGTAAAATGTTAAGTGTTGCAAGACTAACAGAAGCGGGAAGACACAAGAGAAAGAGACAGTCTTCCTCTGTACTGTGTCGTGTGGGAGTGAATCCAACTTTCACTTACAATATCTTAAAAAAAAAATACTCTTAATAAAAAGTGGTAAAGTGTGGATGCAGCTTTTAGTACACAAGGAGGTAACGTAACCAACACTGCACTCGACCGTCTTCACCCCCCAACTGTAAAGATAGGTAACACACTAAAGGCTCGGCAAACTGGGAGGGACCCAGGGTAAAATCTGCGACCTAATAGGGAGAAACGGCAGGGGCTATATTCACTTGGCCGCCGCACACCTTATAAGAGGGTAAAAACTCCTTGTAAATTGCCAGTCATACACATCCCAACACTTTTTAGATAACTGTCTCATCTAAACACAAACCATATAATGACTACATTTCAGGTGTATGACTCAACGATTTAAAGGGCAGGTAATAATAAAATTAATAGCAGCAGCAGCAGTAGTGGGGAAGGTGAGAGATAAAGGTGTAGTAGTAGTAGTAGTAGTAGTAGTACAGCAGTGTTAGGTAGTAGTAGGGAAGTGTGAGAGACAGTGGTCGTAATGTATGACGTCATTATTAGGTATATCCAGGTGGGGGCCGTCTGCTCATTGTTCCAGTGTGTGTTCTACACCTCACTCCTGTAAAGCAGCCACACCTCACCCCCTGTGTTGTTACACCTTCACCCCTGTGCTGTGGTTAAGACACCTTCACCCCTGTGGTGTTGTTAGTTAATCTTCTCACCCCTGCAAAGGTTACACCTCACCCTGTGTTCTTACACCCTCACCCCTGTGCTGTTACACCCTCACCCCTGTGCTGTTACACCCTCACCCCTGTGCTGTTACACCCTCACCCCTGTGCTGTTACACCCTCACCCCTGTGCTGTTACACCCTCACCCCTGTGCTGTTCCTCACCTTCTTTTCGTCTCTCAGTCATCAATGGTATTATTAACATCTGTGGTATTATTAGCATCTGTGCTACAAGTTTCATATTTTGTTCATTTAACATTATTTACATTCAATTACGAAAAGTTAATATAATATAGGTTTAGTTACTTAGAGAGTTGTGGTGACTGAAACGTGTGGCTGGGCTGGGTGTGGGAGCACTTGGTGAGTGTGTGTGTGTCGAGTCGGGTTAGGGTGTATCGGTGGGTGATGACAGCACGCTGGTGGATTAAGTGAGGTATTTGCTGTGGGTAGTGCTGGCCTTTTAACTATCCCCTCCCCAAGAAGTGATCTGTGTTGGGGCTAGTAGTGACCCTTAGTTATCATATGATGGCTAAGGGTCACTACTAGTCCCAACACAGTTGACATCTAGGGTATTTGTTGTGGCTATTGCTGGCCTTAACTATCAGTTATCATTGTTGTGGTTAGTGTTAGCCTTAACTATCCGCCAAGGTCGCTACCACCGCCACCCAAGCTCTCTTTGTATTCGCCTCATCAGCGGGTAACGTATGTGCCGATCACCTGTGACCGTCACTGATGGATATCGTACCATTTCTTTTATTGTTAAGTTCCTCGCTCTGCTGAGATCCCTCTTGTTGGCGAAGCTCACGTAGCCTCTTAACATAACATAATGACCCGCTCGCCTTGCTTATATCTCAAGGTGTCTCGGGGCCATCTTGTGGTTAAACTTGGTTTGTGACGGCTTGGAGTAGTGGAGGTCCTAGAAAGGTGCATCTGGGGAGTAATGGAAATGCGGGAAAAGGTGTTGGACGTCGGTGTTGTGACAGTACCACCCGTGGGACGGTATGTCGTCTGGCACAGCCCAACCCTGCCCCCTGGTCACGCCTCACATTCACACACGCACCTCCACACTGACGCCTGATGCTACGATCCTTCATATATTGTACTGTTGCTAGCATTACTATTCTGTTTGTATGGCTTGTAAAAATAAGGCCATGTTTAGGAGGGTGTTTGTAGGTGGTGCAGGTACGGTATAGCTGATGTACTATACCCTCAAGCAGGTATAGCTGATGTACTATACCCTCAAGCAGGTATAGCTGATGTACTGTTGGTGGAAATAAACATTGAATGAATGTTTCATATTTTTCACTTTATTCCATTATTGCCTTCCTGGAGCCGGACGAGTGAATAGCTAGCTCAAACAAATAGCAATAGATTCCAACCAAACAAAAACTCACACGAGCTTGTTAATCGCCATTTTCTGTCATAAATTTTCACTAGGTATTTGGCCCTTATTGTGTCCCGGCGGCTGATCTGTCCACCTTTATTGGTAACCTCGTAAACACTTCAGTGGCCTCCCAAAATTGAAACAGGGACTTGAATGAAGAGGAGTAAATAGAATTCTCTATTAAGTACAATCGTCATATAAGTTCACATTGGCTCATCATGTTTATAGGCAAGTCAGATAAACAAACAATGTACAGAGTTCAGGTGTACAAAGTGGATTTGACGAAGGCTAGCCCAAGATAGCCACCATAGTCGTATAAATTTGTAACTAAATATGACAACCACCACTGTACACTTACAGTTATTGAGATTGGTGGATCATTTATAAATACAACATTCATAGTTAAGCAATAAAGAAAATCTAATATTTTTGTTAACTTTGTTCTTATTATTTTTATTATAATTTATTGATAATTAAGTTATTAAGTTCAAGTAAAAATATTTCAATACTTTATATCTTTGAGGTTTTTCCATCGGGTCCACCAGGTATGGAAACGTGCTAAATAAAGGTACTTCCGAGTTCTAACATGATGAGAATGACAGTAAGTGTTGGGAAGAAACAAAACAAAGTCATATGTCTGGCCGCTGTGGGAGGAGACAAGATAATGGAACCCGGAAGAAAGGGTTAAGATAAGAGAAGAGTTCGCCAATTTGTCGTGCCGTGGAGGATGGTTTGTTTACATGTCTCAGCTGATGGATGCACACACACACACACACCCTCCCCCCAACCTCGAGTTCACTTCCCAGTATTAAGGACGTCTCGATCTATATGACTGGACGAATATTTCAACAACCACTTTAGCATATCTGATCGGAGTGTACCTAAGGTTAAACTAGGAAAAAAAAAAATAAAGTATCGTTAGTATAACTTATATTGAGAGTAATACCAAACGAGACTGAGGCCAATATAACGGATCCTAACAAAGACTTGCCTCGTTCTACCTGGATAAAAAAGAAAAAAAGGTGACCGCGAAAGGAAAAGGGTTCAGCTGCCCCTCCATTGACTCACACCCATTGGTCTCTGTAGGTGTTGTAGACCTAAACACGCTCACCATCAACATACACGATCCCTTACTCGCCCAGCATTCGATTTCACTGAGGACGAATCTGCATTACGTAACATTTTAGTTTATATTAATGAAGGTATAGTGGATGGAAAGTAATGATATGAAGGCAACTCACGCACCTCAAGGGTCTGCCTCGTGTTGTGTTTTCAGTCTTAAATCTCACTCACGGTCAGGTATTTACTCCTCTCCCATCTATAGGTGATGATAAATGTCCGTTTCAGGGCACCCGATGTGGTTAGGTTGGCTGGTCGTGGTGGTGGGTGGTCAGGTAGGTGTTGGTGGTGGAGGGAGGGTCAGGTAGGTAGGTGGTGGTAGAGGAGGGTGGTCAGGTAGGTAGTGGTGGATGGTCAGGTAGGTGGTGATGGATGGTGGAGGGTCAGGTAGGTGGGTGGTGGTGGTGAAGGGGGGTCAGGCAGGTGGTGGTAGGGAGGTGGTCAGGTGGGTGGTGGAGGGGGGTCAGGTATGTGGTGGTAGAAGAGGGTGGTCAGGTAGGTGGGTGGTGGTGGTGGAGGGGGGGTCAGGTAGGTGGTGAGAGAGGGGGGTCAGGTAGGTGAAGGTGGAGGTGGTCAGTAGGTGGTGGTGGAGGTGGTCAGGAGGTGGTGGTAGAGGGTCAGGTGGGTGGTGGTAGAGAGAGGTCCAGGTGGGTGGTTGTTGAGGAGGTCAGGTGGGTGGTGAGGTGGTAGAGGGTCAGGTAGGTAGGTGGTGGTAGAGGAGGTTGGTCAGGTAGGTAGGTGGTCGTAGGGAGGGTGGTCAGGTAGGTAGGTGGGTGGTAGAGGTCAGGTAGGTGGGTGGTGAGTGGTGGAGAGAGGGTGGTGGGTGGTGATGGATGGTGGAGGGGGGTCAGGTAGGTGTTGGTGGTAGGGGGGGTGGTCAGGTGGGTGGTGGTGGATGGTCAGGTAGGTGGTGGTAGAGGGGGTGGTCAGGTAGGTGGTGGTGGATGGTCAGGTAGGTGGTATTGATATTGAAACAGTTTATTTAGACAGAACACAGATCCAGAGTCGATTTAAAAATCATAATATTAACATGGCTGGAGCTCTCTTGTAGGCACCTGATATATACTATACTTTTATCTCAAGGAAGTATTATGTAACATTTAGTAACATGATGGTAATAAGAACATCTCATAATGTTACCATGGTTATCTCCAAGATATTTATTTATTATTTTTTCTTTATTTATTTATTTGTTTTTTCATTTATATTATAAGTATATACATAATTTACAGTGGAATTGAAAAACATAAAGATGATAAGGGAGAAAGCAGTACAACATCGGTTGTATTGAGGTGGAACAAGAGGACAGAGCTGTCAGGATTATGTCTAGTTGGCAAATATATTTATGGCAATGGTAATTTCTATCCATCTACATGATAATTTCTGATAATACGGTTTTGGTGGTACAATAAAAGCAGCTATATAAGGTAGGTATTACAAAAAATATTAATAATTAGACAATTGATACTTTTTAAGAGACGATTTAAAGGAAGGGAGCGTGGTCTTTGCGCGGATGGATGGGGGTAAGTTGCTTGGCACCTTCACACCGTGATATTTTATGGAGGCCTGGGAGAGGAGCTCTGGGAGCCTTAAGTTGTATCTCTGATTATTCCGGAACTGGAAATAATTGTTGTCAAGCAAGTGATTGACAGATTTCTAAACAAATAGGGCACAGCAGTAGGTGTTAATATCCTCGAATTTTAACGTTTTCAATTTAACAAATGTTCGTTTTTGTGATCAGTTTTTCCGTAGGTCATTGTCCGCAGTAACCAGGGATTGTGTTTTTGAAGAGCCAGATGCTCCCTGAACCTTTAAATCATCTCTTACAGAAGTGTTATACTTGATATCAACATATCGTGCGACACCACCACTGTGTCGTAACGTATTGACGCAGTTTCTATTATAATTAGGAATGTTATACAAATGTTCAGTATCGATAGTGAGTTTGGTCTCACAGAACCCAAGTACATCAAATTTGTGGGCAATAGAAGATATACACTGATCTAGAAAGGTATCTAAGTGAAGGGGAATAGAAGTGGAAGAAGACAATAACTAAACTCGGGAGAGTCAGGAAAGCAATAGGTACAATTGGGGTTGGTGTAACCCAGTGAGTTTTGTAGAAAGGCATCAGGGTCAATATGGGGAAGAATTGTGTCGACACCATGGGTGAAGGGGGTGTAACACATACGATCTAGTACATCTAAGGGAACGACACTAGCATAGTCAGTGTAGAGTGTAAATGGTACTGATTAAGGAACAGCAAAAATTCAGTCACAGGTGTGAAGATCGAAAGTTATAGTAGTGGGGGGGGATGGCATACTCACGGTGCTAAAACCAACAGAATTAAGAGATGACTAGTACTGTTGGGGTGGGTTATTTTGAGTGGGAGGTGCGCCTGTCTCTTGGTTTGAGGGCCGCTGGTTTCCAGTGCAGAGGGGTGGACGTGTAATAGGGAGTTGGCTGGGGGGGGGCGCTCACAGGTGATAGCCAGGATGTGGATGGCAGCGGCTGGTTCCCCTCTGTGGGGGGGTTCTCGAGGGGCTTTGGGGGTTGGTACTACAGCGGGGGGGGGGGGTTTCCATTTGCCCAAGAGTCCTCCACAACAAGGGTTTTATGACTGACCGTCACCTGTTTCCTGACTTCTTTAAACTGGTCCATTTGCTGTAGGCTGGCTTTAGTCGTACCTGGCATAGGTCCTCGTTGACGAAGATAGTGGTGCCTTTTAGTTTACTGCGTTGATAAAACACTGTCACGGTCAGAGGAGGATGAAAATTTTTTTATCGCGGGGCGGGAGGAGTTTGGTTCCCGACGCGTTGAACACGGTAAAACTTTATTTCAGGAAGTTTAATATGTTCATTCAGCAGGCGTGATATTTTGCGCCGGGATGACTCCCAGTTCTCGTGGAGATCTTCGGGGTCTCCGGCAAACCTGAGGTTGTTTCGTCGCCCTATGTCGTCCACATAATCCACCCGGTCTGCTGTTGTCATTAGTTTTGTTTTAAGCTTTGAATTCTCCTCACTCAGCTGTTGAACTTGGGTCCTGAGTGTTCGGTTCTCTTTAGCGTCAACGTACATTTTTGCTTTTAAGTCACTTATTTCCTCTTGCGAGAATTCTAAGCTGCTTCTAACATCACTTAGCTGGCCAGTGAGACGCCGGTCAGCTTCCTCTAGTTCCCGATGGTCTCCTTATTCATTTGTTGTATGATGTCCTGTATAAGAGTCTGTTGGACTTCCATAATCACGTCAGCCAGCTGTTGTTTCGTGAAATTTGAATTTTTGACACTAGCAGCCAACTTCGACGTATCGGAGCTGATGGGGGGAGTGTAGCTGTGTAGCTGGCAGTAGGGAGTCGGTCAAGCTGTGTAGTAGAGGAGGGTGGTCAGGTAGGTGGGTAGTCAGTCCCGTATAGGCCTCTTTAGTCACCTCAGAACTCACCAACCTAGAAGACATCATAATAACTCATATCATTGTATCATAGCTGGATGATCGCCATACTCGATTCCGAGTGACAGCAAAGTAGTAGTGGTGGAGGGTGGTCAGGAAGGTAGTGGGGGTGTAAGACAGTGTCCACACAAATCGTTCATTTTGTTTACTACGGCAGGTAACGCAGACCAATTACGTCTACCTCTGGGTGACTGGAGTGTGGGACCAGTTCTGCTCTCACATAACCAAGTCTAAGCAGTCGCCATGCTCCAAAACCCCCGCCCCTCCACTTAATAGAACGAAACAAAACCTCTTCCTTATGACTATATATTACAAGTTAGGGAAGGATGATTATGGTGATATATTTTAGGGGCGTGGCTCTCCTACAGTCTCTTGTATCAACTTTTCTCACTTGAAACTGTCGAAATGTGATTTGTTCACAATCATTGTCATTTTTCGAATGAGAATTTTAGGATTTTTCTGTTATTCTGGATGTGATGTACTAAAGTAGCTAAGTTAATTTCAATTCCAAGAAAATGCGTGTTTTTTAAGAAAACACAGCTGACGCAAAAAATTTGCATTTTTTCTTCAAAATTTCAATATACAGTAGGTGGAGGTAGGAGCTGGTGTCAGTGTGGTTGGTACCAGCGGTGATGATTATATATTAATGGTAGTGTGATGATGATAGTGTTATGTGGTTATGATGATCTATGATGACTGTCCTCAATAGTGTTTAGCATTCATTACACCACATCTCTCGTTACAGGGTTTCTAATCAGTTTGTCTTTACAGCGTGTGACTGTCATCCGGTGGGCGCCTCGGGGAAGACGTGCAACCAGACGACGGGTCAATGCCCATGTAAGGACGGCGTCACTGGCACCATATGCAACCGTTGTGACAAGGGTTATCAACAGAGCCGCTCACCCATCGCTCCCTGCATCAGTAAGTGACCCATTGCTTGTTGCCCACGGCGGAGTGGGGAAAGGGAGGGTAGAGGAGAGGGGGTAGGGAGAGACAAGAGTATAGAAAAGGGAAGAATCTCCTGTTCATTACCTTTCTTTTTCTTTCATTAATTTACCTCTGCCGGTGTGAGGTGTGGATGTTGTGTGGTGGAGGCCGTAGAATGCCACCCACCACACCTTTCCTCTACCTTCATTTAGCAGGAGTTCACATCCCGTGTCAGACTGTGGTGAAGTTACTCCCTCCATCCTTTACTCGCTCGCCTTGTTATTACCACAGTTGGAGGATCGTGCACGCAGTATTATTGGTCTACAGACAATCGTCCCTCTTCTGTATGTAAAGAAATTTAGCCACAAATAATCGCCACCATAATACCACTTTCTTTTATATGTTTAGAAGGCCTTAAGACTATAAGAAGAAACTAAGTCGGGAAAATCCTTGAAGTAGTAGATATGCTAAAATAATAATTACTTAATAAAACACTGGTGAATGTAGTTAGTTGGGACTGCATTAGCACCGCTGAGGGAGAATCATGATGGTGGCTGGTACAGGAGAGGTTGGTAATGACTTCTGCCTGGAAGGTCAAGGACAGGACTGTGGTGTGAGGCGGGACTAAAGCAAGTAGGATCGGGTAGGAGACCACAAATACCACTCCATATTCATACCCAGAGTGGAGGAAGCGGGGGGGGGGGGGGATTCTCTACGACTATATCAACACATTGACTCGTATACACTCCATTATGGCGGGCAGACCATTAGGGGTCGCGGGGCAGGTCTTGGCCGTGTTCAACTTGCAGTAGGAATGTCATTATGCAAATGTAACAAGGTTATGATCGCGTGTGTGGTGTGTTAGTGTGTAGTCAGTGCTGTTTAGTGATCACGAAGCCCACAAGAATGTTGAGGTACTTGCTTTGTCAATTTATTCAATGTCCTGTAATCATAGTTAAGACAAGTCATGATAGTGTGAGTGGAAGGTATTGGCCCTGGGATTATTCATACACAGGACAGTATGAAAATTAGATGTGAATATATCTTGTAAATTATGTTACAAATCCTGGACGGTCTGGCTAAATGAGGTACAGGATAATTAACTGTCTGAGCCAAGAGTGTGTGAATGACTGGAGTTAGTTAACAATTACTTTGACTGAGCCTTCGCTTATTCAACACTTTTAGATCAATGTTTGAGTTGTTTAATACGAAACCTCAATTTAGTTGGCAAAGCTTCCTTAGCTATTCGTCAGAATTTTTATAAAAAAAAATTCCTCTATAATAAATTGTGATTTGGGCGACCATGTAAAAGTAATATATTTTCAGCTAGGTAAATCAAATGGGCGTGTAAGAAAGTGTTGTCTATGAGATTAATGTCAAAACTCAAGAAAATGGTAATTTGTCTTGGCAAAATCTCGGAATTTTTCTCACAGAAAATGTGATTACGAGGACTAAAATAAAGGAAGAGGATATTTTTACCCACAGAATGTGAATCAGCGTGTAAAAGTAAGCTTTTGGTGAGATTTTCAAAATACTGTGGCCTAAAACCGCAAATATTAGCGATTTTCCCAAGCAAAACGTCGTAATAACTTTCCTAACTTACTCGTTGTAAACTGCGATTAAGAGACTAACTCAATTAACACTCTTTTTTTTCCAGGTGAATGGGCACATGAAAAAGTTCAATTTAATTTTGTTTTTAATCTAAAACGTCAGAAAGATTCTTATTTTCCTGGTAAAACATAGGATTATTTTGTAAAAAAATTGTGGTTAGGGTGACAATCAATGAGTATGATATATTTACCCTAATAAATTGTATCAGTATGTAAAAAGTGCTGCTGTATTAAGTTAAAGGATAATGTCTTCAGCCACAGAATATGAATCAGGAATTCAGGACATTAAAAGGAATGGTATTCATGAGATTTTGAGAATATGAAACCCCAGGCTTTTCCAATTTTCGCTGCAAAACATCAGATTTTTTTATAAAAAAACGAATATCTGAATAGGGTGACTGAGTAAAACAATACGATGTTTTCACCCAGAGAAATTGTATCGGCAAGTAAAAGGTGCTACACAGTACATGGAATTTTGATCTTAATACTTTAGACATATGGGTGAGATGTTTAACACTCACATGGACTGAGGGTTAAGTTTAACATTCAGTTATTTAACATCCACTTAAAATAAGGCTTGTTGTTAACAGTGAGATAGACTGAAACTTGTATTATTGAACACTCGGGTTGAAGTTAAGGTATGGCGGGGTTTCGATACATTACATTAAAACTCCTTAATATTAACCTGGTCATTGTTTCCTGCTTCCAGAAGTGCCTGACCCTTCGACTATTAGACCAGCTGCCCACAGTAAGTATAGACTGCACCCAGCCCTGCCTTCTTGTTTACCTTCACTCCGTTCATCCCAGTTTTAGTATATAATGAATATCCTTCGATCAACTTTACGCTACAAACTAGATTTTCAACTAGAATAATACCAATAATTTTTTAAGAATATGAACAATGGTAAGTTAAGTTAGTGCGGGTATATAATACAGTATACTCCACCGTTTATGGTCTCACGTCAACACAAAACCTCACATGCGAAGGTTAAGTTCAGGTATCTTATCTTGAAGGTGAAAGGGTGGCAGATGAGTGCTGTTTATTATCCATAGTTTTGGTGATAACACGAATGAAACTCACCGATAACACGAAAATCACTGTTGTGTATTGTGATGGATTAAGTTAGTAGCCAAAACTAGGGATATCTATTAGGTAATTAGTGTACTAGGCAACAGCACACACACGGTCAGTCAGTACATCACGAGCTGCTGCCCAGAAGAAATAATCTCTCATCGTTTAAGTTAGTCAATCAGTCAGTCATTAAGGATTGGTATTCATAGGCTGAGACAGGTGTTATAAGTAGATTCATCACTTATTGTGTTTATATTGTTATTATTTTATTACCTGGCTAGCATACCTGACCCCCATACACTACCAACAATGGACAAAGTTACTGCCATCAAGCCAACAAGTTCTCCGCCATTCTAATCCCCCAACCCACCCTTCACCCACACCCTGTAATGTTCAGGTAAATGAGGTGTCTGCGAAAAATTTAGCCAGGCGAGGGCGGAAAGGAGAGGAAGCGGTGGCATAGTGACAGGGAGAAGATGGGGAAATGAAATTGGTGGGACAGAGGATGAACAGAAAGAAGAGGGAAAAGGAAGGAGGAGAAGGAAGAGAGAGAGAGGAAGGGCAGAATACGAGGAAGGAGAGAAGGGTGGGAAAGTGGAGATAGAATGGGGAAACAAGAGAGGGAGAGGAAAAGTGATAAAAATATTGGGAAGAAAAAGAAGTTATAGACGGAGAAAGAAGCGAGATAAGGGAAAGGGATGAGAGGGAGGAAAAGAGTTGAGACAAGGAAAGGGAGGAAAAAGAGGTGAGACAAAGAAAGGGAGAAACGAGTGCGAGGGAAAAAGAGGCGAAAGCAAAAGGGGAGTGAGAGGGACGGGAAAAGAGGTGAGACAAGGAAAAGGAGGAATGAAAAAGAGATGAGACATGGAAAGAGGGGATGAGAGGGAAGGGAGAGAGATGGGAGGAGGAGCAGGCAGAGATGGAAGAGTACTTATGTATGCAGGACATGGTGGAGATGTCAGCCTCAAGTGTGTACAGGTCGGTCCCAGGGGCCAGCTGGGTCCGTGCTCGACCTTGCCTGGCTACGACACCCACTGAGGCTAGGTGGTTAGGCTAAGACACCCACCCACCCACCCTTATGAGCTAGGCATTAGGCACCTTCCTATGAGCTAGGACACCCACTTTTCATGAGCTAGGGGCGAGGACACCACTCATCTGAGGGCTAGGATACCCAGCCCACTTTTTAAGATAAGTCTCCCACTCTTCCTATGAGCTAGGACACCCACCCTTCATGAGCTGGGGCACCACCCTTCCTATGAGCTAGGGCACCCACCTCCTATGAGCTAGGGCACCCACCCTTCACTGAAGCTAGAACACCCACCCTTCCTACAGAGCTAGACACCACCCTTCCTACGAACTAGTACACCCTCCCTTCCTATGAGCTAGGGCACCCACCCTTCCTACGAGCTTAGCACCCACCCTTCCTACGATTAGTACACCCACCCTTCCTACGAGTTGCACCCACTCACCTAGCTTTACTGATACACACACAGGGATAAGCTGTTCACATTATCGTGCCTAAGATAGGTGTGTGTGTGTGTGTGTGTGTGTGTGTGTGTGTGTGTGTGTGTGTGTGTGTGTGTGTGTGTGTGTGTGTGTGTGTGTGTGTGTGTGTGTGTGTGTGTGTGTGTGTTTCACTTATATATAGATAAGTCAGGCAATATTTGTAATATCTCCTAGGACAGACCTCCCAGCCGGCTCATTGTACCAGACTCCCTGAAGCCTTGCCAGTCAGCTAAGTTGAGACGTCCACTTACAACTGGTGTCGTCACCCACACCGTCACTGTGAGCTGCTGTATCATCCTCCCTGATATGTAAATTATCCACCCATTAATCTCAACAATATCCTGACGAGGACTTCGTAACTGCGGTGATAAATGAAATAATACGAGAGAGAAAATACAATTATAATAAATGAGGATTATTAAAGAAAACGGCAAAGAAATATTCATGGGTATATTTAGTCAGAGAAAAATTTCGAAATGTGAAGTGAATCATGTTTAGTAGTATCAGAGGACTCAAGTAAGATGAGCAACGTAGACTCTTTGTCGCCAGTACCGGGAAAAACAGTATTAGGAGCTCAGGATCTGGCGGTGACCACAGCCTCGTTAATTTACGAATACTGAAGACAAGGATAACTATGCCATGACTGGTGTTTCCTGCTTATGTATGCCCACCCGCTGACGTCGACTCCCAGCTCCGCCTCCGCCAAGCACCCTGAGTGTCGGCATCATGCCAGCCCTTGAACTCATGACCTCCTAGTATCCCACCCTGAGACGTGCTGAACATGTGGTCACCCCGCCTTGTAACCTCGTGGATTATATCTGTAATTAAGTTATCATTGAAATGTGACTACACTACTGTAATTTGCCAACCTTAAAAGTAAGAACCACTAAATTGTGGTGCCATGAACTAAGGGTCGTTAACTTATGACCCCATGAACCAAGGATCATTAACTGGCGACCCCACGAACGAACTAAAGATCGCTACCGTGCACCTGTCCTCACCTTCACCTGACAACATGTATCTCATATACCCTCCTCGTACCCATAACTTGGTAAAAGAGACGAGTCACATGTTTGTTTTCGGCATCCGTGTTAAGAGGGAAGTTGGTGGGGTCAGGGAGGTGGCGAGAACAAATGAGAGGGAGTGTGTTGTTGGTATACATTAGTGGGGGAGAGGGAGGGGCAGGCGGGAAGTGGGTTTGTTGTTATGTACGAGCTTATACGAATGTTTGAGAGAGAGAGAGAGAGATTAGCAACAGGATTTTGGTGTTTATGTGTGTTTGGAGGACAAAGAAGGGAAATAGGAGGGAAGGGGAGGTGGACAAATTAGGGGAGAAGAGGGAATGGGTGTTTCAGGAGGAGAAATTGGCGAGAGGGAAGTAGTGGAAGGGAGCGTGAGGGAGATGGAGGTGTGAGAAAGGGGAAGGGCTTAGGAGGGAAAGGAAGTAAGGGGTGGGAGAAAAGTGGGTGTAGGAGGGGAGGAAGTTTAAGGAATAGGAGAGAAGGGGGGGAGGGGCTATGGCAACACGCCACACTTTATGGCTATAAATTACTTTATATCACTCCCAACCTTCTCCAGGTGCTAAACACTGCGGCCTGACGGGGCATGGATTACCCCAACCACCAGGGACACACTAACGCATGCGCCCATCACAACGCCATTTACACCTGCTCCTGCTGGAACGCATTTAGGCACAAAGTTGTCCGGGACTCTTTCCGTAAATTAGAACGTCCTTACATTGACTGGGACGCCCTATAACTCCGTACATGCACCTTTTGGGAAGCCTAAACATTTTCTAGAATGTTTAAACACCTGCTGGGATGCACTTATACCTGTTAAGGTATCCTTTCACCTACTAGAACGCACTTACTCCTGCTGGACCGTGTTTATACCAGAGGTGACGTCCTTATACTTGGCGGAATGCCTTTATGCTTAGGACATACATGCACTTGTTATAATAGTCTTTGCGCATTAGGATGCACATGCTGGGTTAGAGGCTTAGATCAACTCGTTAACATAGGCTGGGACGACTCAACATACGGCATGTGTAGACCTGTTTGGGACACTTTAACATCTGTGTAGACGAGCTTGGTTGTCCATAGACGTATTTGGGTCGCTTTTTAACACTTATGAGGACACTCCACTTATAATAGATTTTGGGGTGTGAAAAAGTACCTTCCGCGTCACTTTATACAATATGCCATAAAACTAGTTCTGATCAGAGGAAGGACAGCTGTGTTGTTAGACAAGGTGTTAACCGCGTATGTGTGAGAAAGATAAAATTTATTATAATACTGTAATAATAATTATAATAATGAACGGTTTATTGAGATAAAATGGCAGCAAAACGACTGAGAATATAAAAAAGATGATGAAAGTTAATATTGTAAAAGCTTTCTGTTCAAAAAATATAAGAAATATGGAATGAGCACATAGATTAACTACAGATATATAACTGGGGGAGCTGGTCTTGTAAATTTTCTTGAGAGAGAGAGAGAGAGAGAGAGAGAGAGAGGTTGGGTGTATGAAAGTAGAGAGAGGGGCGATTTGTGGAAGGCTATGTGGGTGGGGGAGGATATTTGTGTAACTACAGGTGTGTGATGATAGGAGGAGGAAAGTGTTTGTGTGTGCGAGAGAGGGAGTGGGAGGAATAGTAGCGTGCGTCCAAGGTAGGAGGGAAGGACATTACCTTGGATAACTGAGGGAAGCATAGCAGTCCTAGGGCCTACTTGGGAGTAAGTTACCAGGTTCACTAATGCTCCTTTATAGGTAAGTCAGTAATCTGTAAATTAAAATTCTTTACGCTTCCAGTAATAGCTGAACTTAGTTCTTACTTCAAGTTGTGTGGCAGTGTACGTGTAAGATAGAGCGTAGTAGGTCCGGGCATAAAATATCTGTGTAGGGAGGAGAAAGACATGTGGTGAGGATTCAGGTATATATGTAGGAAAGGTGTACAAGGTAGTAGGGAGACGCAGCTGAATTACTGGGCGGGATGTAGAGGACGGTATATGTATAATGGGAACAGATGAGGAGAGGCAAGGTGTGTATGGGTAGATATGAGGGGGGTGTAACCGTGTAAGGATTTGTGTAAGTCGAAACAGACATAGGATGGAGAACTGGTAGAGGAAGGTCAGAGTCCTTGTAGGTGTGTATTGGGTTCCTGGGAGAAGAGGAGGATATTATTATGTGTGTGTGGGAGGCAGAGACCAGCAGGAGATGCCTTTACCCATATAAGGCAAAGTATGGCGGTGGCAGAGGAACCATGGTGGATCACCTTAAGTCATATTACACACACAAAAAAGTTTATAGATGTTAACTTATGATTTGGCTAGAGGTCTTGGCATATACTTACGGAGACACAACTCATCGCCCACATAATGCTACTGCCGATAGTGACATAGGAATAATGTGTGCGTGTCGTGGAACTATGCATTTAACATCACTAAATCGCCATTGGTGTCTATTACAGATCCGCCCGGGGATAAGGCAGGGGTGGGAGGAGGGGGGGGGTAGAAGAAGGGAGGGGTGTTCACACTCAGGCAGTTTCAAATGGAATGCTTTTGTCCGTCGTTTCTTTAGGGGGTGTTACCAGCCCCGCCAGATTGGTCTTTGTGGAGGTCCATACACGCCTCCAGTCTTTATGGCATCCCACCCTACCTCCCTGGCCTACACCATCTGTTTCCTCCCTGGTCTCTACCGTCTGTCTGTGTCCTCCCTGGTCTCTACCGTCTGTCTGTGTCCTCCTGGTCTCCACCATCTGTTTGTCTAACTACCAGCATCCTCTTATCCACCACAACCATTACTGTATCACCCAACAACCAAACATCACCACTACCTGCATCACCCCAGAACCAGCACTACCTGCATCTGCTCACGACTACTACCACCACCACCACTACCTACATCCCCACACAACCCCCACCACCGCTACCTACATCACCCCACAACCACCAACATCTACATCACCCCAAAACCACTACCTGCATCACCCAACCACCACCACCACCTGCATCACCCCACAACCTCCACCATCACTACCTGCATCCCCCACAACCACCACTGCATGCATCAATCCACCGTCATAATTGCACCCGCCCTCAACCACCCCACCCCACACACCCCACCACACCTCCACACACCCCGCCTCACACTCCTCCACACCCCACCACACCTCCACACCCCACCTCGCACTCTCCACACCCACCTGCACCTCCACACCCCACCCTGCACTCTCCACCCCACCCTCGCACTCCCCTCTCCACCCCACCCTGCACCCTTCCACACCCCACCCCCTGCACCCCCTCCACACCCCACCCTGCACTCCTCCACACCCCACCCTGCACCTCCACCCCACCCTGCACCTCCCCCACACCCCACCCGCACCTCCACGGCTCTCCCCACCCTGCCCTCAACCACCCCACCTCAACCACCCCACCCCGCACCTCTCCACCCACCCCACACCTCCACACCCCACCCCACACCTCCCCACACCCACCCCTCGCACTCTCCACACCCCACCCTCGCACTCTCCACACCCCACCTCGCACTCTTCCACACCCCACCCTCGCACCTCCACCCCACCTCGCACCTCCACACCCCCACCCTGCACCTCCACACCCCACCCCGCACTCTCCACACCCACCTCCACATCCCCTGCCCTCAACCACCCCACCTCGCCTCCACACCCCACTGCATCCACCACACCCCACCTCCACACCCCCACCCCTCCACATCCCACCCTCGCCTGCATCTCACACCCCCACCTCACCTCCACACCACCCCTGCACCCCACCTCCACATCCCACTGCCCTCCACGGCCCACCCTCGTTCTCAACACCCATAACCCTCAACATCCAAACATGCCACCTCCACACCCTTCATCTCCACCTCCACACACTCATCCCACCATCTCAACACCTTCCACCTCCTCACCCACCATCTTCATACCCTCCACTCACACCATCCACCCTCTAACTCCACACCCTCCTTCCTCCACCTTCCACTCCACACCTTTAACCTCCGTGCCATCCAGCTTCTCACTCTCCACACCTTCTTCCACTCCATGTCCACACACTCCTACCATTTTCTTTGATAAAAATGTCGCATTTTCTATAATAAGTATTTCCCATTTTCTATGATGCTAGTAGTTCATTTTCTATGATGCAAGTAGTTTCCCATTTTCTATGATGCAAGTAGTTTCCCATTTTCTATGATGGCTAGTAGTTTCCCATTTTCAATGATGATAGTAGTTTCCCATTTTCTATGATGCTAGTAGTTTCCCATTTTCTATGATGCTAATAGTTTCATTTTCTATGATGCGAGTAGATTCCCATTTTCTCTATGTGAACATTTTCCATTTACTATGAACTCCCATTTCTTGATGCAAGCAGTTTAGCGTTTTCTTTGATGTAAGTAGTTCCCCATTTTCTCTGCTACTTGCATCAAATGGGAAACTACTTGCATCATTGAAAACAGTAACTACTACTCGCATCCAAGAAAATGGGAAACTACTTACATCAACGAAAGTGCTAAAATACTTGAATTAAAGAAAACGGGAAACTACTTGCATCAAAGAAAACGGAAATTACTCATCATAAAACGGATCTTTATTATAGGAGGAGGAAAGAGGAAGAGAGAGAGAGAGGGAAAGGTGGAAGGAGGAGAAGGGTGGAGGGAGAGGAGGAGGAGGAGGAGGGGGGGGAGGGAAGGAGAGCAGGAAGGAGAGAAGTAACAGCGAAAGAGAGGAGGTGGTGGTGGAAGGAGAAAAGTTGAAGGAGGGAGGAGAGGGGGTGGATGGAGAGAGAAAGGACTTGTAGGAGAGAGGGAGGGGTAGAAGGAGAGAAGGGAGGGATGTAAGGAGGGAGGGGTGGAAAAAGAGGGAGGACGTGGACGGAGAAGAGGGTTGGAAGGCGAAGGGAAGGAGGTGGAAAGAGAGACGGGGAATGGAAGGTGACGGTGGAGGGAGAGAGATGAAGGAGGTGAAAAGAGAGAGGGAGGGATGGGGGTGGAAAGGAGGGAGGGAGGGAGTGGACGGAGAGGGAGGGGTGGGGCTGAGGGGAGGGGTGGATGGAGAGAGGGAGGGTTGGAAGGAGAGGGAGGAATGAAAAAGAGTTGCAGGTGAACGGGAGGGGTGGAAGAAGAGGAGGTGGCACTTGGATGTCATTTAATGGTAAGTATACATAGACTCTCATACAGGCATCAATTACATAGGCTATTATGAGCATAAATTAGTTATACAGAAGTTATCATGTGGGTGTATCCAAGTTGATCAGTTCATCACAAGAGGATCATATACGGTACTCCTTCATGTTTCAAGTTCAGTGTACAAGTAGTAATTGTTATGTCTTCTTAAAAAGTATACCTTGGTATACTTATGCTTCCAAATAGTGAAGATTTTTCCTACACACAAAAAAACAAACAAGATTTATTAGAATAAGTAGACTAAGACTTGGTATATTTTTTGTAAATCTTTTTATGGAAAAAAAGTGAAATGTAACCATTTTATTAAAAACTGACTGGCAAAACAGACTGCAGTACATATGGAACAAAATGGTGATATCATATTAGTTTTCTAATGTAAATTACTGATCTCATCCTTTGGTTTCATTTAACAAACACACACACACACACACACACATATATATATATATATATATATATATATATATATATATATATATATATATATATATATATATATATATATATATATATATATATATTATATATATATATATATATATATATATATATATATATATATATATATATATATATATATAGCGATAATAATGAAAAACATGGTAGCCTTTTGTAATTTTCAGGGTGATAAGACTAGTCTGAATCTCACCCTGAAGATGAATTACACGAAAGCGCTTGGGAACTTCGTGTTTCTCTTTCCTTGTGTTTGCATATACCTAGATCACGCGCACCTACAGTGATTTATATATATATATATATATATATATATATATATATATATATATATATATATATATATATATATATATCGCTACCTGTATCACCAGCACCACCCTTCACAACCACCATCATCATCTCTTATTAGCTTCCTCATCACATCACCAGCACCACCCTTCACAACCACCATCATCATCTCTTAATAGCTTCCTCACCACATCACCAGCACCACCCTTCACAACCACCATCATCATTCCTAATAGCTTCCTCATCACATCACCAGCACCACCCTTCACAACCACCATCATCATCTCTTAATAGCTTCCTCATCACATCATCATCATCACCAGCACCACCCTTCACAACCACCATCATCATCTCTTATTAGCTTCCTCACCACATCACCAGCACCACCCTTCACAACCACCATCATCATCTCTTATTAGCTTCCTCATCACATCACCAGCACCACCCTTCACAACCACCATCATCATCTCTTAATAGCTTCCTCACCACATCACCAGCACCACCCTTCACAACCACCATCATCATCTCTTATTAGCTTCCTCATCACATCACCAGCACCACCCTTCACAACCACCATCATCATCTCTTATTAGCTTCCTCATCACATCACCAGCACCACCCTTCACAACCACCATCATCATCTCTTAATAGCTTCCTCATCACATCACCAGCACCACCCTTCACAACCACCATCATCATCTCTTATTAGCTTCCTCATCACATCACCAGCACTACCCTTCACCATAACCACCGTCATCACTTATCAGTTTCTTTGCCACCATCTCCACCGTGAGGAGGGTGTCATCGTGATCCCTATGTTGTGTGAGGGAGGGAGACACAACAGCGAGGCGGATAACTGATACAACATACTCCACCTCTTCCTTACACCTTCCTATTTCTCCTTTTCTTTCCTTCCTTCTTACTTTTTCATTCTTCCCTTTTCTTCTACTTCACCTTGCCCCCTTTCTTTCCTTCTTCTCCTCCCCCTGCAAGTAGATAATACAATTAGGGTTAATATGACGGTGACGTACCGTAGAAACCCACAATTGGTCGGTAAAGTTTATATGGGCGAGGTAATAACGCAGCCTTGACCTGTCATTGGCCATGAGGATTGTGGTGGGTGGAGCATTATCTCTGCAGGTTAGTGTGGGCGGAATAATGAAGTAACCGAGTCCTACCATTGGCTAAGAGGATGACAGTGGACGGCGTGGTTGATGGGGGGTATGGATTATGAGGGTGTATTGTGAGGGGGGTAGATAGGCAACGTCAAGATGGTGTTTTTTTTTTGAGACCGGCGGAAATATTTCAAGTATTGCTAATATATTATGTCTGCACCCACGTCTACACCTACACGCACACACATACACTATATATATATATATATATATATATATATATATATATATATATATATATATATATATATATATATATATATATATATATATATATATATATATTGTGTGTGCATTTAACCGTGCACACACACACATGAATTATACCACACGTCGATATAAAATATGAGGGGACTGTTACCCCGTGCAGTGAACAACAGACGTGGTCGCTTTAGTTACACCCTGCAGGACCTCCAACTGCTTCAGTGATACTAGTCGGTTTATTTATGAACACGACAATGATGACCCCGCGTCGTTTACCTGCTCCCTTAAGTTCATATTTTGGAAAAAATTATGGTTTGCGCGGGAAAATGATAGCAGGCACGGTGCTATAAGATGTTTAGACCACAAAATATTTATTTTTCCTTTTCTCTGTGACTTAGAATTACTCTTGTTAATTAATTTAAAATAAGTTTTAAAGAAGCCTGCCGCATAAGTTTGTGTTACAACATTTTATATAAGATTAAATGAAGGAGAAAAATTATGCCGGTAATCGCCGTAATTCTTCCCAACATCACGCCTGCCTCGAGTGAAGTGTGCTGGGAGGCAGGAGTTATGAGACAGATAATGAGAATAAGTGAATAAAATGTCTGGAAGAGTGAAAATAAGGAGTCGGAGGAGGAGCAGCAGAAGAAGGAAGAGGAGGGTAGGTGGTGGTATCGGCTAGCCTCCTTTGCTCTTGTATCATAATTCCCCCCAAACTCATTTATTTTCCCCTTAACTGAACTTATGAGAAGGCAACAATTTAGGGCAGAACCTTTGTACGATTTCGGTGTCATTAACCGCCATCTCTGCTTAAGTGTGTTCTCTTGTAGGTCCGGAGAGGGGAAAAATGAGCGTTAGAATTATGTTCCACAGTATAATTCACACATACATACACCAGAAAACACATGTACACTCCCATAACACACACACACACACACACACATTCAAGAAACACACAGACATGGACGCCATCAATATTACGGGGGGAGGGGTGTGGCCTACAGGTGTCTCGCCCATATGATTGGCAGTTAATTAATAAGTGGGCGTGGCCAGTGAGGGGAACAGGAAAGAAGGGTGTGTGTGTGCTTAGGTACTTGTGTTTGTAAACCAGAGCTTGTGTACAGTATCTAAAAAAAGTACGTATATGCTAGGATGGGCCTGATGACTTACGAAATGCTCTTGATGCCCCTAGAAGGTTGGTACGCTTATGTTAAACTATATACCAAAGTAAATGCATGTCCCAATATCTATCATCCGTGGTCCCATAATGTTTCACTCAGTGTGGACAGATACTGTATTGTGTTTGGGTTGGGGAGTTTATACCCAAAAATATGGAAAACGTATTGAATATAATAATAATAGTAATAAACACAAACAAAATTTAATAAGTAACTATACCAAATCAATTTAGATAAGATTATAAAAAAGAAAATGTGTTTTTTTGTAAAGTAATTCTGATTAGATAATAAAGTAAGTACTCCTATTAACAAGAATGTACAACTGATTAAATAGGAGTACATCTGATTAAGTAACACAAAGTACACCTAATTAAGTAAGAAGTTACACCTACAATAGCTAATAAGTACACCTGACTAAATAAGAAAATACACCTCATTTGATATGAAAGTACACACTTAAAGAAGAAAGTACACCTGATTAAATAAGAATGTACACTCAATAAAAAGGTCCACCCAACTAAAAAAAAAATTTCACTAATCACTTGTGGTAATATTTGGCATCTTTACTCATACTTTTCTGTATGATTTTTTTGTATTAATCTAATGAATCTGTAAAGAAAAGTAGCGTCCACTCGGTAATAAACCACTCACATATGACTTACATGTAGATATTGTCAAGTATCGAAGGAATTTTGCTCTCAACTGTAAAATCCTCAGTGAACCAGAAAGTCTTTGTGGAGGCAAGAGTGTTTGTGACTCACCATCATCACCACCATCACCTCCACCAGCACAAAAACAATCAACAGCACCAACGTCCATCGTCACTTGGTAATGACACGCTTATATAAGCCTCCATTGACACTTCTATGGTATGAGGAAGAAGACTTCCAAATCTGTTTGGCTGGGTATTAGTTCCAGTTGTGCGATTGGTGGAGGGAAGTAGTCAGACGGACAACCGGATACAGGCGCTTTCCCGTCCATACCCCCATAGTGTAGCGGGCGTCAGGTGTGGGTCAGCTCTGGCAACCTCCTGCAGGCACGTTCACATGATGGTCTAGCTGTCCTCTAAGCCCCCACCCTTTTCATGTGACCACGTCCCCTGCCTCACCACCACCTTCAAAACAAGTCATAAGGGAAAGTTAATACAGTGAGCTTATTCAAGTATCCACGACATCGCAGGAGAAGGGTCTCGTCGCTCCATAAGAGCGAGTATTAACGGCTGGCAGACAAGTAGTAGTGGTAGCGGGAAGAAAGGCTGAGCGTGGGAGATAAATGTCCACAAGACGTGGGAGCCTGAGGCAGGCTGGTGGCCGTCTGTAAGATCTGTAGGATACACCTTTGGCAACAACTACCATTCTTGGTCGCTGTTGTATCCTCTATGGTGTTTCCAGTACACGTTTGGTTACACGCATGTGTACGTTTGTTCATCACATACACTCACACCCAATATAAATGTACTAAACCCATGCACGGTTAATTAGTTGTAGGTGTGCCAGGTCCCCAACCCGGAGTATTGTGTATACCGGTATGATGGTGAGGCTGAGGCTCGCGTGTCACTATCCTGGCCACTTGTCAAGAACACAGCCCTGCCGCGCCTCATTACTCGTCGCTGGCCGTGGGCACTTCTTCACGGACACTGCTGCTGCCATTAATCCTAAATGACTCCACAGTATTACCACTCCGGAATGTTTTTAAGGAGAGAGCATGAGATACACCCAGGGGCTTGTGCCTGGCCAGGGCTAGACCACACACTCCTGCACGCTGCTCGAATCTCAACTTGTTTCTATCTCAGACTAGAATAAATTTCTACCAACAATACAGTAGAGATAGTGGTGGAGGGAACCAGGGCGGGAGGGAGAGAAAGATCACTACTCACACCTCTGTTCAACTCACCCAAGACACGTCGCTTACATTCCCAGTTTTAAGTTTTTCCATACTACGATCCATAATTCAAACAATATTAATTAAAATCAGAGAGCGTGCTTGTGCCTATACATTAAGGTGCGAGGCTCTAGTATATAATTACTATATGTGCGAATAATATTAAGGAGTCTGTTAAAACATACGTTCATTGTTTTATTGCTACTAGCACAACCCGGCCCTATCTCTCATTCACAGTAATAATAATACAACTCGACTGATGTACTTCCATTACACAAATAAGATAATAATAAATGTATGATGGGTAGTGATGTTAAAACAATACGCAACTGCCGTGTTATCCAAATAAGGGCTAATTTTTTCTCCTACAACTTATAGAAATTAGTTCATATATGGTTGAATTTGCTGTTTCATAGAGGACTTCGTTTACTGTCATAACTAATCTATTATACAAATGTTAAGTTCGATAAGATATTCATGGTGCTGTTTGAATATTACTATTAATAACTCTGTATAATTTTATCTGTGTATTCATGTACGAGTATGCAGTGAGATGACTGACGTACTAGAGTTGATGTGACACACGAGGTACAGTACTAACATTGTATTCCTCTCCTCCCCTGCAGGTTACGCTCAGCCATCGTGTGGGAAATGCAGAGTCAATAAGCGACGCCTCAAAATCAAGAAATACTGCCGCAGAGATTATGGTGAGTGTTATCAGAGTGGGGTGGAATGGAGTGGTGTTTGTGTGATAATTAGAGTGAATCTCAGATGTTGCAAGATAATAATGCTTGTGTGACGTCTGCAGCACTGGTGGCGCGAGTGATCAACAAAGAGGTGCTCGGCGAGTACACCAGGTTCGACATACAAGTGACGAACGTGTTCAAGAGGACCCGGGCAGACCGAGTGCGGCGAGGCGGGGACCAGCTGTGGGTGAGGAACGAGGACCTCACCTGCAAGTGTCCAGACATAAGGATGGGCAAGTGAGTATTACTGGGAGTGAGGAAGGTTGGCTGCTACTGCTACGTTTGCTAGTTGCCCCGTACACCCACACAATTTCCACATAATGCACTACCCAAGATTTAAAAAGTATAAAAATATTTAATAATTTACCGTGTTACTGAGTTTGGTTAATGAGTTAGGTAATGGCCAATATGATTTCAAGCTTAACTTATGAGTACAACTCATAAATACATCTTTTCTAGCGAGTACCTGCTTCTGGGAAGGAAGGAGAGGAAGCAGCGTCCAGGTTTAGTCATCAATCGCCAGTCCATCGTCATCCGCTGGCGCAACAACAAGCAGGCGCGCATGCGTCGCTTCCTCAAGAAGGCCTCCAAGAAGTGTCGGCCGTCGAGGTACTGAGCGGGCCGCCCTTTGCCACTCCCGGCACAGACGAGGCTCGTGGCTCAAACTTCCTTTTCCTAAGGAAGAGGAAAATGGGAAAATGTGCAGTCAGGCCCATTGTTTATTATGCAAAAGTAAAAATGCGAATAAGTACAATGGTTTGACAAGAGAAAGTGGGATGAAGTGGTAAAGTTAAGCGGGTACGACACGAGTGTGGGGACGGACGCGGGAAGCATCTCAGTGTAGCCATAGTCTTCGGGGTTGTAAAATGTCCGTACTTTATGGAAAATCAATTGTAATGTTTAAAAGCTGTAAAGCCGAGCCCTGGAGTCTGAATATTAGCACTAAGATGGGCTCTGCAGCATATCACTCTCTTAGCTTAACACGTAGAATAGAGCAGCGTCTGGGCTGCCGACGAGTTGATGCGTTGTATCAATGTTCACCAATGTCAGACTAATATTTGTTCGAATTCTTAATGGCAATTTAGCCATTATAATTATACTGCTTTATGCTCTCTTACAGTGTACGTTTTCAATAGTGTACATAACGATCACATTTATGTGTGTTCATTAAATGAATCGTGTTCATATTAACTGAAAAGTATATATCCAGTTAGATTTAGTTAAGTCAACACACTCCCGGACTGAAAGCACCAAGACGCGCCACAGCTGGAGTAAATGGAGGAACATGTCATTCATTGGTTCTCAGTGTACGGACGGACTTTACCCAGCCAATAAGCGCCCAGTTGGTGGCACTGAGTGTTTGGTGGGGCGTGTGTTGACAACGGCGCCCCGGACGCGGGGGTGTTTGGTTGACAGCTTGACGGGAGCCACCTCACCCGTCACACAAGTTCCTAATTTGACTAGGGCCGTTTGTGAACGATTTTGGGCGGGATCTGCACACCGATTTCTTAGGAAATAAATGTTTCGATCCTTCTCATCTGGTGTTTCGAGCGGCAACACTACCACTCTTATGTTCTGTTGAGTCAGCCCTGGACAAGGGAAGGGAGGGGAGAGTGAGTCATAAGTTTCTTTTTATTTTCTCTAAAGAAAGTTTATGTGGTAAAATATCCGTCGTTAGTGATTTTCTGCTTGTGAATAAAAAAAACAAAATGGGTCCAGCACCATAACTTAATTAATGTTTTAATGGGAAAACGTTTTCCAGCCAGGATGTTGGCGGCTATGTCCAGGACTGACAGCGGAATATTGTAGAATGTTGAAGTAACGCTGTACATGTTGCCGTCTGTGTGGGTACTTAACACACACCTCTCCTGCTTTAAGGATACAACAAGGATTTTGCCATGTACTGAGGAAACGCACCTCACCTCACACACAGCACCAACACTCTCACCATGTGCATCTTACACCTTCTGAAGGCTATTACCACGTCGACGAATACCTTGTTTTACATCGTACTGGTTATCTGAACGAACTGTTGTGGAATCAAAGTATTTTCTCGTTGTCTCTAGCTGAGCACAGGGGTAATAGAGCAGTGGTAATGAGAGGTGTAAGTGGTGGTGGTACGTCAAGGTCACTGTGTGGTGCGTCGCCTCATTACCACCTTCAAATTTATTTCATGTACAAACTCATTTGTGTAATTAAAATTCCTCATTTATAGCCTAATGTTTCAGTCACTATGTGTGTGTGTCTGGCAATGGTATATAACTATAAGAGGTAATGACTAATTATGTTGAACTTAGAGCATTAGAGGCAAATAATATTATGGTGATATTTTAGGAATTATCTGTCTAGTTCTTCAGCACACCTTTGCTCTCACTTATAATCAGTAGAACGCAAAAAAGCTCAACATGGAAGAATGCTGATAATTCGTTTGAATGTCAGACATACTGCATATTAACGTGTCACTTGCACATGCAATAACCGAGCGGAAGAATGTAGGCTGCGTTTGATCCTAAAGTGAATATTAACACAGCAGTTCATCTTAACATATTTTCTTGGTGGAGACGGCAAGACAACTCCCACTGGTCCAGCACGATTATAATATTTTGATAACACGCGTATTATTAACTATCTACACATCAATTAGTAAAAGAAGGACAAGATATGAATGGTGTATGTCATAAAGAACGGTGATGGAGGAGGATCAAGCAACAGGCATTCTAAAACAAGTTACATTTACCAGCTCTCATTACTTACTTGTTCCAGATACATTTACCTCACTCACTCTTCTACTAAATCTTGGCGTCATATTCGTCCTACCTCTCACGTTTAGCCTCAAGAGAAATATATATAGAAGACTTGGCTAAAATTAGGCTGGAGGTAGAACTAGCTACAGGAGCTACATTGTCGGTAGCATTATTTATTGAAACGTTCAAGAATTTAGCGAGGTGAGTTACTCGGTTAAGGATGTTTCACTCGTCTAGAAATTGTCAAAATAATAATTCCAGCAAATAAACACCGAACAAGACATACTTACAGAATTACAGTAAATATTAAAATACTCATTTTAATAGGTTAACAAACGAATATAAAATTTCTACCTGAAAGACTTGATAATGTGGCTTGAGTGAGGGGGAAAGCGGGCAGTGTTCGGCCAGCACTTCGAAACATACAAGGACGGTAACTGGGTGCCTCTACTGTCTTGTCATATAAGATTACTTATGTTGCCGAGTGTGAAACTTCTCATACAGAGGTGATAGATTAGTAACTTACAAGATGGGCGAGTGGTCGAGGCTATAGTATACAGTTCATAGAGGCGAGGCAGTGAACCGAATGGCACAGCGCTGTCAACTGATACTTTCATATTTTTTAACCGTGCTTCTCCTTTCATATTATACCAACAGATTAAACCTTGTAAACATCCGAACGAGGATAATGAAAATGATCATAAGTTTCTTAGTTCCGCAGGTCTGTAATTCTGATGTAAAAGTCCACTACAGCCACGGGTACGACAAGACAACGCTCTGCAACCTCATAGCCAGGGGGATCACTCCAGTACAGTTTCTGAACTTTACATTTGAAGCATATGTGTACTATAGTTTTTGATGCCATTGCGAACGTTACTACTATCCAGATAAATAAAAAACCTAGTTTACGGAAGCAAAGGTTAACTTATGTTCTGTACAGTCTCAATTGAGGCGTCAAGCGTAGGAATGACGAACTCGCCAAATCATAGTTTTGAGTAAACAGGCTTGTCATTGTATTATGCACACCTACACACAAAAATTATCAATATAGAACATAACTGAAGCAATTCTATCAATATTCCATGGCGCTGTGTGATTTTACAGTTCTAAAACTTTGATATGCGTTTACTCAAAACTATGATTTGGTGGGTTCGTCATTCCTACGCTAGACGCCTCAATTGACAACATCTTCACAGACTAAATCACAAATAGTTCTGCCTACCTAGTACGCTTCAGAACTTGAGAGGAGCGTCTACAGGTGTGGTCCTGTAGAGAGATTGGAAGGCTTGGAACAGTACCATATAAGCTCTCCCGCGCCAAGTAGTAACAAATACTGTAGAGCACATTATACCCACCAATACTCACTTTTTTTTTTTTGTATTTCTTAATGCCACGTCCTCACTTTACATAAACATCACTTTGTCAGTATACTTGGGTAGATAATAACAAAAGGAAGGTGTCAATATATCTTGGCGTGGCCAATGAAGAAAAAGTATTAATTTGAGAAGTTTGCAGAGTTAAGCTTCATTGTATAAAAAAACCAAGTTACGGTGTTAGAAGTTGTGCACGCAGATAATCACACTCACTATGATGACGTGTAAACTGTACATGTTATCCTCCTCAAGAGATAGAATTTGATAATGTTGTGAACTTCACTACGATAATTTAATTTATACCTCAGATGAAATGCAATCAAATAGTGTGTATGGATTTTTCCACTGTAGATGAATTCAGTATGTTGTAACGCGTTTTTATTTAAAATTTTATGTAATTGATGTTCAAATTAGCAATTACTTAAGGTGTTGACAGGCGTATATATTGGTTTTGATGCTGACCTCTCACCGCAGTGGGCACTTAGAGACTCGAGTGTTAGGCCTTCTGACACAGTGATGTAACTTGATCGTCACTCGCCCACACTTAACACTTTGGCATGGAAAAAATAAGAATCTTAAGTCTTATCCAACCCCATGTTTAAAGATGCTCTGTAAATCAAAGGGGCGAGTATTTCAATTTGGTGAGATTGGCTGACAAGTTGTAAACACAACCAGATCCAGTTATGTTTAGTAACAATCCTTCAGCCAAACCACTTAACTCCCTCACTGTGGTTCAGTGAGCCGCCCAACACCCGAGTCTCGTACCTTGAAAATCGTGTAGCTCTTAAACTCTTTGTCCATGAGACGCATATCTTTATTTTTGTCACTGTACAGTTTATTTTTAAGACTGATGTATATTTGCATATTTCTGTATGTGTAAAAATCACTCCTGCATAATATGGTTTTTATGTTGTGCCAAACAATCTCTCGACAGTAAACTAGGGATTAAGTGGTGTATTCTGGACAAGTTCCACCACACTGGCGAGGCATACACCTCAAGCCCGCACTCACCTCACTAACCTTATACAGGCCTTTCATAAAGACTGTGGTGGCTTTGAGCAGGACTGTTGTGAGATCTTGTTGCCAGGTTAATTGTATAGTGAATGTATATTGACATATTGACTATAAATTGATTTTGGTATACAGGGTGTGCCACAAAAGTATTGTTCCAAGTCGCTGTACAGTAATGTGTCATTATTCGAATGAATGACCAAAATTGCCATGATTGCATAGAGTGCGGGCAGGAGGGACATGCACTGTGAGGGCATCGTCTGAATACGGACTTAAATGTTTCCAGCAGTTTGTGTTGTGAACTGAAGACGACAGCAGCAACCCCAAGAAGTTTCTTCACTCTTATATTGAAAACGTATCGCTTCAATTAATTTTCTAAGAATACCAAAATAAATTTGAACCTCTTATTGCTGTCGTCAGGCCTGGGTCGTGCATGTAATCCAAATGAGATTTCTAAGTGGAGGCTATTGTGAAAACTGTGTGTTCTATTCTCCCGCACTGAGGCTATTGTATGTGTGGATGAACAGCAGCCCTGGTTCACAACGCAAACTTGGCGGCGAATTTCACGCATTACATCGCAGCACTGTAAAATTCATTATTTAACCTGAAAAACCGTCATTGAAATGCTCCGACTCCGTAAGTGATATCTGTTATGCCAAGATGAAAAGTTCATGCGGTGTAGTGCGTGGTGGGCTGCCGCGCCGCGTGTGACAGTCCTGCATATCAGCGGGGGGACGCAGCTGCTGCCTTACTCCCACACTTCCACCCAGCTAGAACCAACTATAAGCCTACACTTCCATTAAATTATCAAAACATTTTGCATTGTAAGTATTTTCTTATTATAAGGTGAAGAAATAATGAAGTGTTTCTAGAAGTATCTTGAACGTAAAATGTATAAACTGGGTAACACAATGCTGACAGGGAAATACGAATGACTAAACACAAGCTAAATTATGTATTGAATGAAAAAGCTTGAGGTGGCTTACTGCTCCACAAAGGTATGAGGGGATGAGAATAGACTAAGTACTATATTATCTTACTCGTGGAGTTAAGCTTAGACATTGGCAGTTGTATGCCATATATAAAGTGTAGACAAGAGTAGCGTGGGAGTGAGTGTGGGAGTACTGGTGCCCGCTGTGCCCCCCTGAAGCACCAGTCATGTTGTCGGTGTCGCCACGGCGCTCTGTACATATTTGCTGACGTCTATTTCTATTTTATATTTACATGTGCCACGTGTACCACAGATGATTCATTATATCAAATAAATGTATTCGTAATAGGATGGTCGTGTTTTATTCTTACCACTACACATTAGAGATTATGAAAACATTCAACTCCATAATCTTGTTTCACCTGATTTACTGCAATGAGTAATTATATAGATCATAGTAAAATGGGATAATGCAATCTGAATCAAAGGGATAATGCATTCTGAAATGAAACACTAAGTTAATCTTTAAATTAACATGAAAAAGTTAAATTTGGTAAACTAAACAATATACAAAAGTATAAAAGTTTACAGCAGTTATTTATACTGAAGTCACATTCGAAAATATAAACGCTTCCTTTAACTTTATTCACTGGCTGGTGAGGGCCGGCGTTTATCATTTATGTTTTACGTTGCCAGAAACTAATGCAAATTTATCGAGATGTGCCTTGGAGTAACATAACATAAACCAACCAATAAACAATCGGCCTAAATCAACTGCAGAAGAGTATGCTTATGATTGCCTGTCACAAAATATTAAAGACGGATGTAATGCCGGTTAAGTTTAACATGTTTTCCAAAGTAGATTATCATAGAAAACGGGAAATTTGTATCACAGAAAATGTGAAATATATCTACTTTCTGGGAGTTTATCACTTTCCGAAAAGATTATCTACTCGAAATAAATTTTCGACTTTTTAATGTTAACGACTTTTGTAAAAGTAGATTAACGACTTGGGAGATATTAGCCATATTTTCTTCTCCAAAGTAGATTATCATAGAAAACGGGAATTTTGTATCACAGAAAATGAAATATTATATCTTTCTGGGGAAAGTTGGTTATCTACTTATCATAGAAAACGGGAAATTTGTATCATAGAAAAAATGGGAAATATCTACTTTCCGAAAGTTGGTTATCTATCGAAAGCGGATAACTAATTTTCGGGAAAAGTAGATTTCTAATTTTTGTAGGAAGCAGATTAACATCTTTGAGATAACATATTTTCCAAAGTAGATTAGCATAGAAAACGGGAAATTTTGTATCATTAAGAAAATGAAATATTACACTTTGGAAAGTTGTTATCTACTTATCACATAGAAAAACGGGGGAAATTTGGTATCACAGAAAATGTGAAATAATATTTCTAAAGTTTGTTATCTATTTATTTACAGAAAAACGGAAAATTTGTATCATAGAAAATGGGAATTATCTACTTCCGAAAGTTGGTTATCTACTTCTGAAAGTAGATTATCTACTTTTGGGAAAGTAGATTTTCGACTTTTGTGGAAAGAGATTAACAGACTTTTTGGGAGATATTAACATATTTTCCAAAGCAGATTATCATAGAAAACGGAAATTTGTATCACAGAAAATGTAGAAATATTTATACTTTTCTGAAAGTTATTATTCACTTATCATAGAAAAACGGAAATTGTATCATAGAAAATGGGAAATATCTACTTCCGAAAGTTATTATCTACTTTCCGAAAGCAGATATCTACTTTTCGAAAGCAGATTGACTTTTGTGGAAGTAGATTAACGACTTTTGGGAGATATTAACATATTTTCCAAAAGCAGATTACATAGAAAACGGAAATTTATCACAGAAAATGTGAAATATTTATACTTTCTGGGAAAGTTATATACATTCACTTAACAGAAAACGGAAATTTGTATCATGTAGAAAATGGAAAATATCTACTTTCCGGGAAAGTTGGTTATCTACTTTCCTGAATGTAGATTATCTAATTTTCGAAAGTAGATTGATTTTTGTGGAAGGGACAATGACTTTTGGGAGATATTAACATATTTTCCAAAGTAGATATCATAGAAAAACGGGGAACTTCAGTACCAGAAAATGTATTTATACTTTTCTGGGAAAGTTGGTTATCTACTATCATAGAAAACGGGAAATGGTATCATATGGTGAAAATGGTATCTACTTCCGCTGGGAAAGTTAAGTTATCTACTTTCCCGAAAAGGATTATCTACTTTAAAGTAGATTTTCGACCTTTCAGGAAGCAGATCAACGACCTTTGGGGAGATATTAACATATTTTCCAAAGACAAAGATATCATAGAAAATGTGAAATACACACTTCTGGAAAGCAAATTTCTTCTGGGAAATTTCGACTTTGCAGATTAACGACTTTAATTTCCAAATGAAATATTTCTGGGGAAAGAAAACGGAAGTTTGAACATTAGCTGGCTTCCAGAAAAATCTTGAAAGAAAAATGTGAAGATACTTTCGGGGAAAGTTGGTTATCTACTTCATCATAGAAAATGGAAATATCTTTTTCCGGGGAAAGTTAGTTACTTCCCGTTTCTATGATAATCTGCTCTGAAAATAAATGTTAATATCTCCCAAAATTCGATAATCTACTTGCAAAAAGTCGAAAGTCTACTTTAGTAGATATCTACTTTTTCGGGAAAGTAGAGATAACCAACTCTTCCCCGGAAAGTAGATATTTCCCATTTTCTATGATACAAATTTCCGTTTTCTAAGATAAGTAGACAACTTTCCCAGAAAAGTATTAATATTTCATATGATACAAATTTCCTGCTTATGATAAAGTAGATAAATCAACTTTCCCAGCAGAAAGTATTAATATTTCACATTTTCTGTGATACAAATTTTGCTTTCTAAGAGATAATCTAATGGGAAAATATGCTAATATCTCCCAAAAACGTCGCATCTTACTCAAAAATGAAAATCACTTCTTAGGTAGATATTAATCTACTGGGAAAGTAGATAAATCAACTTTCCATGGTGCAGATATTTCATTTCTAAGATACAAATTCTCCTTGCTTATGATAAGTAGATAACCAGCTTCCTAAAACTTGAAATTTGTATCACAAAATGAAATATTAATACTTTGTGGAAAGTTGGTTATCTACTTATCTGAAAACGGGAAATTTGTATCATAGAAAATATGAAATATTATTACTTTCTGGGAAGAGTTGGTTTATCTACTTATCATGAAAATGAAATATCTTTTCAGGAAAGTTAGTTATCTTTCCGTTTTCTGATATTTTAGAAATTCAACTTTCCCAGAAAGTATTAATATTTCACATTTTCTGTGATACAAATTTCCGGTTTCTATGATAATCTACTTTGGAAATATGTTAATATCTCCCATCGTTAATCTACTTCACAAAAAGTCGAAAATCTACTTTTCCGAAAAGTAGATAATCTACTTTCCGGGAAAGTAGATAACCCTTTCGGAAAGTAGATATTTTCATTTTCTATGATACAAATTTCCGTTTTCTATGATAAGTAAATAACCAACTTTCCCAGAAAGTATAAATATTTCACATTTTCTGTGATACAAATTTCCGTTTTTCTTGCTAATCTACTTTGGAAAATATGTATCTTCCCAAAAATTCGTTAATCTACTTCCACAAAAGTCGAAAATCTACTTTCGAAAGTAGATAATCTACTTTCGGGAAAGTGAATAACCAACTTTCGGAAAGTAGATATTTCCCATTTTCTATGATACAAATTTCCGTTTTCTATGATAAGTAGATAACAACTTTCCCAGAAAATAATATTTCACATTTCTATGATACAAATTTCCGTTTTCTATGATAAGTAGATAACCAACTTTCCCAGAAAGTATTAATATTTCACATTTTCTGTGATACAAATTTCCGTTTTCTATGATAATCTACTTTGGATATTAATATCTCCCAAAAGTCGTTAATCTACTCCACAAAAGTCAATACTTTCCGAAAGTAGATAATCTACTTTTCGGGAAGTAGATAACCAACTTTCCCGGAAGTAGATATTTCCCATTTTCTATGATACAAATTTCCCGTTTTCTATGATAAGTAGATAACCAACTTTCCCAGAAAGTATAAATATTTCACATTTCTATGATACATTTTTTCTATAAGTGATAACCAACTTTCCATAAAGTATAAATATTTCATTTCTGTGATACAAATTTCCCGTTTCTATGATAATCTACTTTGGAAAATATGTCAATATCTCCCAAAAGTCGTTAATCTACTTCACAAAAGTAATCTACTTTCCCGAGTAGATAATCTACTTTCGAAAGTAGATAACCAACTTCCCGGAAAGTAGATATTTCCCATTTTCTATGATACAAATTTCGTTTTCTATGATAAGTAGATAACCAACTTTCCCAGAAAGTATAAATATTTCATTTCTTGATACAAATTTCCCGTTTCTATGATAATCTACTTTGGAAAATATGTTAATATCTCCCAAAAAGTCGTTAATCTTCTTCCACAAAAAGTCGAAAATCTACTTTCCCGAAAAGGTAGATAATCTACTTTTCGGGAAAGTAGATAACCAACTTTCCCGGAAGTAGATATTTCCCATTTTCTATGATACAAATTTCCCGTTTTCTATGATAAGTAGATAACCAACTTTCCCAGAAAGTATAAATATTTCACTTTTTCTGTGATACAAATTTCCGTTTTCTATGATAAGTAGATAACCAACTTTCCCAGAAAGTATTAATATTCTACTTTTTCTGTGATACAATTTCCGGTTTTCTATGATAATCTACTTTGGAAAATATGTTAATATCTCCCAAAAGTCGTTAATCTACTTCACAAAGTCGAAATCTACTTTCCCGAAAAGTAGATAATCTACTTTTCGGGAGTAAATAACTTTCCCGGAAAGTAGATATTTTCCATTTTCTATGATACAAATTTCCGTTTTCTATGATAAGTAGATAACCAACTTTCCCATAAAGTATAAATATTTCACATTTTCTGTGATACAAATTTCCGTTTTCTATGATAATCTACTTTGGAAAATATGTTAATATCTCCCAAAAGTCGTTAATCTACTTCACAAAAGTCGAAAATCTTACTTTGAAAAGTTATCTACTTTTCGGAAAATAGATAACCAACTTTCCCGGAAAGTAAATATTTCCCATTTTCGATACAAATTTCCGTTTTATGATAATCTACTTTGGAAAATAGTATATATGCCTTGTTATGTATTTTTCCTTAGTCTGTAATCACGCCCTGAAGATGTGAATTACAAAGCGCAGGAACTTCGTGCTTTCTTGTTTCCCTTATGGTTATCAGCATGTACCTGGATCACGCACCTACAGTATTCTTGCATATATATATATATATACACACACACACACACACACACACACACACCAGTATCGGTGCACTGTATTGCATTGTGTTTTTAATGTAGGCTAATATACAACATACATGGTATAGAAATCTTAAAAAAAAAATTACCTTTGCTTAAGGCTGAATATCTTCATTCCCTTAGCTGCAGTCTTCTTCCCCCATTATGTGTGTGCCTTGATGTGCCCATGCATACTTTTCTGTAGATCGGATCTTTTTCAGTATTGGCTGATTGCCCTTTAGAAAGGTATAGAAGTCACTGCAAGATGTTTCTCGGAAGTTGTACTGTACAGTCAGAATGCCTTTCATTGTTTCAACACTCAATTTGCTCCTTTCCTTTGTCCATTAACTTTGCATCAGTGAAAAAACTTTCTACATTTGCATTGTGAGATGATATAGCAAAGAAGAATTGTGCAATTCTTAGCAATTCTGAGTGGCATTCAATGTTCTTTGATTTTTCAAAGTATTTGGTCCACTTTTTATGTGTTGGCAGATTACTAAATTCTTCATCACTCTTGTAATTTTCCACAAACTGCTTCAGGTTACTAACTTGGTCAAAACACTTCACATCATCAACTTCTACTCCCTTATCAATCAAATATTTGACAGCTAAGTTGACAACACCGTACAGGCGTACAAGTGACTTATCAGCTGACGAAAACTGAACGAGATCTCTACGGTTTCCACCTCCCCTCTCTCGTCTCTCTCTCTCTCGTCATTACAGTTTCATGTTTTTTCCGTGGAGAAAATGATGGAAGCTGAAATTCCGGACTTTTGAAGAATTTTAAAAATTACTTCCGGATGAAGATTTCGAGACCTAAATGGAGGACATGTCCGGGAAAATACGGACGAATGGCAACCCTAGGTTAACGATATAATAACCATTCCGTAAAACACACCGCACATCTTATCAGAGTGTCGGATATTGCCAACAGGATTATTTACCACCTTTAACCGAGCTATAAACGAACATGATGTAGCTTCATAGATAACCTAACATACGAGTGGATTATTAAAATGTTGCGAGTTGAGAAACGTCCTCCAAGCATCGTTTATCAGAGCACGAGTTGATGTTCTTGATGCTTATAGACGGGACCTTCACTTTAATGTTTGTTTTAATGAAGGTAATGTAAATCTAGAATATTACGATCGCGGAAACGGTAAATTTGTTAATTATATATAAGAATTGCAGCTGGATATATAAAAATAACGATTCTGGAACAGGTTACGTTGTTTGGTTGGTTTTGTTCTCTGCTTCACCAGCGGGTTTAACTTTTTAATCTCATCTTTTCTTTTTTCCCCACCGGGTTAACATTCGTTGAGTTAATCGAATAAGACATTGAAGATCTCGTCAAACAATAACAAGAATTAACTGGTGGAGGTGGACTGATCGAGATTCAATAGAGAGAAAATTCATTTATATTTGACTGCCAGTGTATTCGATCTATATAATATCTTAACATGCCTAGCTATTTGTCACGACCAACACTACCAGAAAATAACGATAGGGAAGGTTAAGAGAGGTGTAAACAAGCCCATCACATAGTAATGGCCAGTTACAATGTACACAAAACTCTTCGCGGCTAGTAAACACAGCTCGTCCTGGCTACACTAGTCGCCGGTAAAGTAGCACTTGCACCACGTACAACACGGCACTTTGTTATATGCGGTCACATATAAGTCTTTGTAAAATCTGCTTTATAACTGAAGTACACGCACAGAAGACAGCCACTGTAATTATTAAGCTGAATGGTGTTACATTAATTAGTGGTTTAAAGCAGCAAATTTAGCCCGTTATTCTATTTATCTATATGGGAGACAAAATTCGTGAACACCACAGATGGGACGGGCTTACCATACAATGACCTCACAACCTGTGTTTACAATCTGTGTAGCAGAAGGAACCCCTACACCGACCGGCAATGCAAGATATTATTCAGCTTTCACCAGTTTTTTCCACCTCATATTATATACTGTAAGTGTCTCCCAAGGTATGATATGAAAAACTATCAAACAAATATTGTATTATCGTTCCCTCAACAGTGTTTTTTACACTTGTCGCTAGTATTTATTACTACTAGGATGTACGGGATTGAGAACTGCATTACACACTACAGTAGTTTGATCTTAGTTATGGTTAATATTGACGACTAACCCGTGGTCTACTTATTTGTTTTACTATTTATTATCTTACTTATTATTTGCATCAGTAAGTTCTGATATGATAACCATTTCTTGTGCAAATGCTTCGCATTGTAGATAACTAGGCGCCCAGGAGGTAATGAGGCTGCACGACAAAGAAAGGGGTCCTCTGACCTCTCTTTCCCCCGGCAGTTTAATTTTCAGCATGACGTGTGAAGGTTGTCGCCGGTCTTATATGGACGTAATTTGCCAATTTAGGGATAAAGATAACGAGACCCTTCAGTTTTTCAAAGACCGCACAATCGTTCCATTAAATAGAAAGTATTTTTCAGAGCAATACTGAGAAATAGAACTGAGCTTGTGTGCCAAGTCAGTTGTTGATTGAAAACAATAAATCATCACTTCCTCAGCGCCATGGCTCGCCGTTTCCCGCATCTCAATAACAAATCATTCAGCCGTCTGGTCTGCACAAGCGCCGATGCTGCCGGCTGGTCTCGCGTCCAGAAAAAAATCTCAAATTACACCATATCATAGTAAGCTCTTTTTGTTTAATATACTGGGGTAAGGAAGTTAAGTAAGGTCACGTGGTTTGTTTGGCTAGGTTGGTGAAGTCTGTTTTTCATACCCAGTAAGGATTGGTGACGTTTATTTTAAAAATAATAATTGTTTACACATTTGCACAAACTACAACAGTGTACACTATAAAAAAAAACAAGTGAAATTGCGGCGTTTTTAAAATCGTTATCTATGAATTTCGGCCGCGGGTTAGTCATCAAAATTACCAATCAATCAGGTGATGAAAAATATTTAATTTAAACGTCCTTCTTGCAGACATATACGGCACCGTTAGTCTAGCACCATTCTTGAAATCAATGTCGTTACACATACGACCTAATACGAGTGAACCTTAAGATAATCATTTACGTTTTACTCAACTGTGCTGCAGTGGATAGATCAATGCTGGTCTATTGGCATACTGTACTGAGACTTTTAACATATAAGATAGATCATGTCAAGAAAAATGAAACAAAAAAAAAGCTTCCAAAGTCATAATTAATAATAATAATAATAATAATAACGTCTACAATTTAACACGGTATCAACAAACGCAAGAAGTCCCCCAATAAACCCAAGGTCCCAAGGATTACGACACCAAAAACTGTTTTTCTGCGACATCAATAATTAGAAATATTCGTAAGCAAACATAATATAATATTTGGAGAACGATGTTGTCAAAAAGACCCTGATGAGTCCTTAGTATATAATAAATAACGTGACAAAATGAAGTCTTACCACACTTAGAAATAAACAAACCATAAAGTGTGTTAATGGAGGCAATTTCATGCAACACACACTTGAAACAACAACCAAAGTCGTTTGTATAACGTTCTCACCCTGCCATCTCTCTCAACCTCGCGTACATTTTTCCAGACATCCACAAAGCAATTTTAAAACTCCTAAATTAGTTCACTTCTCAAGTTCAGCTTTTAAGGAAACTGACGTTATTTTTCTCCCCTTCATGCTCAAGGAGTTGGGTAACTTCACCGTGAGGAAGAAGCTCGGAAGTGGTGCAGTCGTTATGTGAGTTTTACATGCGTGTGACAGAGAGAGACAGATGGAGGTGAGCTGCGGAGCGGTAATTGGCTCACACCTGCCCCTCACCCAGCCACTCATAACACGCCGCCGCCCTTCCCCTCTTCCCTCAGTTTTGTATCTCTGGTCGCTCCTCGTCTGTCTTCCCTCGCAGGTAAGCACGACGGAAGAACTTCAAAGAAAAATATATTAAGAAACAAATTTACAATAAATAACTCTGCTAATAAATAAGATGGAACTATACCTTGCGATGCAGGTTCAAATTATTTTAGACATTTTCAGCGATACTTTAACTGTCGGCATCTGTACCGTTATAATAATAATAATAATAATAATAACGTTGTTTACTTGCGATTTATATATTTAGTATAATTTCAAACATTAGATTAGATGCAACGTGTGTGCGTTATCATAAAAGCGAACTATAAATGCCAGAACGCCCTCAACCATCTGAATAACTGATATTTACTGATATTTCTAGATTGAAAAATGGTCGCCAAATCACCAAGTTTTATCAATTCTTGCATATTATCGACTTCTTCTGAGCTCTTGTGGGACCAATGACCATATAACTTATAGTCTATAATTCAATAAGATTTCGCTAATGAGTTCAATTACAGCTATAGTGCTTTGAACTGTTCAAGTCCAATTACTCATAAATATATCCCTATATACCTAAGTATGCAATCCTACACAAATTCAGCTAAAATGTAATAACCTAAACCTTCGGTCTCGTTCATTACAGCATTAACTGTACAATACATGAAGTCTTCTGTATCACTGAATACAAGATCCAAACGATTTTAGTTATATGTTTAAGCCATATAAATCTACGGTTTTCTTTACCCACATTTCACTTACTCTTCAATACTGTATTATATTACAGACCTCTAACCTTTGACCTTTACTCTTGGGGTCATCTAAAGTTACAGTGCCCTAGATACTGATCCACTACATCCGCTACTATAAGCCATTTACCAGTAGTTATGGACGTTTAGGAGTTATGGTTGTCCAAGGAAAGTTTACAAAAGGTTGAAGAACATACTTATATAATAATAAAAAAACAAAAAACAGCTAAACCTCATTCTTTTACAGATATATAACACGTATTCTCAAATGAAATAATGATGACGTATTATCTCTCATATCGAGTCTCCATCATAGAAAACTGGGTAAGAAAAACAGGGAACTACATGCAAATATTATCCACACTGAATATATCAAACAGCTGACCCATGACCTTTCACCAGTAGCCTTGGGGTCACGGAAATATTTGCACATCCACTAAACAATATGAAAAACCGTCTGCTAATATCTCTTGGAACTGATGAGCCGCATTTGGTTAAAACTGTAGTGAGAAAAATTAATAAGAGGCGGCGATCATCAGTACACGACATCAGAGACAGACCAAACACTGGATTTGAAGGAGACAATAATGTGAGTGGTGAAGGGACTACTGTAGGAATGTGATGTGGTGTGATATATGGTGTGGTGTGGTGTAGGGGTGGTGGTGGGGGGTGTGGTGGGGTGGTGGTGTGGTGTGGGGGTGGTGTGGTGGGTGTGTGGTGTGGTGGGGGTGGTGGTGTGGTGTGTAGGGGTGTGGTGGGGCGTAGTAGGGTGTGGTGGGGGCTGGTAGGGTGTGGGTGTGGGCGTGGGGTGTGGTAGGGGCGTGGTAGGGGTGTGGGTGTGGGGGTGGTGGGTGTGGGTGTTATGGGGGTGTGGTGGGGGCGTGGTAGGGTGTGGTGGGATGGAGGCGTGTAGGGTGTGTGGGGGCGTGGTAGGGTGTGAGGTGGTGTAATGTAGCATGGTGTGTGTGTGACGTGGTGTGTCGTGGTGTAGATGGCATAGCGTGATATGGTGTGGTATGGTGTATGGTGGTGTGGTGGTGCGGTGGTGTGGTGGATGGTGTGGGTGTGCAGTGTGGGTGCAGTGTGGAGTGTGGAGGTGGTGAGTGTGTGTGGGTGGTGGTGTGGTGTGGAGGTGTGTGTGTGAGAGTGGTGGTGGTGTGTGGTGTGGCAGTGTGGCAGTGTGGCAGTGTGGAGTGGTGCGGTGTGCAGTGTGGCGTGGTGGTGTGGAGGTGGTGCAGTGTGTGCAGTGGTGCAGTGTGGCAGTGTGGTGGAGGAGTGTGGCGGCGTGTGGCAGGCAGTGTGGTGCTGAAGTGTGGCGGTGGTGCAGTGTGGTGCAGTGTGGCCAGTGTGGCGGTGTGGGTGCAGTGTGTGGAGTGCAGTGTGGGCGGTGCAGTGTGGCGGCGGTGCAGTGTGGCGGCGGTGCAGTGTGGCGGCGGTGCAGTGTGGCGGCGGTGCAGTGTGGCGGCGGTGCAGTGTGGCGGCGGTGTGGTTCATGTGTTAGTGAGACTGACTCTGCACCTTCACCAACCCGGACATGTCACGTCGCTTTCCTCCTCACAGTACCTATCCTTTCTCACTCCCTCATAGGTGTTTCAGACGTGTTTTAAACGTACTTCAAGCGTGTTTCGGACGTTTCCGACGAATTTTGGACGTATTACGGACATGCTATGGATGTGTTTCGGACGTACAGAATATCTATTTATCATTATTGCCAAGTGAAAATACGTCTAGGGGTCTTTTCCACTAACCAGCTCGATTGTTACAAGTGACTCAATATTTCATAATAATATATGTTGCTCGTCTTCATAGTATTTACATGTGAAAAGAAATAATTCAATTTGCAATAAAACTTCCTCAGAGAACATCGTTCAGATTTCTTATCCGTTTTGACATATTGTATGACCCTTAGATGGTTCGAAAACTTTTTGTGGTGAGTGTACATACGGTACAGAGTAACACAACATTATTGACCTCAACGGAGCGAGGATTATTAAGTTTTTCCATGGCCAGCAACGCCTTACTCTAAATAATTTGATTTACACGTCACAGTTTTTGTATTTCTTAATAAGAAAATTAAGCGGTGGGCCACTAAGTCATCTTGAGAGTGCTAGAGGTTAAAGACCAGACCAGTTTGAAGGCGCCCGGGAGACTCCAGGTAATTATATAGATAAGTAAGCGCCCGATAGCCAATATCTCTCTCTACCAGCTTAGCTCACCGGTACACACAACTATGAACCTCAGAACAGCAGGCCGTAATGCCTCAACTCCACTATGGTGTAACAGATGGAGATATATTTTCAGCCCGATGCCTTACATGATAACTATAATTGGCAATATTAGATGGTGTTAAAATTACGAAAAATTTAAGTGTAATTCAGAAGATGTTTCGAGATTACGTTCCCGGTTACATGCTTGACTTTTATCTGATAGTTTTGAGGTGGACGCCTTGGTGTGAACTCTTGCAAAAGATTGCTAGGAGGAAAAGGCGGTGATAACGGTGGTGGTGGTAATGATGGTGATTATGGTAGTAGACTATAATGTGATGGGTGTAGTTGTGGTATATAGTGGAAGGAAGTAATGAGGCAATACGTGGAAATACAAATTTAAACTAAGTCTCACGCACACAGACAAGCGTAACATTGGACACAGGTTTGATGGGGAAACGAGATAAGTGGGCCAACTAGATCTTACGACAGACAAGAAGATATGGGGGGGGGGGTATGGTTACACAATCAGTTGTGGAAAACACCGAATATCAATAACACGGTGCTTCTTCAATAGGGATTCAAATCCATTGTCGATAAGCTGGCAGCTCAGTAAGATAACCACTCCCCAATTACATATCTCTATATTTAATAAAAGGACGTATCTATATGTGTCTGCTCAAGCCATAGCACCAGAGCGGCAGCAGTAAGAGACCTGAAATTTTACACACACATTACATGGGTCTCAAGATTGTGTACCTTGGTATGACCACAGCCCCCCGGTGTCTGTGAATGTGTGTGTCTGTTCCAGCCATAGCTCCAAAACGAACGCAGTTAGATGTGCGAAAGAAATCCTAACAAGAATAGGTCAAGCAAAAACAGCATTTAATAATCTAAAATATCTAATAAAAAAGGATATTAACTTACAAATTGAGAAAGAGGATATATATATGACAAGGACTGTTGTATGGGTCAGAAGCGTGGACATATTCAGTAGACACCAGAAAGAGGTTGGAGGCATTTGAAATGTGGTGTTATAGGCAAATGTTAAGAATAAACTACATTGACTGGAAAACAAACGAAGAAATACTGAAATTAGCAAAACCTTTATGATAAATATTTGAAATGTACAAAAAAAGATAATTGAGATAATTTGGTCATATAATTAAGGATGAGGGAAAAATAATTGAAACATTAATGGATAAAGTTGAGGGTAGACGGGCCAGATAAGAGGATGGTTCTCTGATTGAGTAATTTTGCCAATATAAACATAATGTGACACCAGTACATTATATAGAGACATGGAGAGAGAGAGAGAGAGAGAGAGAGAGAGAGAGAATGACGCCAGATTATTCGTATGTGTATGTGTCAGTGTTGGCCGGAAGGTGTCAGCTAGCCTCATGTTCCTCCCGTCACAAGGATATCTCGCGTCCAGCCCAGCCAGACACCACCGAGCTACCCTTATGCATAAACCATCCAACCATACAGTAGTGGTGTACATCAAAACCACCTTACTCTGTACCACACGATGGACTCCCAGCACTGCCTTACCATACAGCCACGTACGATTTAACCCCAGCATGTAGTATATGAGGGTGAATTATTCTCAGGGAGGCAGAATGGTTAGCACAACACCAGGATTTAAGGCACCCAAACACACTACCCCCTAAAACCCGAGGATTTTCAAATAACAGTAAATAACAAGATAGCTCCCCCACCTCACCATAATTCTGGATGTGTGAATTAAGTGGGTCAATTTAACTGCTGAATTAAGATGGTGAGAAAGAAAAGAAGGAACCAAAAAAAAACCGAAGAAATTGAAGTGAGATTCCCAGAAGCTTAATTAAATCCGATTCTTTTCGTCACGAGGAAAACAAATAAAACCCAGCGAATGTTTGAGAATCCGTGTTAAGGTTTAGAAACTCCGGGATGAGGTTTTCCGGTGAGGAGGAGTAAGAAATGTGAAGGGACGGAAAAAAAAAAAAATGAGTGACTTTATTTACAGGGAAGTGGAGCCCGACATCCCAGCTCTCATCGTCACCCAACTGGGGATTTCTTGTCTAAATGCAAATAGCGGACGGCAGCTTCCTTCTGGCGACACAAACACTACCGATATGAACGACACAATACCCCCTACCCTCCCTCACTTCTTCCCTAACGCAACCACTCCCTCCCTGACGCAACCACTCCCTCCCTGACACAACCACTCCCTTCCTGACGCAACCACTCTCTTCCTGACGCAACGCCCCACCCACCACTCTCTCCCTGAACCACTCCCTGACGCAACCACTCTCTCCTGACACCAACCACTCCTCCCTGACGCAACCCTCTCTTCCTGAAACTACTACTCCAACTCTAACATCAACACCATCACACCAGTAAGTCCTCCCTCCTCTACACCATTCCAACCAGTCTCCTCCTCTATTACCACACACCAGTAAGTCACTCTCCTCTACACCAGTAAGTCGTCCTCCACACTCCCTCACACCAGTAAGTGTCACCCTCCTCTAGTCACTAAGTCCTCCACACCAGTAAGTCACTCCTCCTCTACACCAGTAAGTCTCCCTCCTCTACACCAATCGTCACAGTAAGTTCTCAGTAAGTCACACCAGTAAGTCACCCCTCCTCTACACCAGTAAGTCCACACCAGTAAGTCCACACCAGTAAGTCACTCCAGTCACACCAGTCACTCCACACACCCAGTAAGTCACTCTCCCCACACAGTAAGCCACACCAGTCACTCCCTCCTCTACACCAGTCACACACCAGTAAGTCACACCAGTCCTACACCAGTAAGTCACTGCTCCTCCCTCACCTGTAAGTCACCCTCCTCTTCACACCAGTAAGTCACTCCCTCCTCTAGTAACCACTCCCTCCTCTAAGTCACACCCAGTAAGTCACACCAGTAAGTAACACACCCCTCCCTCACACCAGTAAGTCACTCCTCCTCTACACCAGTAAGTCACTCCTCCTCTACTCCCCTCCTCTACACCAGTAAGTCCTCCCTCCTCTACACCAGTAAGTCTCCCCTCACCCACTCCCTCCTCTACACCAGTCCCCTCCTCTACACCAGTAAGTCACTCCACCAGTAAGTCACCCCTCCTCTCACACCAAGTGTTTCACCCTCCCCCCTACACCAGTAAGTCACTCCCTCCCCACCAGTAAGTCACTCCTCTACACCAGTAAGCACTCACACCAGTAAGCACTCCCTCCTCTACACCAGTAAGTCACTCCCTCCTCTACACCATTCACTCCTCCTCTACCAGTAAGTCACTCCCTCCCTCTACACCACACCAGTAAGTCACTCCTCCCTACACCAGTAAGTTCCCTCCTCTACACCAGTAAGTCACTCCCTCCCCTCACAGCACCCCTCCCCACACCAGTAAGTCACTCCCTCCTCTCCAGTGTCACTCCTCCCTACACCCAGTAAGCCACCCCTCCCCTACACCAGTAACACCAGTAAGTCATCACTACACCAGTAAGTCACCCCCCTACACCAGTAAGTCACTCCTCCTCACAGTGCAAGTCACCCTCCCTCTACACCAGTCACACCAGTCACCCTCCCCTACACCAGTAAGCCACACCAGTAAGTCACCCTCCTCACACCAGTAAGTCACCACACCAGTAAGCCAAGTCCTCCCTACACCAGTAAGTCACTACACCAGTAAGTCACCCTCCTCTACACCAGTCACTCCCTCCTCTACTGTAAGTCACACCAGTAAGTCCACACCAGTAAGTACCCACTCCCTCCCAGCCGTAAGTCACACCCCTCCCTACACCAGTAAGTCACACCAGTGTCACTACACCAGTAAGTCACCCTCCCTCCTCACACCAGTAAGTCACACCACCACACCAGTAAGTCCCTCCCTCCTCACCAGTAAGTCCTACCAGTGTCACACCAGTAAGCCAGCACACCACACACACCCAGTTTACACCAGTAAGTCACTCCCTCCTCTACACCAGTAAGCACACCAGTAAGTCACCACACCCAGTCACTCACACCAGTCCCCCCCCTACACCAGTAAGTCCCCTCCCCACACCACACCAGTCAGTAAGCACACCAGTAGTCAGTCAGCAAGTCAGCCAGTAAGTCCTCCCCCTCTACACCAGTCAGCACCAGTCATCCCTCCTACAGCCCTAGTCAGCCCTACCTACACACAGTCAGCCTTGTCAGCCCTACACCAGTCAGCACACCACACCACACCCAGCCCCACTACACCCAGTCAGCCCCACTCCCCTACACCAGTCACCCCCCCCTACACCCAGTCAGCCCTACCCCTACACCAGTCAGCCCCTACCCCACTCCTCAGCCCCACACACCAGTCAGCCTACCCCTACACCAGTCAGCCCCCCTACACCAGTCAGCCTACCCCCACCCAGTCAGCCCTACCCCTACACCAGTCAGCCCAACCCCTACCCAGTCAGCCCTACCCCTACACCAGTCAGCCCCTACCCCTCACCACCCCTAGTCAGCCCTACCCTCACACCACAGTCAGCCCTACCTACACCAGTCAGCCCCTACCCCTACACCAGTCAGCCCTACCCCCACACCAGTCAGCTACCCCCACACCAGTCAGCCCTACCCTACACCAGTCAGCCCCACCCCAGTACACCCAGTCCACACCCTTTACACCAGTCAGCCCTACCCCTACACCAGTCAGCCTTACAGTCAGCCCTCCCCTACATCAGTCAGCCTTACCCCTACAAATCAGGTCCTCCCTCAACAGCAGTCAGCCGCCTGCCCTCTCTCTTTCCCCCCCAAAATAAGGATTTCACGCCTAGAGAAAATCGGAAAGCAATTCTTCGCCCGATCAAATTGTTTCATTAAATACATCATTTTCCTTCTCAGTGACATTTAGGGATGGAGTGAAGATAGGGAGAGGATGAGAGGCTTACAGACACACATAAAAGCAGGCTCAAAACATACACACACACAGGCTCAAAACATACACACACACACACAGGCTCACAATAATACACAGGCTCAAAAACATACACACACACACACAGGCTCACAATCATACACAGGCTCAAAAACACACACACACACACAGGCTCACAATCATACACAGGCTCAAAAACACACACACCAAACACATGAAATTCCAGAACATTTGGGCTGAGTCAGAACTACTGGCATCTCATCTGTATAATTAGTCAAACATTCCAAGTTTTCCGAAAGTTTTTTTTTTCACCTCCCCGAAGTATTGATCGCCTCTTGACAGCCCCGGGGATCATTTGCATCAGCTCCGAGAAATTGAAGATAGTTTAGTTAATTCTCAGTAATCCATATAACTTACTTGAGAGATACTGATGACCAGTGAAGAGAAGAAAGGTAATATCTCTTGTCATTTTTTTTTATTGTTCTTGGACTAGTTTAATTCCTAACCTTGTAACGGGAATAAAGACCTTGGGTGTTGAAGAGCGGTATTAATATTTATATATAAGGTGTCCCAGAAAAATGTTCCTGCCTACCTGCTCCCTGAGACACTGAGAGTTGGAGGGAGGGAGGGAGGGAGGGACATTTTTCTGAGACATCCTATAATTATAACGTCAGAGGAGGTGAAGTTAAGCATCAGTGGTGTCTAAAACAGTGGCTATCATCCGTGTTGTTTCTAACATTTTATTAGTAATAACATTCTGTTGGCAAGCACGAGTGGCAGTGATAAAATTTCAATGCGCCACCGGGTAAGAATTTGTAGGAGTTTTGTATATAAACATTGCAGCAGGCTTGAATTTATAATAGTATTGTATATAAACATTGCAGTGGGCTTGTGGACTGAGGACAACCACTTTCTATGACATCAGCAACAACCAACACAAGACCACAAACTCTGATAGTGACCAGGAGCGGTGATGCCACTGCCAGCAAGTTTAAACGGAATAATAAGTTCCTTAAAAAAACAAGAGAAAGTTAGTTCGTAAGTAAGGAAAAACGCTGGGCTCACATTTTCACTAAAGTGTGGTGGACGATGACACATGGTGGACTGTGGCGTGTGGTGGACTATGGGGTGTGGTGGACTGTGGCGTGTGGTGGACTGTGGCGTGTGGTGGACTGTGGCGTGTGGTGGATGTGGGGTGTGGTGGACTGTGGCGTGTGTTGGACTGGTGGGGTGGTGGACTGTGGCGTGTGGTGGACTGTGGTGGACTGGGGTGTGGTGGACTGTAGGGTGTGGTGGATCAGGTGTGGTGTACTGTGGCGCATGGTGGACTGTGGTGGACTGTGGTGGACTGAGGGGTGTGGTGGTCGATGACACATGGTGGATTATGGGTGTGGTGGACTGGCGTGTGGTGGACTGTGGCGTGTGGTGGACTGGGGTGGGTGGACTGTGGTGGACTGAGGGGTGTGGACTGAGGGGAGTGGTGGATCTGGGGTGTGGTGGACTGTGGCGTGTGGTGGACTGTGGGTGTGGTGGACTGTGGGGTGTGGTGACTGTGGGGTTGTGGTGGACTGTGGGTGTGGTGGACTATGTGTGGTGGGACTGTAGGGTGTGGTGGACTGTGGCGGTGGACTGTGGGTGGTGGACTGTGGGACTGAGGGGTGTGGTGACTGTGGGGTGGGGACTCGGGGTGTGGTGGATGTGGCGTGTGGTGGACTGTGTGTGGTGGACTGTGGGGTGTGGTGGACTGTGGGGTTGTGGACTGTGGGGTGTGGTGGACTGTGGCGTGGGTGGATCTGGGGTGTGGTGGACTGTGGGGTGTGGTGGACTGTGTGTGTGGACTGTGGCGTGTGGTGGACTGTGGCGTGTGGTGGACTGGGGGTGTGTGGACTGAGGGTGTGGTGGACTTCGGGGTGTGGGGTTGACTGTGGTGGACTAAGGGGTGTGGTGGGATGTGGGGTGTGGTGGACTGTGGGGTGTGGTGGACTGCGGGTGTGTGGTGGGATCAGTGGGTGTGGTGATCTGGGGTGGTGGATGAGGGGTGGACTGCGGGGTGTGGTGGACTGTGGTGCACTGAGGGGTATGGTGGACTGTGGGGTGGTGGACTGCTGGGGTGTGGTGGACTGCGGGGTGTGGTGGACTGCAGGAATGTGGTGGACTGCTGGTTGTGTGGTGGACTGTGGGGTGTGGTGGACTGCTGGGGTGTGGTGGACTGTGGTGGACTGAGGTGAGGAGTGCTGCAGGGTGTGGTGGACTGTGGGTGTGGTGGACTGCAGGGTGTGGTGAACTGCGGGGTGTGTTGGACTGTGGGGTGTGTGGACTGCAGGGTGTGGTGGACTGCAGGTGTGTGGACTGTGGGGTGTGGTGGACTGCAGGGTTGTTGAGCTGCAGGTGTGTTGGACTGCAGGGTGTGGTGGACTGTGGTGGACTGTGGGGTGGGTGGTGGACTGCAGGGTTGTGGTGGACTGTGGGGTGTGGTGGACTGTGGGGTGTGGTGGACTGCAGGTGTGTGGTGAACTGTGGTGGACTGAGAGTGTGGTGGACTGTGGGTGTGGTGGACTGTGGGGTGGTGGACTGAGGAGTGTGGTGGGCTGTGGGGTGGGGTGGATTGCTGGGTGTGGTGGACTGTGGGGTGTGTTGGACTGTGGGGTGTGGAGGACTGCAGGTTGTGGTGGACTGTGATGGACTGAGGGGTGGTGGTGGACTGTTGGGGTGTGGTGGGACTGTGATGGACTGTGGGGTGTGGTGGACTGTGGCGGTGTGGTGGACTGTGGGGTGTGGTGGACTGTGGAGTGTGGTGGACTGTGGGGTGTGGTAGACTGTGGCGTGTGGTGGACTGTGGCGTGTAGTGGACTGGGGATGTGGTGGACTGCGGGGTGTGGTGTGGACTTCGGGTGTGGTTGACTGGGTGGACTAAGGGTTGTGGGTGGACTGTGTGGGGTGTGGGTGGACTGGGGGGTGTGGTGGACTGCGGGGTGTGGTGGACTAAGGGGTGTGGTGGACTGTGGGTGTGGTGGACTGTGGGTGTGGTGGACTGCAGGTGTGGTGGACTGTGGTACTGAGGGTATGGTGGACTGTGAGTGTGGTGGACTGCAGGGTGTGGGTGGACTGCAGGGTGTGGTGGACTGCGGGGTGTGGTGGACTGTATGAGTGTGGTGGACTGCTGGGTGTGGTGGACTGTGGGGTGTGGTGGACTGCAGGTTGTGGTGGACTGTGGTGGACTGAGGGGTGAGGTGCACTGAGGTGTGGTGGACTGTGGGGTGTGGTGGACTGCAGGGTTTGTGAACTGCAGGGTGTGTTGGACTGTGGGGTGTGGTGGACTGCGGGGTGTGGTGGACTGCAGGGTGTGGTGGACTGTGGGGTGTGTTGGACTGCAGGGTGTGGTGAACTGCAGAGTGTGTTGGACTGCAGGATGTGGTGGACTGTGGGGTGTGGTGGACTGTGGGGTGTGGTGGACTGCAGGTGTGTGGTGGACTGTGGTGGACTGAGGGGTGGTGGACTGTGGGTGTGGTGGACTGGGGGTGTGGTGGGCTGTGGGGTGTGGTGGGCTGTGGTGGAGTGGACTGCGGGTGTGTGGTGGACTGTGGGGTGTGTTGGACTGTGGGGTGTGGAGGACTGCGGGGGTGTGGTGGACTGTGATGGACTGAGGGGTGTGGTGGACTGTGGGGTGTGGTGGACTGTGATGGACTGAGGTGTGGTGGAGTGCAGGTGGGGTGGACTGTGATGGACTGGGGGGTGTGTGGACTGTGATGGACTGAGGGTGTGGTGGACTGTGGGGGTGGTGGACTGCAGGGTGTGGTGGACTGTGATGGACTGAGGGTGTGGTACTGGGGTGTGTTGGACTGTGGGGTATGGAGGACTGCAGGGTGTGGTGGACTGTGATGGACTGAGGGGTGTGTGGTGGACTGCAGGGGTGTGGTGGACTGTGTGATGGACTCAGGGGTGTGTGGACTGTGGGGTGTGATGGACTGTGATGGACTGAGGGGTGTGGTGGACTGTGGGGTGTGGTGGACTGCAGGGTGTGGTGGACTGTGATGGACTGAGGGGGTGTGGTGGACTGTGGGTGGTGGTGGACTGTGATGGACTGAGGGTGTGGAGGAGACTGCAGGGTGTGGAGGACTGTGTGATGGGGTGTGGTGGACTGCAGGGGTGTGGTGGACTGATGGTGCACTGATGGGTGTGGTGGACTGTGGGTGTGGTGGACTGTGGGGTGTGGTGGACTGCAGGGTGTGGTGGACTGTGGTGCACTGGGGGTGTGGTGGACTGTGGGTGTGGTGGACTGGGGTTGTGTGGTGGGCTGTGGGGTGAGGGTGGATTGCGGGTGTGATGGACTGTGATGGACTGGGGGTGTGGTGGACTGTGGGGTTGTGGTGGACTGCGGGGTGTGGTGGACTGTGGGGGTGTGGTGGACTGTAGGTGTGGTGGACTGTGGGGTGTGGTGGACTGGGGTGTGTGGTGGACTGCTGGGGGTGTGGTGGACTGCGGGGTGTGGTGAACTGCAGGGTGTGTGTTGGACTGGGGGTGTGGTGGACTGGGGTGTGGTGAACTGCGGGTTGTGTTGGACTGTGGGGTGTGGTGGACTGTAGGGTGTGGGTGGACTGCGGGGTGTGTGGAGCTGTAGGGTGTGGTGGACTGTGGGATGTGGTGGACTGGGGGTGTGGTGGACTGTGGGGTGTGGTGGACTGTGGGGTGTGGTGGACTGTGGGGTGTGTGGTGGACTGTGGGGTGTGGTGGACTGTGGGGTGTGTGGTGAACTGTGGGGTGTGGTGGACTGGGGGTGTGGTGGATTGCGGGGTGTGGTGGACTACAGGGGTGTGTGGTGGATTGCAGGGGTGTGGTGGACTGCGGGGTGTGGTGGACTACGGGGTGTGGTGGACTGCGGGGTGTGGTGGACTATGGGGTGTGGTGGACTATGGGTGTGGTAGGCAGCTCACCTGGCCGCCCCCAACCAGAGATCAATTACCGGGAGGTGAGAGAGATCGTGGTTGACACACTACAGGCGGCCTCTTCTCGGTTAGGCTTAGATCCTGTTACTGAGACACACCTACCGGGATCACAGCACCGGGACACGACACAACAAGACACAACACTAAGCTAGCAAGGCACAAAAACATAAACATTCCATTACATGCCTCGTGATTTGCCAATTTAGAAAGACGTATAAACAGTATTTATCTTGTACCCCCAAAAAAGAGGCCCATAATTCTGCATCCAAACAAATATCTAGAAAGACGAGGAAAATACATCAGATAAACTATGCATAGACGTGGGGTGTGTAGGCAACCCGAATAAATAGCGTATAAACCAACAACGTTACGACAGGAGCAGCTCGCCCTACACCTGGTGAGCGCGGGCTAATATACCTGGACTTGGAGTCAGACGAGATCCTAAGTTACCACCAAAAGTCACGTTCGTTAAATCCAAATTTGCTGAGCTGTGGTAGAGGTAAATATGCGGTGGGGAGGTGAGTGTGTATGAGAACCCAGGAACCATGTCCGAGGTTGTGTTTGTGCGGTGTTTGTGTGAAAGTTGAGCAGCTAGTGACAGATGAACGGGTAGGCTATGCTGATGATGATGATGCTGTTGTTTAGCGAGGCAACATAGACGCTTGTGGTGCAGCATGTTTTCGTGGACGCTGTTCCTGTGGTGGTAACACACTTCGCTACATATTTACATACACTTTTTTTCTTTTCACCTCATATGCCAGACCGCTGGATCACTTGTTCACACAGTAAATACAAGGCAGACATGTCCTACACACACACACACACCTACAAATACGAGGAAATAGGAGAATACTGTACTTGGATTCTTTAGGCTGGCGCAGGACTATAATCTGATGTTTGTCGTGGCCTTACTCTAGCAGTATTTACTACTACTACGTAAAGAGATTTAACGTACAAATGCGAGAACATCAACACATATATATACTTAAGCACTCAGGACAGACCTCATGAAAATAAGAATTATCATCATTCTTAAAGTTTGCATGGTAGATAAGAGGCAATAAGGGTATAGCAGCTAGTTCCAGCACAAAGCAACAAAACAAAACACTAGCAAGCGAAGTAAAGGAGGAAACCAGAAATCTATTAACAGGAAGACATCGACCTTCAAATAAACGATAAAAATAAATAAAATAACTCAGTAAAACAAAAAACAGATATAAACTCTCGCTCAGTTCAATAGAATAACCAGAGATCATTTAACCTAATCTGTCACACCCAATCCACGTTAAACCAAACATTACGACCACAGTGAATACAAAATTGGCGGCCAGAGTGAACATAAAATCATTTGAAACTAATAGACAAGCCAGCCCACTGGTTTATGACTTGTCTCCCACCACCCCTCACTACCGCGTCTTATTCTTCCTCCTAATCTCACCCTTACCTTCCCTCTATCACTCTCCACCCTCACCCCTTCCCCCTCTCTCTTTCCTCCTCACCATTACACCCCCTCTCTCACACAGTCAGCTCTCCTCCCCACCACTTGTATATAACTTTCCTCATTACCATAGTCTCTCGCCTGGCTGTGTTGGAGGGACAGTTGGAAGTCTCAGCGCAGAGATAAAGACAGGGGAGGGGGAGGAGAGAGAAGGGGAAGAGGGAGAGGGGAGGAGAGGAGAGGGGAGGAAGGAGAGAGTGAGGGATGGGAAGATCAAGCCCACTGGGCATCACCTATAAGAGGTGGGAAGCAGATTGAGGATCTGGAGAGATGATTAGGCTACAAGAGAGAGAGAGAGGATTTGATTTTTGATTGGGCTGGATGTGGAAAAGACGAGGAGTTGTATCGTAGGGTAAGGGGGGTGGGTGGGTGGGTAGATGAAACGAGGAAGGGTGGTGGACTGTGGGCGGTGGGCGGGATGGTGGGTTTGAGTTTTTTTTTTTTTTATGGCACGACCTAATGTGGGAATTTACGTCTCGGGTGTCCAACAATTTTACCCTCAACTGCTGGACAAATAAAAACTGCAAAACCAATTTAATTTTATCTTAGTTACGCTTGTTTGGCATTATTATTATTATTATTATTATTATATATTATTATTTATTATTATTATTATTATTACTCTCATAATTCAAGAGGAAAATACTGAGTTAGTTAGGTTTAAACTGCAAGTCCAGTCATTTGGTGTGGCTCAGTGGATGATGTAAGATAATGGTGGTGTTGGGAGTGGTGAGTGGTAGTGGATGGTGATGGATGGTGGTGGGTGGTGGTGGAGGGATGGTGGTGGTGGTAGTTGATTGTAGTGGATGGTGGTGGGTAGTAGTGGATGATGGTGGATGATGAGTGGGTGGTAGTGGATGATGGAGGGTGATGGTGGGTGGTGAGTAGGTGGTGGTGGGTGGTGGTGATGGTGGTGGGTGATGGTGGGCGGTGGTGGTGGATTGATGGTTGTTGATGGTCGTGGATGGTGGTGGGTGAGTGGATGATGGTGGGGTGGTAGTGGATGATGGAGGGTGGTGGAGGGTGGTGGGTGGGTGGTGGGTGGTAGTAGATGGTGGTGGGTGGTGGTGGATGGTGGTGGGTGGAAGTTGAGGTTAGTGGATGGTGGTGGGTGTGTGGATATAGTGGATGATGGGTGGGTGGTAGTGGATGGTGGTGGGTGGTAGTTGATTGTAGTGGATGGTGGTGGGTAGTAGTGTGATGATGGTGGGTGGTAGTGGATGATGGAGGGTGAAGGTGGGTGGTAGTAGGTGGTGGTGGGTGGTGAGTAGATGGTGGGTGGGTGGTAGTGGATGGTGATGAATGGTGGTGGGTGGTAGTTAATGGTAGTAGATGGTGGTGGGTGGTAGTGGATGGTGATGGATGGTAGGGTGGGTGGTGAGGTATGTGGATGGTGGTGGTATGGTGAGTGGATGGTAGTTGTTGATTTTGATGGTGGTGGATGGTGGTGGGTGGTAGTGGATGATGGTGGTGGTGGTGGATGATGGAGGTGGTGGTGGAGTGGTAGTGGTGGGTAGTAGTAGATGGTGGTGGGTGGTAGATTGGGTGCATAGTGGATGGTGGTGGGTGGTATGGATGGTGATGAATGGTGGTGGGTGGTGGTAGCTAATGGTAGTGGATGGTGGTGGGTGGTAGTGGATGGTGGTGGGTGGTAGTGGATGATGGTGGGTGGTAGTGGATGGTGATGAATGGTGGTGGTGGTAGTTAAGGTAGTGGATGGTGGTGGGTGAGGTAGTGGATGGTGGTGGGTGGTGGTGTGGTAGTGGATGGTGGTGGGTGGAGTGGGTGGTGGGTGGGTGGTAGTGGATGGTGAGTGAATGGTGGTGGGTGGTAGTTAATGGTGGTGGGTGGTGGTGGGTGGAGAGTGGTGGTGGATGGTGGTGGGTGGTGAGTTAATGGTGAGTGGATGGTGGTGGGTGGTAGTGCTAGTGGGTGGTGGTGGGTGGTAGTGGATGGTGATGAATGGTGGTGGGTGGTAGTTGTGGTAGTGGATGGTGGTGGGTGGTGATTAATGGTAGTGGATGGTGGTGGGTGGTGAGTGGGTGGTGGTGGGTGGGTAGTGGATGGTGATGAATGGTGGTGGGTGGTAGTTGATGGTGAGTGGATGGTGGTGGGTGGTGAGTTAATGGTGGTGGATGGTGGGGTTGGGTGGTAGTGGGTGGTGGGTGGGTGGTGAGTGGATGGTGATGAATGGGTGGGTGGGTGGTAGTTAGTGGTGGTGGGTGGTGGTGGGTGGTAGTGGGTGGTGGTGGGTGGTAGTGGGTGGTGGTGGGTGGTAGTGGATGGGTGATGAATGGTGGTGGTGTGTGGTTGTGGTGATGGATGGTGGTGGGTGGTAGTGGGGTGGGTGGGTGGTGATGGATGGTGATGGGTGGTGGTTGGGGTGTGGTTAATGGTAGTGGATGGTGGTGGGTGGTAAGTATGGTGGGTGGTGGTGGGTGGTGAGTGGATGCTGGTGAGGTGATGGTGGACGGTCGGTGTTGGTGACCTGTGGGGGGTGGAGTAAAGGGAGGTGCTGGTAGGGAAGTAGCCAGCACTCATGGACAATGATCTGGAGCCGAGATTTAGGGAGTCGTCCATAAGCTAGAGTACGTCAGCACCTCCACACACCCAAGGTATCAAATACCTAATCCACCACACACACACAGCCATAGGAACAGCCCAGTCCCAACCATCGTAAAAATTATGAATAACTTGTAATAAACCCGTGTATTCACTCCCAGTCATTCTTACCTTTTTACTGTCACACCCTGTAGTTTGACTTCTCCCCCACCTAGTTATTATATATCATATTTGTATCACTTATGTTACTTATATATTGGTCAATCAAGTGACCCATTCCCCAATTATGCAACTGTATATTTTCAGCCTTCCGACTGCCATGCTCTTCCAATAAACCATTAATTATTATTATTACACACATGTAAACATTATCTTCTACCCTCTATTCTTTCCATGGGATAAACAAGAATACATTTATATTATTAAAACAAAATACTAAATATATATTCTACTTCAGGATATATATATATATATATATATATATATATATATATATATATATATATATATATATATATATATATATATATATATATATATATATATATATATATATATATATATATATTTATATATATATATATATATATATATTATATATATTTTTTTTATATATATATAATATATAATATATATATATATATATATATATATATATATATATATATATATATATATATATATATATATACTCACGTTCCTTGAACATAAATATGTAACAAAACTCTATAATAACTAAGGCTATTAGATAATTGTACGAACACTAATTAGAAGCCACAAAAACAATAAAGCACAAACTCTCAAAAACGTATTATTTAAGTACTTAAATACACAGCTTGCATTTGTGTCTTAACGTCGCACTGAAGATGATAGACTCTGAATGGATGTATGGCTAGACAAATGGATAGAAGGACAAATGTATGGACTGAACAGACAAATGGATAGGCCGGACGGATGTATAGGCAGACAAATTGATAGACGAACGGATGTATGGACGGACAAATGGATAGACGAACGGATGTATGGATGGACGGGTGGGCAGATATACAGACATAAGGTAATCAGTGTGTCATACATGGCATCCACTGGAGGCAAGTACTATTGAGCCACAACTAACCACGCAAACCACCAGTGCCACCACCAACACTACCACTATCAGTAGTACTACCACCACTATGAACATCACCACCATGTGTCCTCCTCCCTCCGTTCTGTCTGTGTCCGTCCAGTTTTGGTGTGCTGGCTGTTCTCCCTATCTCCTTCTCCTGGGGACGAGATCTTCGGCCTGCTGGAGGCCTTGGAGTTGTTCCTTGACAGTCCCTAAAAATTCCTGACATACTCTCAGCCAAATTAAGGGTTAATCGATATACTGTAAGGCAAGACAATATGTTACCGATCACATAAACTCCAACCACCAGTGTCAGTCACCACAAGACTCAGCGACAATTAAATTAAATACCTGTACTGTATACGTCAACAGTCCAGCGTTGGTCGTTAATACAGTATTTTAGACTTAGAAACGAGCACCACAGAACGAGTGATTTGGGGGATTAAAGAACATCTGTTACTTATATGTATTTGCAGTTAATGCACTTGATATCAGAACTGAAAAAAAACCTACTTGAACTTACTTAGACGGAAAGCTATGCATTGGCTTCCACGCTTTCAGCACTCCGGCGACTACAATTTGGGCAGGACGAATTAGTAAATGCAGCGTTACCATAATTCTATCACACGCAGACAGCTACACTGTTCTTATTAACTTTTATCATAAATTAAAACTTATTCATTACCAATAAAGTCAAAAGTATCCAGTGTGGGAGAAAGAAATTGACCATGCAAATACTCCAGAGTTCGATTTTACAATGTGAGGTGGGACATCTGGGATTCACATCTCACTGGGGTGGGTAATAAATGTTCGAGGTGAAAGAAGTGTGTTAGTTGCCAAGGAATGATAAATGAACGTGAAAACATTACAAACAAAGATGTAAATTACTTTAATATTTGTTGGTCTAGTTTGTACTGGTCTACTGGATTTGATGCTCTATTTTATTTCTGACGCTTCTCCTGTGGTGTCTTGGGAATTCCGGAATTATATAGTAGTTTGTGGGTTAGTCGATTCTGTTTTGATCGGAGAGGAGTCCGTAGTGTTCATGTGATCGCACAGTACTGACTAGCGCACAAAGCAAAGAGAAAGCCTTGTTAGTGTCCACCAAGGCCTGCGCTGGTGTGACAGTAACTCCGGCCTAAGTTTGAACTGACTCTTAGAAAAGCTCCTCTCCCCTGAACTCCTGAAAAGCGGAAGGGGGTGGTGCACCTGCCCAAGAGAAGCGTGAGAACTTACACACACCGTTCATCATTCCTCAACTCTGAACTACTATAATATTCCACCTTGTTTTTATCATTCATCAAGCTGCGTTAACAGAAACACCACCTTGTCCCTAAAGATATCTCACTTAATCCAATTTTCAAGACCATTTCCATTTAAATAACCAACTTTTCCATTAAGACCTTTTTTTATTTCGTGGGTCGCCCTTAAAACAGGTCTAGATTAATTTCCTTGGGCAGACAGACGGGCCCGCGGGGAGCCGTTTTCTTCGAGGCAATAATGGCGCCAAATGACCTCCAACTCCAAGTTCATCTACTGATGCGCCACTCAACTTTCCCTCCCTTCCTCCCCACATCCCATCCCATATTGCAATATTGACCGTCAGCTGACAATGGCAGCTGACATGGCAGTGACAGCTTCGTGGTTGTGTCTTTGTGGTTGATGATATTAAAGTTAAAATGTTAAATTCCTGGGGAGAGTTGGTAGTTGTAGTGGTGGCTGACATTGGTGAATAAAGACGAAAGCTAAGGTGCTCCATTGTTTCCCTTTTTCCTGTGTGATTTTATCAATAAATAAATAAATAAATAAATAAATAAATAAATATATATATATATACTATATATATATATATATATATATATATATATATATATATATATATATATATATATATATATATATATATATATATATATATTTTTTTTTTTTTTTTTTTTTTTTTTTTTTCACAAAAAAGCATGATGAAATTACCCTATTCTTATTATGTGATATAACGTGAAATTCGCAACTGTGGATAGGAAATGATAAGACATGATCGGGAGGCATGACAGGGGTAGTCTGCAGCAGGACAGGGATAGAAGACGCAAGGCATGCAGACGTAGCACGAGCAGCAGAACACAAGCGACGCCAGAACATGGATAGGGGGCAGGGTGGGGTCGAAGTAGTAACAAACCAACCAACCATGAAATCAGTTTCAGATGGATCCCTTAGAATTTTTTCCAGAGGGTGGGAGATGAGGTGGGTTTAGCGAGGTTAGTCACCCATGAAATGTATGGTTGTGTTTACAATGATCAAGTGACGACCTTAAGTGAGGGAAGTGCCAACGTCTCCACCGCCGATCATACTATCTATCTATCTATATATATATATATATATATATATATATATATATATATATATATATATATATATATATATATATATATATATATATATATATATATATATATATATATATGTATATATGTATATATATATATATATATATATATATATATATATATATATATATATATATATATATATATATATATATACATGTATACATGTATATATATATATATATATATATATATATATATATATATATATATATATATATATATATATATATATATATATATATATATCAAAAGTCAAAACTTTGTGTAAACGAAAAAAACAAATCTTTGGAAGTTATTAATTTTTTTGCCAAAAGATAAAAAAAAAACAATTACGAAATTCCACCATTATGCCTATTCATGAGAAAACAGATGAGAATCGTAATCACGATGACTTATGAGAGAGGGTGGGTGGTAGGGAATGGATATGAAGAAGGGGAAGGAAGGGGTGGCAAGGGAAGCGGTGGGGCGAATGATCAAGGGTGGGCTGATTTGAAGGGATCAGAGGGTAAGGTAGAGGGAGGGGAGGCGATTCTGCGTGAAGCTATTGGATCCTCACCCCTCTGGACGGTAATTTATGACTTCACTTGCCATATTGTTTGTGTCTCGGTGCTTGACTGTAGGGTGGAGGGAATACAGTAAAACCAACAAGTTTTGTTTTCTATCACTAGTCTGTCCTTTAAAGCGTGTGCGTGTTTGTGTGTGCATACCCTGTGAAATAAAAATGTCATGTTTTTCCTATCAAAACCGTACATAATTGGCTACTTTTCAACCGGATTCCCTCTCCTAACCAGACTGGTAATGGACAAAGAAAAATTCGTAATTCACTTCATTTCGTTTACGAACTTCCAGCATCCATGCTCAGCAATCATGAAGCCTTACAACCTTCTCGTAAATCATGGCATATTGTAAACGACTTTTTTTTTGTTTCAGGGTAGCCCATTGGTGCTGTGCTGCATCAGACGAATGATACTAAAAAGAATACGACCAAAATGTGCAGGTCCACGACGAACTACGGCGTCAATTATCCCACTGACTTGAACATAAAAATGGTACATTTTTACAAGTTGTCCATAATGTCCCACAATATTTTTGTGTCCAGTTCTAAATACATCTCATCATTCTGAGTACCTTTCATTCTATACATTTCTGTCGCAAATGAGTAATAGTGAAGATAATAGAACCTGACCTAACCAACCAAACAAAACCTACCTGGCCTTACTTAACCCCCACTATATTAAACTGAAAGTACTTATTTTGTTATCTGGTACCATTGAAAGCAATTTTGTTTAAGCGTCATGGTATAATTTTACTATTTTTTTGGGGGTGAGAGTATACCTCGGACCAAGCAGATTGTGAGCAACTTGTAAAAAAATAAATATAAATAAAAATACCGTAAAAAATACATGAAAATGTGTTCCAACAACGAGCATAAACTGTATTTCACATAATTTGTTTGGTGTTATTGCAGTTTAGGCCAATACACAGCGGACTGTGTTAACCATCCCAAACCTTTAGATTTCATCATCTGGAGATTTCTAACCCCATTTCAACCAGGGAGCAAAGAATAACAACTTCGGAAATGAATTTTAAAGTTTTCCGGTTTTTTTTTTCCGGGGGAGGAGGAGGGGGGGGCAATGCAGCCAACTGTTTTAACAATTCCCAACCTTTATATTTCCTTATTTGAAATATTTCTAACTGGATTCCAACCCGGAGGCAAATAATAATGTCAGAAATGAATTTTAAAGTTTTCCATGTATTTTTTTTTAGGGGGGGGGGAGGTAGATAAATCTAAAACGGGTACTTTCCCCCGGAAATAAAGTTCAAATTAGATTAAATCACATAAAAATACACAGGTTAAACTAATTTCTAAACTACTAGGGCATATTGGCCGAAACTGCAATTTTACCATTCGTTTCATTATTTTTACAATAAATAGCATTCATAATGCATCAATATATAGAATTGCAAAGAAATTTAATTCGTATTATTGCATTGTTGCCACAAACGAATCTCAAGAATTTTGTATTTGTAACCAATAGTTCAGACAATTCTACGTCACTTTACCTAATATTTTTGTTGGAAATGCAATTTTACCTTTAAAATTATAAAAATGCACCTTGGAGATAATTTATAAAAATTCTAAGAAACACCTACAGTACCTGTCATGGTCGACTCTCGAAGCACATGCCTGTTGTCAACTGCTGGCACGGAGGAGTGTCAGCTTTTACTTCCTGTATCATGTTGCCTACTTTGCCACTTTGCTTCGCAGCACAGCACTATCACTTACTGGACGATTAGAGGCCATAATATCAAAACAGAGGAGACTTACAAAGACAGTACTTAACCAACAGTTTATGACAGGAGTGACTAATGTGTGACCTGGTATCCACCGTGACCGTACACTAGTTTGAATCAACAATAATTTTTGTGTCTGATTTCGCAGTTACTTGAATAAAAAAAAATAATGCTTTGCGATAGCACTGTAAAGATATTTAAAAATATTTCATAAGTAACTATAATACAAGATGTAGAACAGTCTGTAATCAAATTTAGTAGTTTGTTATTTGACAATAAAGCTGAATGACGAATCAAGGAATCGGACATCACGCAATGGACAACAGAATTTACGTACAATAATTGTCATACAGTTGGACGAACTAGCCCGAAGAAGATATAGTTTAAGTGACCATATTTCTTGGAGCTAAAAGCGGGACATACATAAAATCATGAAAGGAAAACCCTACAACCCATATACCAACACCGATTATACAGTTACACTTCACCCAAAACTAAAACAATTGTACATAACAATGGCATTTGCCTAGTTAACTTCCAATGCTCGTATTTTTCACGGGTTAAAGATTTGTTTTAACATCCCTGGAGTCGATTTTAGAATGTTTTAGAATTCCAGACCAGTAAGACTTTGAGAGTTGGGACTTTTGGTTGTTATTTTTCAAATATCCACACTTTGTTCACTTGAGCAAACAGGGTTGGTAGATGAATTTTTCCAGGAAGATACAGAATGAACTGAACCAATTTTAACATGCTGGTGGGTAATATCTCTGTCCATAGAGTGAACATTCCTACCCGGCGAATATAACTTGTAACACAGGCACACAGCAAAACTCGTCAAATAACCCAGTATCAAACTTTGAATCAAAGAATTTATTTTCTGCAGCAAAATCCATTGTTTTCTCAACGTCTTGCCATTTTGATATTTGCTTTTATTAGGCTCACTACATATGTGCAAAGTTTTGCATGTGACCTGACCACTGTGGGAAGTTTGCCATCTGAAGATTAGAACATGAAATGTGCAAGAGGGTAAGAAAATCTAGCAGTAATTTTATCACTACAAAATTTATTTAGAAGAAATAAATAAAAGACAAATGTGTGACAAGGATCATAATAGGATAGTAGTCCATGAAAAAAGGTATGATTATAGTCATCGAAGAATAAATTGTCTAAGACTGAGATTGAGGGAAGTCAGGTGAGTAGAAAGTAAAAGATGCTTGTTTGCTACACATGGCGTTTAGTGGAATATTTTACAAACAATAAATTATTGTATATCCAAACTTTTTATCAAGAGCAATTAAACTTTTGTTCAGAATTAAAAACAAAAAATGACACTAAAACACACCAAGTCATAAGCAGTTATTTATTAGAAAAGAAAACATCTTAAAAGAGATTCCCCAAAAAATGTTTGGCCAAATAATCATTCACTGAGTATTTCAACATCACATATTCCATTATATGTTTTATAACTCATAAAGTTCAATATAAAAATACCAACCTTGCATCCACTATAATATCCCAATTATAAATTATTAGTAAATATTCTTATCCCTGAGCTACCTTAGACAATTCACCAAATTAGCCTTTTTTCGTTTCTTCTTTTAAACTTATGAACAATAAATGGTAATGTACTTCAGTGCCAGATTCAGGAGTTCAGAGTGCGTGGCTGAACATTTTTGGGGCACTCAATTTTAAATTTAGAAAAGCAAATATATAAAGCTAGCTTCTTTAGGTTGATTTTTATTATGTTGTTGGCGAGTTAGTTTTTCCATTGTTGTATGTAGTTGTTAGCCTGGGGGGGGGGGGCCACATAATTTAGGATACAGTGTAGTGGATTTCTCCCCTACAAACGCTGTTTGTCGCTGAGTAGCCGACCCCGCGAATTCCCCAGTGTATGCCTCGTGGTCTAGGTCAACCAGCGCCGCCATACATCACGGAGGTCAACTATTAAGCCACACCTACCTCCGCTATATAAGACCTGACCTCGTGGTGACCTAGCTCTCTCTTCTTCCAGCTACAGCCGCAGCAAGCTACACCACCTCCTCCGCCGCTGCCTGGCGGCCCTCGCTCCCGCCAGCGAGCATGGCGACCCACAAGCTGTCCTACTCTGAGCATCCTCACCAACCAGCTCTCTCTACATCACGCTTGTAACCACGCTGCCACTTCCCAGCATCAAGCTGCATTGTACATCCAATACAACATGTATACAGAGAGCACATTGTGAGTTTCCTTTCTCCATCCCATTCTGAGTGCGAACCAAAATATAACGTACCCCACAATGGTACACCATTGCATACTCAGAGGTTTCCGTTAAGGTAGAAATAAATGTACCATATTCTAGGACCAGGGAAATCAATGTTTATTTTAGGGTGTTTTACTTTTACAGTACTGTACTACTATATAACACAATGGCCTATGTGTGTGTTACTAAAATTAAGTACAGTACTGTACAGCTCAGGGTCCCCACGTCTGAGCTGCATAGACCCCCCCCACAGGCCTATTATCTGGCACTGATGCACTCGCAAACAAGGTTAAAATATATTTCTTATGTGGACAAACTTTTGAGTAAATCATAATGTACACTATTATATTATCATGAACTATATATCACCAGTCCCCATTAAGTCTAGACCTGAAGAATAAACTAGTCCAAATCACTTCTCATATAGACAAGACTAGGCACACACACATACTGTACCTTTAAAGAGTGAGTTTAGGCACTAAAAAGTTTTCTTCTTTAATAATCTATGTATGCAATGAGACATTTCATATATATGAAGGATCTATATCACAGTTTTCCTCTTACAAGATAATTTGATTTACAATGTGAAGTAACCTGCAATTTTTTTAATGTCTGAAAAATTTAACTCGTAAAAAAAATCTACTAAACAACTAAAACTTTGGAATATATTACTCATAATACTGTACTACATATAAAATATATAAACCTCTAAGTTAAAAAAAAATAATATGAAGAAAATTAGAGTAAACCTTAAGGTGTACAGTATGATACAAACCAAGAAAAGTACAGGTGCTCTTCTACAGGACTTAAGAACTTTCAGATACAAACAAACCTGTCCAGACGTTCATTTGACTGTTCAAACTTCAAACCACGAGTCTTAAACACAGCTCCTGCATGGTAAATGGCGGTGTTTATTTACACATTAAAATACTGTTAGACTGTTAAGATATAATGTACAGTAATGTGCAGTAATTAATCTTGTGGTACAGAATAGCTGTACTGTACATCCAGTATTTTTTCCATTTTTACAATATTGCGTTCGACATTTACAAGAGTAAAGTTGGACTCAAGAACAAATGGACTTACGAACAAACCTCAGGAATGTAACCCATTCATAATACAATAATAATACTGTAATAATAATAAAAATAATAATAGGTGGTCTTTTATTTCTCCAAAATGCCAGTTCGGTATTATTGCGTTTACACACCGTTCATTCTTACCACTAATCTATTATCATATTCGAATAAGACGTCTAATTATAAGATAATTTTCATCTATTACATTACCGGCGGAAATGTATAATAACGGAGATAGCTTTTCCAAAATATTTTCTATTTTCTTCCATTAACATCCGCCATTATTGTCTGCGTCTCCTTCATATATCATCCTGCGCATGCATGCGTTGCTGTACACGTCACGCTGCCAATCAAAAGCCTTTTTGCTTTTGGAACTAATTAAAATGGTTTTGGGTTTAATTCAGAGTATATTTGGCCCAATCAAAATCGAGTTTTATTTTGGGTCTCTCATATTTTGAAATTTAAGTTCAGTTCCGACCATGGAAGTCTGCGATGGATGTCACTTAAAATATATGGAGCTGGTTGCGAGTTTTTGGAAAAAAAAAACGTAGAAACTATAGCATTTTTTCGATCGCATGGTGTTCTTCCAACCTCAGTAAAGTGTACTAAGAGCAAGACTGAATGTAAATATCTCGCAAAGGCCAACATGTGTGGCGTTGTGTAAGAATCCCAGAATGCAATGACGAACAAAAACCAGGCCAATAAGGTAAGAAATAGGTGATTCCATCATATGGTGAGTCAGTTAAGTTAGGTTAGGTTAGGTTTGGCTATTGTTTTTCTTGTGTTTTTTTTGTGTATTTTTTAGTCGCTTAGCCACTTTTTTTTCTCGGAAAACGTCAAACGAAAAAAAATTGCAAAAAAAAACCCGGCCAATTTCCGCCAAAAAGGAAGGTCATATTCGGTCTCAACACACACAAATACACTAGAAAAGTATATTTTTAACATGCTTAAAGTGAACGTTGTGACAAGAAAAATTTACCATTCACTAGCGCTCAAAACACGACAAAGTTGAAGACTTGAAAATAGAAAGAAATACTGTATACTGTATATTACAATAAAAATAACAAAATGTGACAATTCGGCTTCTATCATTCATATACAGTACAATACTCATAAGTTTGAATATTTCTTAAACCTTGTAATTCTCCATCAGGATTCAGGATCATAAGCTTTAAAAAATAAAAATAAAAAGTCTTAAGTTCCTGTATTTCTTAAAGGCCTCCACAGAAGTCAATTTCTTCATGTATGCAGGCAACAGAGTTTACAATCTGAGTGCTGTACACATAGGAAAAGGATCAGGCAGCAAAAGAACATTCCTGTACTGCTCTAGGCTCCTAAGGTGTGAAGGATCAACACTACGATGCAAAATCACTCAAGAATGTGCAGTCAGAGGAAGTAGTAGGTTAGCCAAATACTTAGGCTCACCAAACATTAGTGTAATCCGATCAAGAATGGGATAGTGGGAGTCCTCGGTGGGAGAACAAAAATAAGCCTGCAACCCTGTTGAACACTGTTTGAACCTTCTTCAGTAGATAATTAGGTAGGCAGACACATTAAGAGTTAAAATAGTCAACCCAACAAAAATAAGTGAATGTAATAGTGTCACAAGACACTGTATCCAAAAACTGTTTAACAGCATACTGTATAGATTTCGAATATGAAAGTTGCAACTCTTAGGCCCGAATTCAGAACAGTGATTTGAAACCGCATGAAGGCTTAAGCCAAGGATCGAGAGAAGATTGAAGGTTGTTGGTATTCAGACCGCTGGCTTGAGCCAACACAAAGATTCAAACAGGGTTTGAGATCGGAATTGTCGATTCTCGCGTTAATCCAGCCTGGAGGCAGGTTTAGCGGTCGACTCTTCAAGCAAGTCAACAAGAATTTTGGCGATATCATCAAATTGGAAACTTTGTAGAGAGAAGACTGAAGGTAGACAGCCAGAATCCTATACATTTTTATGATGACACGCAATTTTTGTGATATGGAGCACCTACTTGGCAGACCTGTTGGCTATGGTTCACCTCTACCTTTCATTCATCAGCTGACGACTGCTTTGTGATTTTTCGCAAAGAACAGCTTCCGGGTAAGAAAATTCTGGTTACTGAATGAGTTATGCTAATGTGTTACAACACTTTCGTGTTTAGGGTCCTTAAACATCAAGCAGGTACAGGTAAATGTAAGGGACGCCGCCGCTTCTTTATTTTGAGTGTTTTTCTTTAGGAAAACTATTTTGATGTATTTTCAATATACCTGTAATTGAATCAATGCACAGTGCATTTAGATTTTAATGTACTGTATTAATAAAGGAAAGTCTCTTAACATTATTAACCATGGAAATGTGGGGTTAAAAGAACAGAAAGAAACCTAACCTAACCTAGCCAGGTTACTACACCTTGCATTAATTCATCTTGCTTTGGTTATGAATATTGACACCTGTCCCGGATTATATCTACAATTTGTATGTACAGTAATTGTTTTTCCTCTATGAATTTCTTCATCATATAACAACACAGCCATATTGTAACACAGAACCATAAATCATTATAATTTGATTGTAATTATAGTAATAAAAGTAACTTTTGATGTGCAAGGAGAGATTTCTCCTCCTCCATAAAAACTCGAGTCATAGTTACTACCATAATCTTGTAAACATTACTCTCGTTGGTGATTGGCTATCATAATGGTGTAACTGAAACGTGATTGGCTGGAATATCAGTGTTCGAATCCTTGCTCGTAATTGAAGAAAATGCAACAGATTACCCAATCCGGGGTTCAAGTCAATGTTCTGAATATGGGTAATCCACTGCAGGAAATCTCTGATCGAGGAATTTAGATTCGCAGGCCTAAGCCGAGCTCAAATCCAAGGGTCAAATTACCGTTTTGAATTCGGGCCTCAGCTACTGAATTTATATGCTCTTTAAAATTCAGTTTTGAGTCAAAGTGCACTCCAAGATTATGAACAGAATCAACAGAATTGAGTTGCACTTCCCCAAAATTTGTGCCATATCTCCTCCTATTTCCTTGGACAACAATAATCTCAGTTTTCCCAAAACTGATTCCTGTGGGACACTAAGCTGCAAACGGACTGTGACTGAAAAGGTTCCACCAACCATCACACACATTGAAATCACTCTGATTAATAAGACTCAAGCAGTGTGAGTGCATTATCACGGACACCAAACGACCAAAGATCCTGAAGCAACAGATGGTGATCCACTGTGTCAAAAGTTGCAGAGATCCAGCAAGACCAGAAGGGAGGACTTTCCTGTGCAATTGTTTATTACCAAAACATTTTGAATTTTACATATGACAGTTTCAGTTAAATGATGCTTTCTGTAGGCTGACTGGGCCAGAGGGATCACTCCATTTCTTTCTAACAGTGGAAATAACTGATCTAGCATAACATACTCTATGATCTTTAATAAGAATGAGAGAAGCACCTGTACAGATCTTATATTTCACTGAAACATCATGCAAGAGCATTTCACTTGAAGAATAAGTAAAATAAGATAATTAAAACAAAAATATTGCAAAAAGTGTGACAAGTTATACTTTCTTTTTGTGTAACATACTGTAGAAAATATTAATAAATTTGCAAATTACTAGACAATCAGTGAAGGTGATATTAGTACTGCCCCTAGCAAAACTCCTATTCATAAAGTTTGAAAAAGCTGATTATAAGACTGTTTACATATTCAAGTTGCATATTATTTTACTTAAATCTATGACGCCTTTCTGAATTTATTAATAAGGAAACAACATTTCCCTCATATGGATGGACATATGAGTACAAAAGGTCAGGAGCAACCCTTTATGCCACGTACTCCATATTCCATGGCAGGGGCATGGAAAACAGAATTTTCACTACCAGTTTAGAGATAAAATTTAAATGTAAATACTGTACAGTTGGGTCTCGATTTACGAGGGTTTCGTTTACGCGTTTGGTCATTTACGCGGTGCCTTGCCAGAACCGGGATGCTTGATTTACGCGGTAAATTTGGTCATTTATGCGGAAAGCAGCTGGCAGTCCTGCCGCGCCGCGCCATTTTTGGATTCAAACCTCCCGCCATGTTTGGGCAAGTGGCACGAGTAGGTTGTGCAGTGTATGTCTCTGTTGCGTTATCGGTGACGTCATATGACGTATCGGACTGTGATTGGGCCACGCATCCTTACCTCCCACCGCTGCTAGCTGTGATTGGCTTAACGTAATATGACGTGCCCTGCCGCGGGAGGGTAGAAGGTGCTTGACCTAGCCGCGTCAGTTACGATCCTCCCAGTCACCCCGTGTATACTGTATTCTATTGTTCCGATAATCTCGTAAGAATGGCTTCCACTGGACCCCCACCACAACAGAAAAACCTTGCATTACCTGGACCCAGCCGCCCTAAGCCAAAGAAGATACGACGTGCCCTAAGCTACGAAGTGAAGTACAAGATAATACAAGTGTTAGAAAAAGGAACGAGACAGGTTGATCTCGTGCGCCAGCATGGTGTTAACGAATCTATGATCAGGACGATCAAGAAGGATGCAGCCAAGATAAAAGAACACATGAACATCACAAAGTCTGCAGGTGCTTCAATGGTAAAGTACTGCCAGAACAAGGTGCTTCTCAAGGCGGAGAATTTACATGTGAGCTACTTGATTCGTCAGGCAAGACGGAACATGGCGGTGGACACGCGGTCGGTTCAAGAGTATGCACGTGAACTGTACGTAGCAGTGGCAAGTAAGATGGGAATTGCAGAGCCCAAACCCTTCGATGCTTCCTCTGGGTGGCTGCAAGGGTTTAAGAAGAGGAACAAGATCACCAACATTAACATTGGTGGTGAAGGAGCAAGTGGTGACCGTGTTGCGGTGAGTGATTTTCCTCCGTTCTTACGTGACGTAATGGAGGAAGGACAGTACACCGACGACCAGGTGTTCAACATGGATGAATCAGGTCTGTTTTGGAAAAAGCTACCTTCCAAGACCTTCGTTGTCCAGTCTGCCAGCAAGTGTCGGGGCCGGAAGTTGCAGAGGGAGCGCATCACCGTCCTGTTTACCACCAATGCCTCCGGTACCTGTAAACTCAAGTTATTGGTGATCCACACAGCCCGCAAGCCTACAAGAACATGGACATGACCAAGCTAAATGTCCACTGGCTAACGGCACGTAAGGCGTGGATGTTCTCTGCTCTGTCCCTCTCCTGGTTTGACGACTGTTTCGTTCCCGACGTGAAGAAATTCTGCGAGCAACAGAATGTTCCATTCAACATTTTGTTGCTCCTTGACAACGCACCAGGACACTCGCCCCTACTGTTGGATCGTCACCACAACGCAAAAGTGGTCTTCCTTCCTCCCAACACTACGTCGTTAATCCAGCCCATGGACCAGGAGTTGATATGCAACGTTAAGGCAGCATTCTCTACAAAGAAGTTTAAGCACATGAACGACTGTACCAACTCCAAGGATGAGTTGCGTAACCTGGGTGGCACCGATAGTGAGAGCGACGAGGAACAAGAGTTGGTGGATCAAGAAGTTCACGTCAAACAGTTTTGGAAGAAATTTAACGTCAAGAAAGCTGTTGACTTCTTGGTGGAGGCATGGGATCAGCTGCCTGTAGCAACGATTCATCACGCATGGCGGCATGTGTTGCAAGGTATCCGAGGTGGGAGCCAGTCAAAACCTGTGAATGGTGAGGTTCAGTCTGTTGCAGTGGCAGTGGACCTTGCAAGAGAAGCTGCGCAGAGTGTTACAGCTGCAGGCTTCTCCGAGACCACCAACGACGACATTATAGAGGTGATAAGGGATCCTGAGGTGACTGCTGACGAGATGTTAGAAGACGATCACGTCAGTGAAGAGGCAGGTGGTGCATCATCCCGAGAAGAATACAAGTTAACGCATGGTAGTGTTAAGGATGCCATCGAGTGTGCAGAGAAACTGAAGCTCATCCTTTCCGACGACCCTGAAGATAACCGCTATGAAGTCTTCAATAACCAGCTGTTGCAGACTATGGAGCCGTACATCAAGGTGTATCACGACAACATCAACACTAGCCGTCAACGTAACATTACCGAGTTCTTCGCCCGCAACCCACCACAGTCAGCCCAAGTCAGTGATAGTGACAGTGATGGTGACTTTGAGGGATTTGTCAGGGAGGTCCTGACAACTGTGGTGGATAGTGATGGTGATTCACCTGAGGGCCAGTAATCTGCCCTCTAACTCGGAACCAGCCGCCATTCCTGTACGCCGACCCATCTCTTCTACTAACGTAAGTGTTAAATCTAACCTAACCTTGATTTTTCTAACCTAACCTAAGAGTTAAACCTTGATTTTTTTCGAACCTAACCTAACCTTACGTAGGTGTTAAACCTTGATTTTTCTTTTACCTGGTACAGTATATTATTCTCTTATTGATATTTCTCTTCTATATTATGTGTGTGTCCATACCATCATAAAGTTAAGATACTATTTTTACTACAACGTACGTACTGTGTTTGAAAAAGTGGAGTTTGTGAGTCGGCCCAGTCTCTATTCCAATTAATCCCATATGTTCTGTTATTTCATTTACGCGTTTCTCGTTTTACGCGGTACTCCGCGGGTTCAATTGACCGCGTAAATGAAGACCCAACTGTACTGTACTTTATACCATAAATGCAGAATTGATCCTGAAATCACTTTTTATGACTGACCCTGTTAATTAGCTACTCTGTAATGCACCTACCATGATTTATGGACAAGGATCACAGCAGGGACTAATCTCACAACCAATCTACCTCACTTGCACAACTGCCAGGCAAGGCGTATTTCTGTTTCTAGTTGTGACAGTTACTTCCAATCTCCCTTTCAGAGGTAAGAGTTGCATCTGGGAGTTATAAGGATAGCTAAAAAATCTGATTAGTCATTCCAGTCACAGATGTTTAGGGATTTCCTTGGTTTAGACTTGAAGACATGGTGTGACATTACACGAGCCACCTGAATGTAGCTTTGGCTTGATAATGGTATCTCTGCGAGCAAACCTCCATTTATACAGTAAATACAGTACAGTACAATTATTTCAATTTTTCATATACCGTACTGTACTATACTGTACAAGTCTAATAGAGCAACTGCTTTGTAATAATACAGTATACCCCCAATTCATACAGTGGTTAGGTTCCTGGAAAATGCTGTGCAAAGTGACTCTACATTAAACATACCTTGGGCTTATGGGGAATGGGGGGTTAGGTTCTAGGCTCTTAATAGTTCCTCATAACTAGCTACAGGAAAGGTAGATCTTATCATTTCTCAATTACTGTCAATACTATCTGAATTTTCTTAAATCTAAATATTCTAAGTAATGTGGGAATGGGAGGTGGTATGGTATGCACTTATTCAATTATAAGTTTTAATTAGTTTCTATGATGTGAAAGAAGTAAATGTGCAACTGCACATGAAATGGATTCAAACATCATCATTGAGCAAAGTGGCTCATCATGCAACACGCCTTGTAGACAACAAATTAAGATCACTCTAACACTATGATTAAGCTCATTATCCATAACCTTAAGGATATGATACTGCAGTATATTTTTTTGAAAGACTAATTATAAAGAGTGACTTTTGAAATAAAAATATATAATATATGACTAATTTTTACAAATTAGAATTAAAGCTCCATATACACTAATATACAATACAGACTAAAAAATAAATTTTTTAATGATATTAACAATATTTACATGCATCACTACGGAAACTAACATTATGACATTAGTATTAAATTACTGTATAGCCATATTATACACATTACACAAAACCTCTGCTATTACTGCTGACAATTCACAGATCGTAAATACTGTACTAAAGGAAAAAATAATAATAATGGTCCTGTATGCTGTACCTACATCAAGCCTGAAGACCAAACAATTATACTGTACTGTACACAAAATTAAATCTGTATGACAGTTGTTCAGTATTTCCCCCTGCAATTTGTACAGTAAAATAAGTCATAAAATTAAAAGTATAATATAATGCAGTTACTATTACCTGAATCCAGAACATTCTACATAGTCACTTATTTTTCTAATTTCCTAGATCAATTGCAAGTGACTTAAAACTTGTGTCAGGTACATTTCCTATGGTTCACTGACAAAGAAGATCAAGAGTATATTTAGTGACATGAAACGCAGGTACTGAACATGTTTCATAATTTTTTACATTAAGTTATACTACAAGATGAAGAGGTTCACTCATTTATGTAATAGATCATGTGTTAAAGAATCCTTTGAACAGTACAATTATCCTGCACAATGAGGATGTGAAAGAAACCCATATTTTCTCAGTCTGTTACACACCAGCCCAGCTGTATATGTAGCACAGTGAATAATATAGTTGAAATATGATACATAAAAGAATGTAAGAAGATCAAAATCATATTTCTAAATGTTGGAATAATATTATTAATTTTTTTGCTTAATATACTGTACTTGCAGTATACGTGATCCATAAATATATTTTCTCCTAAAACCCACTCAAGAACACACAAATGGAGAGATAGGCTAGTGTACTATGTGAAATGAGAGCGCAATGCAGAATACAAAGAAAATTTATATCAATATTTCATTACCTTTGAGAGAAGAGATATGCTGTACAATAATACATATACTGTACAGTACTCCTGAATCATGCAGGATGTATTTAATCTAATTCAAAACCTACACTGTTTAAAACTGTCCTTAAATACAGTATGTGAAAATTCATGCTACTGACGTAACTTTGGCACATATACAGATCACTGTATAATCTACCTAATGTGAAATACTAATACCTGTACTTCACTAAGAAAAGTTACTCCAGATTACTCTATGACGGTTAATAATGAGGGTAGTAACTGACAAGTCAGTAATTAAAGGTTATAAAATCTTAAAACACATGTACAGTACTGTACACACAATCAAAAAAGTATTTTTATGGAGAGGTCCGATGAATTTAAAAACGAACACTCCGACTCCTGTTTTCTTGGTGTACACAAAATTGTAACGCTACTTTTTTAAATGTATGTTCAGTATACTGTATATTTAACCGCAATATATACTGTTTTTCCAAGTTCAGTCATAAACATGACCATTTATTTTTCAATAACAGTACTGTCGTGAAATAATATACTGTACAGTATTACAGCTATGAATTTTTTCTCTCAAATCTTAGTTTCTTCCATTATAGACAAAATTTAATCAGTTTATGGTAATCATGTACTGTAATTAGGCAGCATTATACAGTACTGTACACATACCTGCAATAAGTGTTTGCATTGCCAAAATGATCACGCAATAACCCATTCAGAAATGGAAAAAGAATAATTTTATTTTGCAAAAGACTTGGGTAACCTCATATAGCAGAAGCATTATTTATAGGTTTAAAAAGCAAATGAAAATAACAAAAGATGAAGATAATGATGTTTGATGTAGATATCTGAATACAATATTATTTTGTTCCGAGGCTTTTCATCCACAAACCATGTAGCCAAAGTGTTACACCACTATCTATATAAAGGGGTCACTTTTTATATCCTTTTGATAGAAGGTCTTTGTCAACATCTATAATCTGTAACATGACAACAACATCAGTGATAACAACCTCCTATGTGAGATGCATAAATGGAATAAGATTTGTTCAAATTCAAGGACACAACTAACTACTACATCTAGTGAGGGGTGACAGAGGAGCAAGTCTCTCATCTTTAATGAGAATTTGCACAGGAATATAACTCCATTGTCAAATGTGCTGTGGCACTATGACAGGATTCTAAAGTTAAGTGAGTTGTGACAAGAAAATAAGGCTTCCTACAGGCACTTAAGAGCATCTCGTGTACAAATAGTTTCATTCTTTGAAATCTTTGTTATTAAGGACTTCTTTACATATATCTCTGAAATCCAGAGTCACAGTTTGATATTTCAGCTCATGCCATACTAGAAAAAAGAGAAACAGAAAATATCAGGATCTGATTGGCAGTGCACCATGCACAATAAATTACTCATACAATACAATCAATCTATATATACTGTATCACTTAATATCACTTAAATAACTAAGTTAATTTAACATAATAGAACTTTTAAGAAAATATATACATATCTATCACAACCAGTTAATGTTTAGTTTCTGTAGAAACTGTATTATTTTATGACCGAATCTATCCATTTCTTTGTTCAAATAGAAAGGCAATAAAGAGGAACTGTAAGGCTCTTTTTCTGGTAAACAAAATATAGATACTTTTGTCACATAACTGAACATGAATGCATATGCTTTTAATTTTTTGTTTAGTTTGCTTACCCAAGTGTGAAAACGATGGCATTAGCCTTTAACTTGGTCCCTCTTCTCTAAACTGAAGGTGAACACATCTGAAGAGTCATACATTAAAGTTTAGTGATTTACATACTTTGATTTAATTTTATATTCATTTGAAAATTCAATCTGGTGAACTTTTCTAGAATACACAAAAAACAGATCTGTAGTACCTCCCAACTCACCATGTAGGAGTTTCTCCACAAGCATGTTACACGTTACAATACCATTAGGTGCAGGTTGACAACAAATGTGTGCAACGAATATTAGTGGACTCCTCACTGGCTCATCACACTAACGAGATCTCATTACATTTCTTAGTTTTAGCAGAAACCTATTGTTATCTTTGATTCTGTGCAGACTGTGAAAATTACATAGTCTAGCAAACCTTTTTTTATACAGTAGATTCTGCATTTTCCTAGCTCACTAAAGTACAGTACTGCAATCAACAGTGGTACAGTACATTTATTGTCATGTATACTGTAATATAATGCAGTTCTTTCCCACAAAGAACTACTAATGTCTGATTTTCTACAACTCCAGGAGGGTGATTCATGCAGATTTTACCCACAACAATTTGATCATGGTCGTGCTCCAGCAGACACTAGTGTTCCAAATCCATTAGACTCACCCAACGCTTACACCAAATAATTTAGTACGTATTTTCACTTACCCCGGTAAATAAGACAAATTAAGTACTGTAGAGGTACCTGCTTTCCATAAGGATCATAATAAAGGATGTTTATGTAAGGAATGAGTTGAATCCATGAGGTGAAGCCATTCATATACAAACAGGACACATATATGACAAATAAGTACAAAATTAAAATACAGAAAATGAGGAACTAAAATGCTTTGATATTCTAAAAATGGAAGATCTACTGTAATCTATAAGTTGGACAGGTGTGTGGAAGTTGCTGATGGCAGTGAACCATAAATGGAACTGATAATGTATTGAGGAAGTTCTTGTCTGTCTGATAACACCAATTCTTCCACAGTAATATCCTTAACTAGTGACAGGGGTGTCATATTATTTCCATTACATAAATTTTCATTACAGTTCAAAGGAATATTAAGTTTTGAATTTATGAAGTTATGGTACAATTCATGACGTAAAAAAATAAAAGATTAGTATTAAAAACAGAGCAAAAAAGATGTTCAGTATTTTTAAATTAAAATTAAAAGTTCTTACACATAGATATTTGATGCCTTTCCATAACCCTCATAAACCATTTTGAAAAACAAAAACAAAAACAAAAACGAAAATGTAGAGAAAAATTTTGTAACATTTAACTTTGAAAATATGAGTCACCTGATCAAAGCACAACACAAATATATTATTTGCCAACACTGCCTGGCATCCCTGATGGAAATTAGACCTCTCACACCACACTGATCCCATACACTATGGCTCCCACAAATTCTAAGTGCTAAAATTAATAACTCCTAGATATGTATCAATGAAGTTGTGTGAACTAACTACAGACACGTTTAACCTCTACAAAAGACGCTGCTGTAAAGTAAAAGTTTGTACTACACGAAGCAATTACAGTATTATTCCTCAGGTACAAAACCATTCATGCTCATGGGCAATATTGGGCAGGAATGGTGATTTGTATTTACATAATTAGTCTACCAATTTTTGTAAATGGCATCTTAGGAATTCATACACTGTACAGTATTAATTACGGTAATTTTCTGTCCATATTCCAATCTTACTCCATTTCCTTTTATTGTATTTAGAATTAAAGCAAGTAATCATAATAAGAATGATAATGAAAAATGTCCTTTAATAAGGTACAGTGGGGTATGCTATAACGAACGGATCCTACTACGAATATTCCTATAACGAACGGTTTTACCTATAAAATTGAGAATGCTATAACGAACGAAACTCCTACAACGAACATTATTTAAAAAAAAAAATATTTTTTTTTTTTTTTTTTACTAATTTATTGCTTTTTTATTACAAGTATTAATGATATTGGTTATTTCAGGGGTTTAGATGCATATTTATGCACTTTTTTACAATTTTTACAATTTTATATTATATTTTTCAGTGTTAAGTGGTTGTATTTGGGGGCCTGGAACGGATTAATCCTGTAACAAACGAATGCTATAACGAACAAGGTTCTAGAACCAATTAGATTCGTTATAGCATACCCCACTGTACACAGTTTATCTTATTCAATAACTAATACCAGTATATAAGTTTTATCATGTTTCCAAACTTTGGCAATGAGTTAAATAAAATATGAATAAAAATAAGGGTCATATCACTACCGAGTTCTCCAATCACAATACCTGTATAACATTATACGTAGTACTTATATTAAAGGAACTAACAGATTGGTTGACCCTATAGGTGCTGATTATAGTGCCACCAAGGGAAATTTAAAGGGTTTTCCATGTGGCTGTATTCTCACTGCAGTACCACCTAATGGATTGTTAAACATCAAAGTCAACCCCAATATCAGTCTTGAATAGCTATTGTCAATCTTGAAGCTATTATCAACCTTGAATAGCTATTACCAACCTTGAATAGCTATTACCAATCTTGAATAGCTATTACCAATCTTGAATAGTTATTACCAATCTTGAATAGTTATTACCAATCTTAAATTAAGAAGTGAAAGGCTCTGGAAAACTTCTGTCATCCCATGTGGATAGGAAGCATAATAAAGACATATTAGCAGCTGTCAACTTCCATCTTATAAAAGTGAAACACAATAGAAATCTTCCCTAAGACCACAGCATTAGCAAAATTGTGTATCTCCATCACTGTCTCAAACAATAGCAGTAATAAACACAGTATGTTTTATACACTAGCAGTGCAAACTGACAGAGCAGCTAATATGCTCATCTTAACCTCTGCATCACCCACACCAGTTGATCATACGTTTATATTTTTAGAAGCATAAAAAAATACCTTTAGGTCACAACAGCAGCTGACAAGATTGTTTAACATGTTAGGTACAGCTGATGCAAATATCACATCTCCAGGATAAAAGGTACATTTGTGCTGTATGTTGGGAATGAAGGGATGCTTCTGTAATTATTTCAATCACAGAGAATATACTTTTCTGAGCAATTTAATTTTTTATTTTTTTTTTGCATTACTTAAAATGATGATAATGCTTTGTATGAGATCTCTACAGACAGTATAGAGAACAACAGGGAGATGAACCTCTCCCTTAAGTCAAGCCTCAGCAAGCTTTATCTGTCTTATTTATACACCCTCTATCATAGGAACAAATTTCTGAGTACAGTATGTATACACACATACATATTCACACCGTAAGTGTAAACATAATTAAATCCTAGCATTTAGGAATATTATTTAGTGTATATTAACTTACAATAATAACATTCCAGCTGATAAAACTGGTGTACTATACAGTAGTATCATACAGGTAAACCTCGAGATACGATATCCCGAGAAGCAATATTCCGCTTTAACGAAGATCATAAATTAAGACCATCTCGCTACATACAGTTTTATTTTATCTCTAATGCAAAGTATGGGTTGTACATTCTCGTGCAAGATTCTTTGAACACTGCTGGAGACAGCTGGCAACTCAAGACCGTTTGTTTACTATATTCCGTAGTAAAAATTACGAATGAATGTAAAAGTGATCGGTGATTGGTTACTTAGTTCCCCGTTGCTTAATTAATGGTTGGGTTTTGTTGTTTCGTATTATACTTGTATTATACTTTTCTGCTGGTATATACTGTTAATTTGATTTTAAAATGGATAGAGCAACGAATTTATGTTTAGACAATTAAACATAAGTAAAAATCGGTAAGTATGTTAAAGAACATCATGAATAGCTGCGTGTAGGTTGTGTATGAGGTTGCGTGTTTATCATTAATTTATACTAATATTATTTTCAAACGTTTAATCCCTTTCGGGTAATTAATGCAGTCGTGTGTAACCGATGCTAAACAGACTTCTTTCTAAAGACGCTGATTTCATGCAACACAAACTGCTGTTTTAATTCGCTGTGGGATTAAGCAGAATCATCGGTTCACTGCTACCTGTAGTAAGTGAGTGTGTGTGTGCATGTGGAGCGTGTGTGTGTGCATGTGGAGTGTGTGTGTGTGTGTGTGTGTAAGCCTGTGTACGTGTTTAATAATGACATTGTTTAATTGAAGGTGATGGTAATTAATCTTACGAACCATCCACCTGATGGTGTGAATTAGTGCAGTAGCATATGCCTTATAATTTTACAAGCCTTTATCTAGCAATATCATTGTCATTCCAAGACTCTGAATATTGTAAACAGCAAATGGTATTTCTTTCGTTGAGTGACTATTTACCGCCTCCCCCCCCACCAAATCCTTGTTTCTGACTTGTGTAGATTACTTCACCTTTAGTCTGGTGTCTTTTAAGAAATTGTATATTCTATATTTTTAAAAATGTGTATGATGTACTATTATAAATATTATCTTAATTATTTATTTATTCATTCATTTATTTTTTATAAATGCCTTATAAAATATAAATATAACACTGACGTTATTGGCGGGAAGATGAGGGAGATAGAGGTGTTGTCAGTGCTGACTACCCTTCCACTCCCTCAATTATAGAAGACCCCTGCCAACATGGAATACCACACGCAGAAAATCATTGAACGTGGAAGAATAATCGGCATGAAGGAGGCTGGGTTTTCACCCACTGAAATTGCCCGGTCAACTGTATATTATAGGATTAAGCGATGGGAAGAGCAGGGAAGTTTAAAGGACCACCACAGGATGTGAATGCCGCGCAGAACAACACCTGCACAAGTTGAAACCATCATGAAGACTTCACGAGGGAGGCATTCACCATAGAACTCCCGCCACTAAGGAGAAGTAAAATGAGCGACATCGCGAGGGCAGGTTGCAGTTTGCTCGACAGTATGCTGAAGGAGGCCTAGATTTCTGGGGGAGAGTAATATTCACTGACGAAAAAAATTTCTCATCTACCTCTCACGGAAGGTTGAATTGCTGGAAGAGGAACAACACCCGATATGCTAGACAGCATATTTATGAGGAAGCAAGGAGTGGCCCTGTGACTTGCAATGTTTGGGGATGGATACATTTGCATGGAGTTGGAGAGCTGACTGACATAGAAGGAAGATTCACAGCTGAACAGTATTTAGAAATACTCTAAGAAGCTATGCTTCCCTCGGTACATGCATATGCTTTCCCGTTTCCCGAAAGATAAATGTCCTGTCCATACCGCACGGGTTGTAACGTGGTGGTTTGCAGAACAAAGAAATTTGCAAGTTTTAGACTGGCCAAGTAAAGGTTGTGACATGAACCCTATAGAGAACGTTTGGGGCAATATTGTGAACGTGTGGGAGCCAGCTGAAGAGAGAACCAGCGTGCAGCTACAGGAGCATAAACACTGTGAGTGGGAGGTCCTGAGGCGGAAACCGCAACTGATACACAATGACGTCGCCTCCGTTCACAACAGGCTGCAGCAAGTAATTGAGAATGAAGGTGGCTGGACTAAATATTAATGTGTCAGAAATAATTTTCCTTTGTAATTCAACGTTACATACTGAATGCACATAGATTTTAATTTTTTTTGTGTTAACTGAAATAAATATAATTTTCATGAATATACGGGTATGTCAAATTGTATAATAAATGTAAAGAAAACAATCCTCTTGTAATATCCTCACTTATGCAGTATGCATTCAGGATGATTTACCGGTAAGTCAAACAAATCATAACATTATACTTATAATCACTATGAAAGAGTATAGTATCAAATATGATAAATATATTGCATGCGAAATAATTACCACATCTACCACGGAAAAAATCATAGAGGGAGACGGAGACAAAGAAACAACTGTGTAACGACACAATTCATACAATATTTAATGATCCGATCACAGCTGTCTGATCCGGCTCTTCAAGACACTTATGATGAGGAAATTGATCTATCATATTTCAATCTCATAATCTCATATTTAATAAGTTCATGTCATGCCGTTCACAATATATTTATGTACTCTTAGAAAACTTTTACTGTAGTAATTGTATTTGTATATATTTTTCTTTTCATTTATTTATAAGAAATGGGAAGAAATCCTTGCCAAAATACCAAACTATGTTACAACATTACCTCACAATTATTTCATAACTTACAATAATGCTCCAGCACTCAGGCACACTTGCATGCATACACACACACGCGCTTGTGAAGAAAGTCAATTTCAAAGGGGTTCTTTGCCATTTTTATTAATTAAAAAATTATTACATTAATTAGTGAAATGTGGTACTGAAGGTGTAGCTACTGTGGTAGCATAGGTATTGTAGCCCTGTAGACCTCTCAACTGTCATTACAAATGTCATCTGAGTAGACTTTGCTTATTAAATATTTCTAATGACATTTCTTTCGATTATTGATTGTTTGCCCGCAAATAAAACATTATATATAGATTTCTATATCCAATGCCCCACAGGGAATGTAAAATAATAATTTTATCAAATAAACTTCATAATACTGTTTTGCACGCACGCACACACACACACATGCACACACACTTCCTTCAGCCTTCATAGGGTAAGGACGTGTGTAGTCGGTGCTGCCCGCTGACGCGGCCGTGGTCTCTTGACCATGGAGACAGCTGCCAGCCTGATCTGTCAGGCCTTCCCCATCTCCTCCTCCCCATCTGGATTTATCAACATCCTCCCACCAACAGTACAGTGCAAAGATTGACGATCAACCTCAAGAGATAAACAAAAGTGACAATTTCAACTCGAAAGAAAGAAACAACTGTTAGAGTGACACTCATGCATAGCGGTCAATGCTGACCTGACGCGGACTTGACACACCCAGGGTCCGCCGTACACTCACCACCACCAACACTGGATGAGAAGCCAAGAAAGACTCTAAACTACATTAGGAGAGAAATGAGGACTCCCTACTCCACCCAGGTGAGGAACTATGAATTCGTAACTACATCACATGAGGAACAAGAACCATATCCAACACCCTGTGTGAGCTGAAGGACCTACCTGGACCACGTGCTGGATGTGCTAAACATCTGCAGCTGTAGTGAGGTAGCGGCTTAGCAGTCAGGTACAATGGCCATCAAGACAGTGGAAAGGACTCTGTTGGTGCCGACATCAGGTCACAAGAATGTCTACAGACCAACTCCCACAGTACCAGACCTAAGTTAATCTATGTTGACTCTAAGTTTCTTATGTTTTTGTATTGAAAACTTTTGCCAATTAAGTGACCCACTCACTGATTTCACCATATGTAACTTATCATCTCTGTTCATTGTATATTTTCAGCCTTCGGGCTGCCATGTTATTTTAATAAACCGTTAATTTATTATCAATATCACAAGCGCACACACACACACACTTACTACAGGTAGCAGTGAACTGATGATTCTGCTTAATCCCACAGCGAATTAAAACAGCAGTTTGTGTTGCATGAAATCAGCGTCTATAGAAAGAAGTCTGTTTAGCATCGGTTACATACGACTGGATTAATTACCCAAAAGGGATTAAACGTTTGAAAATAATATTAGTATAAATTAATGATAAACAAGCAACCTCATACACAACCTACACGCAGCTATGCATGATGTTCTTTAACATACTTACCGATTTTTCTTATGTTTAATTGTCTAAACATGAATTCATATAGGTTGGCCCATTGCTCTATCCATTTTAAAATAAAATTAACAGTATATACCAATAGAAAAGTATAATATAACACGAAACAACAAAGCCCAACCATTAATTAAGCAATGGGGAACTAAGTAACCAATCACCGATCACTTTTACATTCATTCGTAATTTTTACTACATAATATAGTAAACAAATGGCCTTGAGTTGCCAGCTGTCTCCAGCAGTGTTCAAAGAATCTTGAATGAGACTGTACATAATCAAATTACAGTCAACCCTCACTTTACGAGGTTAATGTAACCCACAGGGTACCGCGGAAAGTGAGAAACGCGTAAAGTGAATAACATAACATATGGGATTAAATGAAATAGAGACCAGCTGACCCCCAAACTCCACTTTTTCCAACACAATACCTATGTTCTAGTAAAAATAACATCTTAATTTTATGATGGTACATGCACACAATTAATACTTAAGAGAAATAGAGAAATACAGTCGCCAAGTTAATGTCCATTCAAATAATGGACTCAACTCCCTCCCCCTCTTCTCACACTACACTCGCTGGCTCTTCCCTCTCTGAGAAATTTTGGGGGAAAACCAGGTATAGTAATAAATAATACCTCAAACTAAAGTTAGGATAATATAATTGACATTGCTGGATTCCTTGTAAGACCAGGAATATTTTGAATACAAATGTCATATATTTTGCACAAAAGATAACATATTTACTCAGAGTAAACATTATATCTAAAATTTGTATGTCTAATGCAAAATCTATGATGTTTATATTCAAAATGATCATCAAATTGTAAGAATTCCAGCAATGTAAATTATATTCTGGCCGGGTAATTTGTATGAATTTTATGAGCTAAAACAAATATCTTCAGTTAATAAAAAAAAAAAAAACATTCTTCACGACACTTATCTGTCAATCAAAGTACCCCAACTTGCCTCCCCCCCTCTTCCAACCGCGCGGTCAGTCCCAACCCTCCCCCCCACCCCCCACCAATCCTCCCTTCAAGAGAAAGGTTGGGTGAAAAAACTAGATTTTAACATTTAGTATTAAATAATACCTCAGATTAAAGTTAGGATAATATAATTGACATTGCTGAATTCCTTGTAAAACCAGGAATATTTTGAATATAAATGTCATATATTTTGCACAAAAGATAACATATTTACTCAGAGTAAACATTATATCTAAAATTTGTATGTCTAATGCAAAATATATGATGTTATATTCAAAATGATCATCAAATTTGTAAGAATTCCAGCAATGTAAATTATATTCTGGCCGGGTAATTTGTATGAATTTTATGAGCTAAAACAAATATCTTCAGTTAATAAAAAAAAAAAAATATTCTTCACACCATGGTGCCAGGTGGTCCGTCGCTGGTCCCTCCCTCCCTCCCACCCCCCACCAACCTTCCCTACCAGACTGGGAATACCAGACTGTTTACCTTTTTAGTAATAAATAATAAATCAGACTAAAGTTAGGATAATATAATTGACATTGCGGGATTCCTTGTAAGACCAGGAATATTTTGAATATAAATGTCATATATTTTGCACAAAAGATAACATAATTACTCAGAGTAAACATTATATCTAAAATTTGTATGTCTAATGCAAAATCTATGATGTTTATATTCAAAATGATCATCAAATTGTAAGAATTCCAGCAATGTAAATTATATTCTGGCCGGATAATTTGTATGAATTTTATGAGCTAAATAAAAAAATTATACTTCGCCCGTGTAAAGGGGTACACCCACCGCAGAATGTAAGCATCCTGGGTTCTGGCAGGGCACCGTGTGAGCATCCTGGGTTCTGGCAGGGCACCGTGTAAACGTGGAAACGCGGAATGTGGGACCGCGTAAAGTGAGGGTTGACTGTAATTGTTGTCTTGTAAGGATTACAGCAATGCAAATTATATTTTTCTATGACAACTCAGTGACACTTATAAGGAATCAATATTTAATCCTTTGCATGAAGCATCTCCACCTTCACTTGTAAGCCTACCCACACGCCACCACAAAGCCAACCCGTGCACTACAGCCCTGAGTTTGGTTCTTTGTCAAATGTAAACCCACCATCGCATGGCTCCACGATTATCGGCCAGCATCGTACATGGTACTTATTATTGATGTTTTATTTATTTTTCATATAGTGAGAGGACATCACTAACATTTAGATTGAACTGTGTTATGATGACTGTGAAGTGATATTTTCTGTGTTTTTGTGACTGTAGTGTAAGGTGCATCAACTCTATTGTTTTGAAAATGTAAGCAGTGTCAGCCGCTATCATTGTTTTTGTTATCATCATTTGCTGTGTTTTTGTGAAAAGTGTTTTTGTTATTTTTGTGACTGTGAAGTGAGCAGTATAACTTTAGAAATGTCTGGGAAGGCCAAGGCATCAAAGACAACTGTGTCTCTGAGGTGAAGCTTGACATTGTTAAGCAGCATGAGACTCCACAGAGGCTGTGTGGGAGTCAGAGTGACGGCTCAACTCCACTACAAGAGCCCCCTTAGCCTCGAAGGGGACATGTGTTGTTAAATTGTCTTGTACTGATAGTAGTACTGTAGGAATTGTTTTGTCGGTGATACATGTGTGTTTGGGGACTGGCTGGGAATGTATCCCATTGAACCCCATGTTATATTGCACCCTATCTACGATAATTCACCTAGCAATGGGTTTTCAGGAACGTAACCCCATCGTATCTTGAGGTTTATCTGTATTCATGTTATATTTGCATCTCACAAAGCCATGGACATATACAGTGTACTAATGAAGATAAAAAAAATAATAATAATTGACTCACCATACAAATTCAAGATTGCACTGGAGCCATATGGAAAAAGAAGAGTAAATACTTATATACAGCCACTGCAAATGAGTGCATTAATGGGAGGACATATCAATAAGTGACTTTTTGTTGAGGTTGGCTATTGAATCTGCAATGACAGCTGCTGTTACTCGCTGGTATCCTCCACTTGTTAACATAACAATTGGGATACTTCGCTGCCGTACTTTCTGGAACACAATCTCATCCCTTTCAATAATTCCCTAGAAATAAAAGTGGGGACAAAATTTAAACTGCAGCATTTCTTTTATATGTGTTATAATCAATATATATTTGTCTTTTTCATTCAATAAATATAGTAATATTAAAATACACGCATTAGAAAGATCTTGGTGGTGGTGAGTGTTGTGGTAATGGTGAGTGTTGGTGGTGATGGTGAGTGTTGGTGGTGATGGTGAGTGTTGGTGGTGATGGTGAGTGTTGGTGGTGATGGTAAGTGTTGGTGGTGATGGTCAGTGTTGGTGGTGATGGTAAGTGTTGGTGGTGATGGTGAGTGTTGGTGGTGATGGTGAGTGTTGGTGGTGATGGTGAGTGTTGGTGGTGATGGTAAGTGTTGGTGGTGATGGTAAGTGTTGGTGGTGATGGTAAGTGTTGGTGGTGATGGTGAGTGTGGTGGTGATGGTGGAGTGTTGGTGGTGATGGTGGTGGGAGTGTTGGTGGTGATGGTGAGTGTTGGTGGTGATGGTGAGTGTTGGTGGTGATGGTGAGTGTTGGTGGTGATGGTAAGTGTTGGTGGTGATGGTGAGTGTGGTGGTGATGGTGAGTGTTATGGTGATGGTGAGGTGTTGGTGGTGATGGTGAGTGTTGGTGGTGATGGTGAGTGTTGGTGGTGATGGTGAGTGTTGGTGGTGATGGTGAGTGTTTGTGGTGCTGGTAAGTGTTGGTGGTGATGGTGAGTGTTGGTGGTGATGGTGAGTGTTGGTGGTGATGGTGAGTGTTGGTGGTGATGGTGAGTGTTGGTGGTGATGGTCAGTGTTGGTGGCGATGGTAAGTGTTGGTGGTGATGGTAAATGTTAGTGGTGATGGTGATTGTTAGTGGTGATGGTGAGTGTTGATGGTGAAAAGTGACCCAAGTAGTCACTTTGGACTATGTTGGTATATAACGAACCGAGTCCGTTATTATTCCGGATCCGGATATAACAGACTGCCCCCCCCCCCCTTAATTAATACGTTATATAGGGGGTTTACTCCAGATTTGAAAGGCTGAAGGAACAAAAAACCACACCTATGGGTTGGGTTTATGGGAATAAGAGGGTTGTATATAACTTAACTCCTGACTGAGAGACTTTGTAAGCCATGTAAACATCAAGCAACCCGCTGGATATTTCAAAAGCCTTCTGGTGTGACTGGGTGACGAGTTGTATTGGCCAGGCTGTGGAGTCGAAGACAAAACCTTCGACTCCGACTCCTCAAATTTTTATGCTTCCGACTCCGACTCCTTGGCCTATTTGTAACAACTATTTCTACCATCCTAATTGTAATTTGTATGTTGTAACCTGCATAGGTAAAAAGTAAAACACCGTGGCTATACTGCTACAGCTTTATTAATGATCTGGACGATATTTAAGAACTACAAAAAGATGATAGGCTTGACTTTCAAAGTTTCAATCAAAAGAAAAATAAATTTATTAAGAATTCAAGATATTAACTAGAAAACACCATTTACATGTATATCTAAAAGTTCGATCTCAGCATATGAATTTTGTTTAAGCTCATAATCTGATGTGGATCTAAATGATGATCCTACAATTCCTTTTAAAGTAAAGTTATATATTTATGTACATTAAAGAAATGAATACCTTATTAAGGAAAATGGATAAACCTTACATGATTAAGTTATTAAATTAAATTTGCCTTAATCTCACCAAAAACAGGTTGTAGCTAATTGTTTTGTAGCTGAGAGCCTCTGTGCAGTTTTCAACGAAACAAAATTTGATATAATTCAAAATTTCAAATGGTAAAGAAGAGACTATCGTCCAAAATTATAGTGCTATACTGTGCCTGCTACAATAAATTCATGATAATGCTTATAAAATGGAAATAAATTCTTTTAATAATTTAAGAAAATTAGTGGGATCAGTGGAATCACTGCAATGAATATGCCTGAGTTCATATATTTGTTCTTAGGAACAGAATAGCTTCAGTCGGAGTCGGAGTCTGGACAATTTTACCGACTCCGACTCCGACTCCACAAGCCGAAATTTCCTCCGACTCCTCGACTCCGACTCCACAGCCCTGGTATTGGCAGCAACTTTTTTACTCACTTGAACTATGTGTCCTATCACTAAACTATCATACCCTATCATACTGGAAAGATGTTCTGGGGATTTCAGTGTACTGGATCTAACTGGTAATTCTCCAAAAGGCTATAGACCATTAAAAACCAAAACAGCAACATGATGTAAATGGAGGGGTGAGCAGTTACTGATAATTTATTTAGGTTCAAATGAGGATGGAGTGCTTAATAAATCTCTAGGAATTTGGGTAGACATACAGGCAAAGTTCAGGACTTCAATAATGTAGAATACTATACAGTAACATACCTGTTTGGTAATGGAGAGAAGACCTAAGCAGTCGCCTTCCAATATGTCAGTTCCAGCATTGTAGATCACCACATGAGGACTAAATTCATTAAGGGCTCCCTCAACATGACTGAAAAGTTAATGAAACTATTTAACTTTATTCATCGATAAAATCGACTTGTACAGCATATTTCTTGGACTGTAGGGTATCTATACAGTAATTTGAATTCCTTGGGACTGAAGGTGTTTTGGATTGTTGATACCCATAAATATGTACAGCAAAGTATCCCCAAAATGCTACAAAATACCCTGTATAAGTTAAAGGATATGAATATATAAAATTAATGATATGAATATATACATAAACAGAATAAATATACAGTACGCATATTGTAAGTAGATAGTAGGCAGCTACCAAACACGGAGGTACTACTGCCTGGGAAGATATTGGAAGCATAATGTGTTGTCTAGTGGTAGACCCTGCTGCCATATGGCATCACGAAAATTGTGACCAAGTCCCAGGTTGCTGATCTGACTTTCTGCCTCATTTACACACAATTGCAGGGTCTCAATTGTTTCTCTTACTATTGACAACACAACTTACATATACAGTATTGTTTCTCACTTTTGATGTTTTTTCGTTTATGTAATTATGGTTCTTTATTATTATTATTATTACAGTGGTCCCTCGGTTAAAGAGCACAATCCGTTCTAGAAGGTTGCTCGTTAACCGAAACCATTGTTTCAAAGGGTTTTTGGGTAATTGGTTCAAGCTCACTGAAAATTGCCTAAATTCAACAAAAAAAGGTAGAAAAGTACACTTACTTTGAGGTGTGTATGTAGAAGGCTCCTGGATGATGATAATGCGAATTAGAATGGGAATGGAGGAGAAGGGAGAAGAGAAGGCATTGGGGTGGAAGAGAAGTCACCCCATGGCACCATTTCACCCATAAAATTTTAGTTCTCTTGGTGTAATTCAAGATTATTTTCTTTAAATCAACACTGCACTGCATTATATATTGTCAATATGTAAAATAAATTTCAAAATGACCAATAATTTGCTTGGAAACACAGAAAAAAAGCGTTTAGTTGAAGAGAGTCTCAAGCAAGATGTTACCTCCACTGAAAAGACACAAAGACTAGCGCCTGTATGCTGTGTTGGCAGGTTGGATGGCGTGCCACAAACTAGTGACCCTACCTTCAATTATGTTCAATAATTGTTAAGACTAAAAAATTTAATATTAAACTTTTAAAATGATTAAATAGTATAAACTTCTTGATATTTACTAAAAGGGTAAGGAATTTAAGCCTTAGAACCGATTACTGTATTGGCGGACTAATACTACAGCTGGTGGACCGCCAAATGCAAGCTAAAACATGTGGAGGTCGGCTCGTAAGAAACTCGTTAATCGAGGGATTGCTCGTTAACCGAAGTTAAGAATCTTAAGGAAGGCAACTCGTTAACCGAAATCTCGTTAACCGAGGGACCACTGTATTATTATTATTATTATCATTATTATTTTATTATTTTTTATTATAAATTTTATTTGCTATGAAGTATTATTATTAGTAATTATTATTATTAGTATTATTATTACATTTTCGTCTCCCAGGCCCCGATGTGGGTCAGTGACCTGTGCCCGGGTGGGCTAATACCCGGAAAAAAAAAAGTACGAACGCTAATAAAATAAAGTGAAAAAAATACAGAAATAGAGCACTCCTCTTATGTTCATTCATCTTGAGATCCAGTTGGCCATGATTATGCATATTTATAGAAAATTTACTACATCCTGTATGTACTGTAGTACTGAACAATACAACACTATCGCTTTGTCAATAGATCCATTGTTCGAATCTTTATTTGAAACTTAAAATTACACTAAATGTAACAGCATAGTACAGTATTTTATTATTGGGACCTTGTAACAACAGGATTCATTATCCATGGTTACTAAATCATCTGGGTTGTCTTCAACAATCAAAACAGGATCAGACATTCCATTACTGTACTTTACTTCATTTTGCACCTCCTTTAAGTTTGTTTATAACAGTGATCTTCTGGTTGATAGACAAATATATTTCCTTTTTATGATTTTCCACTCACTGACGATTTTAGAGTATTGCTAGCCATGATAAATAGTGTCGCAATATTTGAGGATAAATAGATCCAAGCAATGGTGGAGAGTTAGCACGCTGAGTGGGGGTAGGGGAAAGAGGGATGTTGGTGGAGTGTGGGATCTCAGCTGAGCTATCTCCTGAGTCCCATGTGTAGTGAAAAGATTGACAAATACTGTACTTCCTTTGTCGTCCAGCAGCCAAATAACATTGCAGTATTTTTTTCTTTTATTTATTGGTTTTATTTTTTATTCCTCACATTTACTGGTACAGTACAGTATATATTATTTTATCTTATTCCTCACATTAAATATATTTTTCTTGAAACATTTTTATATTTTCAGTAATATGAATCATTACAACACAGTAAGTCCCTTAATAAAAATATTATAATTTTCGTACCTTTATTAAAGTTTATTTATAGAGTAATAATATCCTTAGAAATTATCATTAATTAGTGAGCATTATAAAGGCATATCATACCAGTACGTGCCAACAGTTCATAACAGAGATGTAACTAGTCGATCAGTGGCAAGTAAATAAAGTAAGTAAATTATTATATACAGTTGGTCCTCATATTACGCGGTTAATGTAACCCGGAGGGTACCGCGGAAAGTGAGAAACGCGTAAAGTGAATAACATAACATATGGGATTAATTGAAATGGAGTCCGGGCCGATCCCCAAACTCCACTTTTTGACGACACACAACTATGTTGTAGTAAAAATATTATCTTAACTTTATGATGGCATGCACACACAATTAATAATTAAGAGAAATATCAATAATATTAGGTTTTTTAACACTTACATTAGTAGAAAAGATGGCTGGGCACACGGGGATGGGCGGTTGGTTCCGAGGCAGAGGGCAGATTATTGGCCCTCACCTGTATCACTTGTATCAATTGTATCACTATCCACCACAGAGGCTTGCAGGGCCTCTTTGTCAAACCCCCCAAAGTTCATATAAGTCCATATCCTCACTATAATTATCACTATCACTGACTTGGGCCGGCTGTAGTGGGTGGCGGGTGAAGAACTGGTCATGTTTTGATGACTGGGCGACCTTGTGCGCACCATTTTCGCGCCTCTTACACAACATGGCGGATGGCGGGAGGTTTGGATCCAAAAATGGCGCGGCTTGCCAGCCGCTCTCCGCGTAATGGGGTTCACGACCGCGGAATGTGAAAATGTTAGGTTCTGGCAAGGCACCGCGTTAACGGTGAAACGCGGAATGCGGGACCGCGTAATATGAGGACCAACTGTACTGCACACCTCCCATAGGATGTACACACACTACCCATGTTATGGATGGGTTCTGTTCCTGGAGGCTATCTGTAAGCTGGAAGTGACCATTCCACAGGTAATCACTGAACACACATAGAACATATACAGTAATGTTTATATAATTACTATATAGGTATGGGACCATTTATCTGGCATTCTTGCGACCTGGGGGTTGAGAGATATATTTTTTCTCCATAATTCAAAGCACCAGACTTAAAATGTACAAAATGTACAGTAAACCCTCTGTAATTGGCTATGAAGACTCTATTCAGATTACTAGATTTACCCATTGAAATAGCTTTAACAGTACAGTGACCCCTCGTTTAACGAACGCCTCAGTTAACGAACTGCCTTCCATAAGGATCTTCAATTCGGTTAACGAACAAAAATTCGGTTAACGAATTTCTTACGAACCGACCTCAACATGTTTTCGCTTGCACTGACCGGGCAACCAGCTTTAGTATCAGTCCGCCAATACATTAATCGGTTCTAGGGCTTAAATTCCTTACTATTTTAGTAAATATCAAGAAGTTTATACTATTCAATAATTCTAAAAGTTTAATACAGTATTAACTTTTTTTGTCATTTTAACAATTATTGAACATAATTGAAGGTAAAAAAACTAGTTTCTGGTGTGCCATCCAGCCTGTTAACACACCAGACAGGCGTTAGTCTCTCTCTGTTTTCAGTGGAGGTAACATCTTGCTTGAGACTCTCTTCAACTAAATGCTTTTTTTCTGTGTTTCCAAGCAAATTATTGGTCATTTTGAAATATATTTTACATATTGACAATATATAATGCAGTGCAGTGTTGATTTAAAGAAAATAATCTTGAAATACACCAAGAGAACTAAAATTTTATGGATGAAATGGTGCCATGGGGTGACTTCTCTTCCACCCCAATGCCTTTTCTTCTTCCTTCTCCTCCACCCCCATTCTAATTCCCATCATCATCATCATCATCAGGAGCCTTCTACATACACACCTCAAAGTAAGTGAACTTTTCTACCATTTTTGTTGAATTTAGAAAATTTTCGGTGAGCTGGAACCAATTACCCAAAAACCCATTGAAACAATGGTTTCGGTTAACGAACTTTTCGGTTAACAAACGACCTTCTGGAACGGATTGAGTTCGTTAACCGAGGGGTCACTGTACACTGTAACATAAAAAAAAATTGTCGGCATATAAACATCAACAACAAAAACATATCAATTGCATTAAGGAAGGCATAAAAAGAACAAAAATGATACCAGTTAGTGTTCAAACTGCGTCGCAATCGCCTCTGGTGCTCGCCTTGAAAAGCTTCTGTGCCACCGACCATCTGACCTCCACACAGCTTCATGGAGGAAGCCCGTAGATACGTAAAAACTTATACCTTATAATATATATTTATTTTTGCACTTTTTATATGAAAGATTGTGTGTGTGTGTAACTGAGCAAGAAAAAGAAACAAATACCTATGTATATCTACCTGAAATTGTGAGTTAAAAATACCTTATATCTTATGTAAGAATTCAGTTTGTTTGTAATTAAATAAAAAATGAAGAAAATTACGCATACAGTATCTACCCAAAGTTACGGGTAAAAAAAAATAACCACAACATAACATTAGATCTCACAGGAATTACTTGGTAGTAGGCAGCTATCAAACAGGGAGGTACCACAGCCTGAGAAGATATTGGAAGCATAATATGTTGTCTAATGGTAGACCCTGCTGCCATATGCTGATCCGACTTTCTGCTTCATTTACACACAATTGCAGGGTCTCAATTGTTTCTCTTACTTTAACAACACAACATATATATCTTTTCTCAATCTTGATCTGTTTTATTTTTCTATTCTTTTATTGTTCTATGATATCAGTTGACAATATTAAAGTGGGGCCTTCTCAGATGGGTACCATTGGTAGGGAAGGTTGTGGACCCCAACGTCGACCAAACCATCATTAAACTACTGGGGCCTCAACTGACATCACCGCGGTTGCTGGAGGATTGGCTTTTTTCACACTCCATTTTTTCCAACATTTGCGGCCTGAGATCCAATTTTTATTCTGTGGAGCACCATCTATTAACCTCTTCCCCTTGATCTCTTACTACTATCTGAGCTTCAACTGACCAAAGCAGCTTCACCCAAACCTTTTCAAGTCTCCAAGTACAACCTTTATATCTCTTTCTGTTCTAAGGGAAGTGTATGCGCCTACTGCAACAACGTACACCTCTAGCTTGACTCAAGGATCTTGAATCTTCTCTATATGATGTCATTTTTCTTTGTTTCCTATACTGTTTTCCCAACTCTTCTTACCATGAGTCATTGCTATCCACACACCCCAACCCTGAGATCCACTACTTAGGGGATTTCAATGTACATCACAGAGAGTGGCTTGGCTCTGCAAGGAATAACCCAGGTGGATCTGAGGCATTCTCATTTTCGTTACTTAATGATCTAGAACAAATAATTAAACACCCTACACGTGTTCCAGATCAACAAGACCAACTCGCTAACATTCTTGATCTTTGTTTTACCTCTAATCCCTCATATTATTCATACTAAATTTCTGCCCCCTTAGGGCCTTCTGATCACAATTTTATTTCTATTAAATCAAACTGGGCATGACCACCTCCCCCACCCCATTCTAAATGCTAACTATGGCACTATCGGAGGGCACACTGCCAATCTTTGCGAGAATTCTTCTCCAACTTTCCCTGGGATGAATGTTGCTTTTCCACTCGGGACGCCTCGGTATGTGCTGACAGCATTGCTGGAGTTATACTCGGTGGTATGAGTGCATTTACGCCATCTTCTACCAAAACTTTAACTTTACAATCATGGCTTGATTGCTCCTGTTCTCTTGCATGTAGGGAGAGAGCTAGGGCATATCAAGTTATGAAACTATTGTATTTATTTCTCCTGTTACTCATTCCTCTTTTATTATTCTAGGAATAATTGAAAGGTTATTCTTTGTAGGGCCAAGTGGAATTTTATAAAAAGAAAGACGGCTGACCTGACTAACTCTTCTTCTAGTAAATCTTTCTGGCCCTAAGCCAAAAACATTTGTAAAAACTTCTGCAGTCCCTATTTTCTCCTCTTTTCCGACCTGATAACTCTATAACCAACTCTCCTTCTGATAAAGCCAATCTCTTTGGCACCTTACTTTCCTCTAAATCTACCTTAGATGATTCCAGCTCAACCCCTCCTACTCCTGCTCCTCCTACTGAACTTATGCACTTTCCTATAATCTCCAATCAAAGGGTTGCTAGTGTATTATCCAATCTGGATGTGAATAAGGCGCATGGAACAGACGGAATATCCCCCTAATGTACTGAGGGAGTGTGCTGAAGTTCTGGCACCTGTGTAATGTGTATGCTCACCTCTATTGCCTTTGCATAAAAATCCAAACTTTCCTTCTTCTTGGAAGCATTCCTCAGTTCAGCCCATCCCATCCCAAAGAAGGGTGACCATTCTAATCCCTCTAACTATCGCCCTGACTTCATCCCTCTCTAAAATTTTTGAAACTATCTTAAACCCATTTTTCCGTCACCTTGAACGCCTTTCTCTTTTGTCGGCTCACCAGTCTGGCTTTCACCAGGCGAGATCTACTGGTGATCTGATCCCCTACTGCACCCATATTTGATCATCCTCTCTTAGGGATTATGGGGAAACTTTCACCGTGGTCCTCGACATCTCCAAAGCTTTCTAAACTTCCCTCTTATGGTTTCTCTCCTCCACTGTGTTCTCTTTTCTAGCTTCCTTGAGAACTGATCCATGGCATTAGTGGTGTTCCACAGGGGTCACTTTCACCTACTCTCTTCCTCCTTTTTATCAATGAGTTACTTCAAACTATTACTTATTTTATCCTTCCCCTTAACTCTCAAACTAGATCTGTTTCCAGAGCTGATATTGTTTCATCTATCAAAGCGGATTTGTGCAGCATCTCTGAACGGGAAGGTAGAAACTTTTGTTAAATTCAATAGTAATAAAGCTCAGTACTTATTTACCAATTACACTTTCCAAAATAGAAGATCTCCACCAATCAAATTTCAGGGTGTAATCATTTTGCCCAATTCTAAAATAGATATGCTAGGCCTCACCATTTCCTCTAGTATGTCATGGAAGCCACACATCCACAACATTGCTAAAGCTGCCTTCCGAAAGTTGGGAATGCTGTACAGATGCCGTAGCTACTTCACTCCTGAGCAGCTGCTTCAAGTTTATAAAGGATTCACATCTGGGGTGGTTCTTCTCCTGTCCAACTGTTAGACAGGATGGAATCAAAGGCATTTCGTCTTATTAACTCTCCTCCTATAGTCAATAATTTCTCTTCCTATTCTCTTCACTGCAATGTTCAGTGGATTTGGCATCCTGCGTACTGCCGGCAATGCTGTGGGCTCGTAACACTTGTCTTGTCTGTGGTGCCCACCGTTTCTGTGTGGATGTCGGTCACACTAGAATAACCTGTTATAGTACATCCTTCTTTCCTTACACAGCCAAATTGCGGAATGCTCTGCCTTCTGTGCTTTCAACCTCTTACAATCTATCTCACCTCAAAAAGCTGGTTTTGTGGCATCTTCATGGTGTAGATTAACATGGTCTCTTTTTCCCCATTTTTTTTTTTTTTTACTTTTTCGCCCTCCAAATCCCATTGTGGGTCAATAACCTGTGCACGGGTGGGCTATTCCCTGTAAAAAGAAGAAAAAAAAAAAGGACTTATGGGAGAGTACCTTTTTTTCACTATATGTATGAAGGATGGTGTGTGCATGTAACCGAGTAAAAATAGATGAAGAAAATTATGTACAGTATATGTACCCGAAAATACGAGTCGAAAAACAACCATTATGCCTCACAGCTTGGCCCAGTAACCTGGTGGTCACAGTGATGAGTATAACTAGGCAAATGTGAAAAGAAAGTTGTCTGTAAATCTTCAGTTGTGTCAGGTATTACAATACATAATGTTTTAAAATATAGAGCCAGAAAGCAAAAAGGTGCAGATGATTAGAGAGATGGAGTGTTGCCAAGCACTCCTCAACAGCTGATCCTTAACTCACTACCATGCAGTCACACACTTGTGACGAAGTTATGAACAGATCGACTTATGATCAGGGTCCAGGAACGTATCCCTGTCATATGTGGGGGAGTGCTTGTATATAGTAAGCGGTAAATGATAAATAAATAAAAAAGATATTGCTAACAGTGATGCAGGTGGCTAATCTGTGGTAATTATCAGGATACAGTGTTATGGCTGTGGCTAATTTTACTTACAATGACAAAATCAGTTAAAATATAAAAGAGTGAACTTACACATTAACTCTGTCAAGATATTCCTCATCTTCAGTGTATGCAAATAGTTCAATCTTGCGACTAATTGCTCCTTTTGCATATGTGTCATTGGGATATATATATTTATTATACATATCAAGAATGTAAATATCCTTTCGTCCAATGAAGTCCCGTTCATGACCATTACCCTGTTGATACAAAATGGAGATGAAAATAACACAACCATCATATGAAACAGTTATCTACAAGGGTATATCCAGATAAAATGCATAAAAAACTAAATATTACTGAAGAAAATTTAAATTTCCATAAACTTTACTTATAATGCTTTACATAATAATATAATCCATTAAGTATATAAAAAAGAAAATGGCTGAACAAAGACTCAGATTCTGCAACAAAATTAAAAGTAAAAAAAAATCCCATTCAATCAAAATACTTTAATCCCTTTTTCCAAACATAAAATAAAATGACAAAAACTAATCATCTGTGAATTAGGATAAAGTACTGTACAGTACTAATCTTTTATCCATTACCTGATGAGCATCCAGATCAAGAATCATGACTCTTTCCACATGAGGGTAGTGGTTGAGAATGAAGTGCACAGTGAGGGTGATATCAGCATATGCACAAAATCCACCACCCTTATTTCCCCAGCAGTGGTGAAATCCGCCTCCAACATTGATTGACCAACCTCGCTCAATAGCCAGTTTCCCAGCCAAGACACTTCCTCCAACCTGATATCTGTAAAATTGTACCAAGTCAATAAAAGAGCATTACAGTATTTGATTTATATTTCATTCAGGTACTAGTTCATTAAGCTATGAACTGAAACAAAAACAAGCACATAAAGGTGGACAAAATAAAGGACTACAGTACGGTAATCCTGATATCTCCTTCCGTACTGAAGCTCATTACCAGGAGGTTCTTGTACGTAATAGTGTTGGCCTTATATGACAGTGAGGCCAATTGTTTTATATTTTTAGATAATTTCATTGTGAAGTCCTCCGTCACATCCCTTTCCTATGAACTGAGAAGATCAGGTGTACAGAATGCTCCAAGATGCCCTAAAAATCGAGACATAAGGCATCTAAAACACTGTTACAGGGCAGTGAAAGGTAAAAAAAAGTTTTGAGCATTAGAAGAAAGCAATCCCTGTCAGTTTAAATAAAACCACTTTACAGTAGTGTTAGTAATTGAGGCTAATCAAGGGGTATGGAGGTTCAAAATACACTCGAGTATAAGGAATCTGACAAAAAATTTCCTGCAATACAGGCACACCCCAACTTACAAAAGGGTAACATTCCTAAAAAAAAACTCTTGTAAATTGGTCTTTCGTAAATCGATGCATTTTCCCATTGATTCCCATTATGTAATTGGTGATACATTCTCGACAAAAAAAAATCCAAAGCTCAACCCCTGGCTATTAATTATTGCCTTATAAGCCTTAAGGTAGTGTCAGGAAGGACTGTCTGATTCAGAGATTGGTTTTTGGGATTGGTTAGCAAAAAAAGACATGTTTACTTAGTATCATTCACATACACACACACACATACCTGGGGCCTGATCCTGGGTTTCAATCTCCTTGGACTGTGGACTGTAACTAGAGTCACTCAAGTTTTGCTTGGGCAATAAACACTCTTAATATTTATAGTATACTATTTCATTCTCAACTTTAATCACACTTTATAATGATCTGCATTTATACTTTATGTGTGCAGTACAACTAATAACATCAAAATAATCTGATTATCAAGTCAAACTAACCTGAATGGTTTCAGTACTCTCTTTTGCAGCACTATATTGGGTACAAGTGCTACCGGAGCAACCTCAATGATCTTTGCCACATTGATGCTCCACTGTAAAGTGAAAATTGTATTTCAGTTGTGTTGCTCTTGAAGTCATACAGTATTGACATGTTTTCACATGTATGACTTGTGTAAAAAATATTTTGTAAAATATAACAATTAATTGATACTGTAATAGAATTTTCAGTACATCATACACCACCTAAGCAAAGAGGAACTGGTTAATTTCACAATTATAAATCACTGGTAAAATAGAAGATAATATCCAGGTACTGTACTTTAACTAAAAATTAAGAAAACGACTATTGACAAGAAGTACTACAGGGTACTGTACTCAAGTATAGTGCCAGTTATTGCTCAGTTAACACAATAGACATATTCATAAAAAAATTGTGCAAAGTGCAATAAATAATCCCACAAGAATACATGTAAAAGTTAAGGGTTGCTTGTCTGAAAGAGATTATGTGCAACAACTATTACTATATTATATGCTTAGTTCAGTACAGTATACCTGTAGTATTTGTATGCATAAAGTAAACAAAATAAAAACTACCACTGCAAATACTGTACACTCAAAGCTCAAAAGCCAAAAATTCAAAATACTCTAATACTCAAGATTCCACCCAGTTTCTGGTGTAAAAGAGGGGGCAGGAAAAGAGGTAAAATCACAAATATATGAAAACTCCTGTTACCGCAAGCAGCAATGAGTAGGATGACACATAAACAAACATTATGTTAGGCTGTAAGTCATGTCATGTTTATTGGGTGTGCCTGCCCGTATACAGTGTGTAGAGTGTTGAAGATGAGAGACCTAGAGGAGGTGAGGTGTTGGGTGGTAGTAAGGGAGCTTGTGTGTGTAGGTGTTGGGTGGTAGTACCAGGTGTTGGGTGGTAGTAAGGGAGCTTGTGTGTGTATAACCACCCGACTCAGCAGCCCTCACCCATCGAGAGAGGGTTGGGGAGGCGGCATGGTGTATCACTAGCTATTCAGACCACAGAGACAACACCTAACCTGGTTTCTCTTGAGACTTTCAACACGTAAGTTTAACTGGTACTTATTGTGTACACAGGTAGACTGTGTCCATTGCTTCGTTTATCATTGTGACGACATAAAATAAAGAAATTTAAGTACTCATTATAGGTGTTAAGACTAGACTGATTACATAGCTATGATTGTTTTGTAAATATATATTGGATTAGACATTTATGTGATTGCCTATGTATGTTTTATGTGAAATACTAAAAGGAATTGCATCCAACAGGTTTGACCAAATTATAATGTTTGAGTCCAACGTCACAAGTTTCACTAAATCCTCTAACCGCCTGATTGGCGGTTACAACTCCAGTTATCACAAGGGATACTTTCCTAAAAGTCATTGAGAATAACTAATTTGTGAATATTGGACCAATTTTCCATGTAAGAATTACTGTAAATAGGGGGGATGTGTTCCCGGCTAATGTATTTTTTTTATATACAGTACATGTACACACCTCATTATCCAAGGCTATTAGGGACCGAGTTTGCATGTACAGTAGTATGCTGTAGTACCAGTACCGGTAAATGTGAGGAATAAATAAAAATTACAATAATAAATAAAATACTGTAGTATAAAAGAAAAATATTGCATTGCCAATTGGCAATGATTACACTACATGCATGAGATTGGAGCGGCAATGATCTCCAACACTATTCCCTCCTCCCACAATTTGTGGGTTAACTACCACACATGTAAGAAATGTTTACTCCTTTATGTTTTTTGACTTTATGGTAATCAAATTTTTTATTTTCTTTTACTCATTATGTATGAACAATACTGTGTGTTTGTAACAGTGTCAAAAAAAATTAAGAAAATTACATATATGTACAGTACTTGAAATTACAAGTTCAAAAATAACAATAACGCAGTTCACAGCTTGACCCAATAGATGGAAGTCGAATTCCTACTCTCCTCTGCCTCTCCTACAATCTGTACACTTACTCTCGTGGAAGAAAGAAATCTTTATTCTTTTTATGTTTTTGACCTATGATAATCATTTCTTTTATCTTAATTATTTGTTTAACATTCTGAATGAACAATTGTGTGTGCATGTAACAGTAAAAAAATTAACAAATATATATACTGTATATCTACTTGAAATTATGAGTGAAAAATATCAATAACAAAGCTTCACCTGGTAGGAGGAGAGTTAGGGAGGGATGTAGCTACAGGGACAAACTAATAAGGTGACCTGCCAAGTCCAGGCACACACACACATTAATATCATATATATATACACACCTATGCTCTTCATGTTTTTTGTTTTATTGCCACATATTTTTTGATATACAGGTACACTATATAATGCAAAAAACCCAAAAACAGTGTGAGTCGTGCATAAGTGTGTGTGTGTGTGTGTGTGTGTGTGTGTGTGTGTGTGTGTGTGTGTGTGTGTGTGACATTTGTAAATGAGTGTAAACATATACTACAGGGTAAACTAACGTTTACCATTGCTATACTGTATGAAGAATTCTAGACTGTTCGGCGTACCTTTTCAAGCCGCAGTTTGAAAGAACAGGTACAGGCGTGGGGTGAGCATCTCCCGCGCATGAATTTTCCTGAGCATGTCCCACTGAACTTCATTATTTTCTAAACAGTGTGGATCCTCATGGACGGAAAAAAAAAAAAAAACGCTCATGTGAAGTGAGCCTTACATCGGAATATGAGAGCTGCTGCTAGCCTGCCCGGTTTGAAATATTATTGTAGGGTACAGTAATTTTTTATTTGTTTATAAGCAAGGTATGCTTTGTAAATGTCAAATAGGGATGTTAAAATATCAATTGCGGATGAGCGGGGTAGCGAATAACGAGATATTCCTGTAATGGAAAAGGGGTACAAAGATCGTAAATATTAATTTGGGATATAAATTCAAGTCATTGCTTGCAAATGTTGACTTTTGAAATGCCAAATTTGCACTTGAACAATTTATATTTAAACACCAAAACTTTATTATGATGATCTAGAAAAGAAATTGGAATAATTGTAAACTAGGGCTGAAGGACCAACATACTGTAGATAAGAAATAACAAATGCAGTTAAGAACTTGTCACATGGTCAGCCTTAGGTTATTTTGTACTTTGTTTACATAAATCACATGTGGCACAGCTTGGTCCACACTCTGTTTACATCAATCATGGTTTTCTGACCACTCATCTCATTATTTCAAACCTTTAATTAGAGGGCAACGTGTCTGGAAAAAGGCCACTGAGTGGCACTGCTAGGAAAAGTGCCCCCTTCCCCCACCCCCTCTCCCACACACACACACACAAAAAATACATAAATAAATAAAAAATAATGCAATAACATTGTATTTGAAGTTAGATGTTAAACTAAGGTCTCTTACAAAGCCACCTTCAAGTTTTTTAGAATAAGCCAGCCAGAGAAATCTTTCCAACCACACCAACTGAAACTTCAACTGTCTCTTGGGGTCCACTGGGATTACCAGTACTTGTGTAAGTGTAATTGTATAATAAGCATCTATCATTCCATCTCATGCTTAGCCAATTCATCACATGTTTTTACATTTTATTACATACAGTATTATTATATAGCTATTACAATTATATACAGTATAATATAATAACGCTACACAAAATTTGGTGGAGAAGAAGAAAATCACTAACTCAGTATATTAAGTGGAATTCAGCAGAAGGTTCCAGGCTTTCAGTATGTTCAGTAGAATTCAGCAGGGAGTTGCAGGCTTTCAGTCGATAAATGCTATATACCACAAACACGATATAATACGACTGCCAGATGCCTTTCTCCAAGTTATATTATTTGGTATAGAATAATTTATACCCACAATTCACTATGTATTTTTCAAGGTAAAATTATGATTTAAGTAATAAAATAACCCAGTGTCCAGTACAGAGCTGGTGGCCATATTGGAATTCAATTGAATAGTATTTGATATTCAAAGGATTCTATAAGATTATATAGCCTATTCATATAAGTGTGTCTCCATCAACACTAAGATACACTCCTTAATAGGAGTTTATATGGCCCACTTTGGGTCGAGGGGCCGTCCCAGTTAAAAAATATGCTGAAATTTTGGGAGGGGAATATCATCCCCCCCTCCCCCTAAATATGGCCTTGCGTGATAAAGTGATTTGTAATGGAAGAAAAACTGATGCAAATAACTAAGAAGAGTCAGAAACCAATGGACAAAATCATAATGATTGCTGTGGTGTGAATACACGGGCAGTACTTAGGTGATGGGGCCATCAAAACTCACAACTATGATATTTGACAACCTCAACTTATTTTGAGCACATGCTGTGGAAAAAATTATGAGGATCTACATTATAATTTAGAAGTGGGGGGTAAGGGGGAGATGATAAGACCAATAAAGAAATGAAGGGAAGGGATGAAGGATGTAGAAAAAATGATGGCTGGTAAGCATCCAGTAAGGAATGGTGTGAATGAATGAGAGAAGAGCATGGCAAAGTGGTTTTAGGGATGGATGTGCTTATAAATGGTGATGGTAGGCTGTGTAAAGCAACAGTGATGGACCAAAGGGATATTTTTGGGGCTTGTTGTAGAAGAGAAACACCAAAACAAAACACATGTGCTGCAGCAGTAAGAATGAGTGACTGAGAGTGAATGGAGGAAGAGTCTGTGTCTTCTGTTGGTTCTGGTCATCTAGTCATGTCATGGGAAAATATCTGCAAATTAATAAAAACCATCCTGACAGCAAGGGCTCTCTGTACAGTATGTGGCCTCTTATTATCCCAATGTTGTCTATTTCACTTACATAAATTTGCTTACCTACCTTGAGACTTCTTAGATATGAAGCTGAATGAACCAGCCTTAGGTCAGCCTCTGTTGCTTCATTGGGAGTTGCTAAGTTTAGACCTTTAAGGAGGTTTTTCTTCTTTAAATTCTGAAATAATACAGTACAGACAATCTATAAAACGAGCAGCAGCCAACCACCACCTATATGAGGCATCTAGCATAGCAGAGACGAACTCGCCACTCCCCCAAAATCTGTTTTCTATTATGTTAAAATTTTCCAGGCTTGATCTTTCTATCTGGCCATTGAAATATAGGGTAGTGTGTTCCACGTGGTGTGAGGAGAAATCGTGCCGATCTGATGCTCGTTTATTCAAAACTATGTTTTATTTAGTTTGTCTGTGCTATGTTAGATGCCTCATATACAGTATACATCATGATATTATACAGTACAGTAATGACATTTTAGATGCTCAAAAATGAGGAAAAAATTCTATATTTATATCCAGTTGGTATTTTCCAGATTACCGCAGGAAGGTTTGTAGGAAGCCTCAACATACATCACATTTTAACATTACTGTACTGTATTACTCTATCCTCCTATACAGTACACCCCTGTACTGCCTTAAGCATTTCTCTGTGCAGTACAGTATTCATTATAAATCAATCTATCCAATTCACTCCACATTACTTCTTTCCAAATGATTATACCACCTCAGCACTCTGGGGATCATCCACGTTCATATTGTATGCATAATCTAAAATAAATAAATAAAACAGAGTGAGACAAGCAGCCTATGAAGTATTTCTCCAACAAACTTTGATCCTTCTCTCTGCTGTCAATACTGTGGGTGAACTTGGACAAATGAGATCAATATACAGTCCAGTAGTTTCTGTAGAGACCTATTGTACATAAGACAGCATTTGATTGTCAAAATAAGGTAATAACAAAGTGAAAATCAGTAACTTTTAGCCATTTGTATGACCATATATAAGGCCATTGGTAGAAGGGCATTACAGGTATTACCATATGTAATAATACTAGAAGATAATTATGAAATAGTACTTCAACCCTATGTTTTTATTATTTTAATTTTGTTTTATTGCATATATTGTACTGTACCAGTATACAGCATAATGTATTAAAGCATTCAATCAGTATAGTACCACAAACACACCATATAAATTTCATTTTGGCTTGAAACTTCACCAAAGGGGTACTGGGTACAGTACTGTATCAACAACTAATTATTGGATTATGATCTGTGCTTCTAGAAGAGGGTGATGGTACTGTATTGTGTACCATAGGTGCTGGACAGTAACCCTACTTCACATGTTAAAGTTCAGCAGTTACAAATATTAAAGGATATCCAATTGTACTTAGCTCAATTTGCACTTAGCATATAAATTACAATACAGTATAGTCTGCATTTATGCGGTCAATTGAACCCGCGGAGGTCCGCGTAAACCGAGAAACGCGTAAACGAAATAACAGAACATATGGGATTAATTGAAATAGAGACTGGGCCGACTCCCAAACTCCACTTTTTCCGACACAATACGTGCCTTGTAGTAAAAATAACATCATAATTTTATGATGGTATTGCTACACACATAATATCTAAATAAAAAACTACAAATCTAAAGGTGTTTAACACTTACGTTAGTAGAAGAGATGGGTTGGCACACGTGGATGGCGGCTGGTTCCGAGGCAGAGGTCAGATTAGTTGCCCTCCGGTGAATCACTTTCACTACTCGCAGAGGTTTGCAGGGCCTCCCTGACAAACCCCTCAAAGTCCATATCCTCACTGTCACTATCACTGACTTGGGTTGGCTGTGGTTGTGGTGGGTTGCGGGCGAAGAAGTCCGTAATACTACGTTGACGACTAGCATTGATGTTGTCGTGATAGATCTGGACATACGGCTCCATAACTTTCGACAGAAGGTTATTAGACACTTCATACCGATGCTTGACTGGGTCTTTGTCAAGGATGAGCTTTATCTTCTCCCCCAACTCGATGATTTCCTTCACATAATCATGGCTTGGTCCAGGTAATTCAAGGTTTTTCTGGGGTGGTGGGGGTCCAGCGGAAGCCATTGTGAGGGGAATAGCGGGCACAAGAGAGAACTGTATACGCGGACTGAGAACAATAAGACTGGCCCGGCTAGGTCAGCGACTTCTGGTGGCAGGGCACGTCATGTTACATTAGACCAATCACAGCTAGCGGCGGAGGGAATGCGTGGCCCAATCACAGTCCGATATGTCATATATCAGCGATAACGTAAGAGCGACCTAATGCGCACCCCTTACCGCGCATGGTCAAGAATGGACCGCGTGAGTAAAAAATGCTGGGGCGCGTCTGGACCTCTCCAGCCGCTCAAAAACATAAATGATGAAATTTACCGTGTAATTAAAACATTTCATTCTGGCAAGGCACCGCGTAAATGACCAAAGGCGTAAACAAAAACCGCGTAAATCCAGACTATACTGTACAGTTTATATAATACCAAAACACTGGACATTACCTTAATTACATTCCCCCACTTGCAGGCATCAAATGGATGTAGTTTCTCCAAACCAAGCAAATGGATGTTATATTCATCTCGATACACAATTGGGATGTAATCTACTCCTACATCGACATACAGTTTGCTCTCAGCAGCCCTGAAACAAATGGCACAGTATTATTTTATGTAGCGAGGATCACAGACAAGGTAAAGAAAAAAAATGAAGTACAGTACTGTACAAGTACTGAACTGTAGTTTATTAATTATATATCCAACAAACCTGGAACTGAAAATGAAGTGGATTCAGGAATTTTCTGTACAGTATTTTGGAAATACAGTACAGTACTCTACAGTACTGATATACAGTAAGGAAAAATACACTTAAGGTTAAGGAATGGTGTCCCCACATACAGGTGTTGATGGTTTAATAGTGTCTATATATTTAAGGCCAATTTTACAGTAAACAAGATTTTGCTTGATTATTTTCTAATACCGTAGCTAAAATCTTAGCAGTGACTACTATTGACACATAAGTTTGTGGGTAAAAGCCTGTACAGTAATTTCTTACTGTCTTTATGAAAATATACTGTTCACATTCACTGCAATGTGCAGTCTTATTCAAGATTCTTCGAACACTGCTGGAGACAGCTGACAACTGAAGGCCGTTTGTTTACTATAGTACGTACTATAATATAATGCGAAACAACAAAGCCCAACCATTAATTAAGCAACAGGGAACTATGTAACCAACCACCGATAACCTTTTACATTTGTTCATAATTTTTACTACGTACTATAGTAAACAAATGGCCTTGAGTTGCCAGCTGTCTCCAGCAGTGTTCGAAGAATCTTGAACGAGAATGTACAGTAGAATAGTTTTGTATTTTTTATGCATACAAGGTAATACTGTACTGTATATACATATAAACATGTCTAATTATCATACATAATCATATACAGTACACCTAAATTGTGCTGTAAATACTTGTTAATGAAGGAAAAACTGAAATCCACATGTTTAATTTCCAATGTTATTTAAATGTATGTGAATTTATTATAATTCTTAGGTTACCGTATACTGTACAGTACAGTACAGGAGAACGTCGATTTAAAGATATTCAATTTAAGATTATTGATTTAAAACGACACCCACAATTAAGGACAATGTTTTAATTTAAAGCAAATCCTTCCAATTTTGAGCAAGTCAATCTGGCGCATCATATTTAAAATTCACACCAAATGTTTCTCTGGGCATGCTACACTGTCCTAAGGGCAAAGCTGTACTGTACATGTACTCAAAAATAATGTACTACAGTATAGTCTGCATTTACGCGGTCAATTGAACCCGTGGAGGTCCGCGTAAAACGAGAAACGCATAAACAAAATAACAGAACATATGGGATTAATTGAAATAGAGACTGGGCCGACCCCCAAACTCCACTTTTTCCGACACAATACGTACGTTGTAGTAAAATTAACATCTTAATTTTATGATGGTATGCACACACAATTAATATTTAAGAGAAATATCAATAATATTAGGTTTTTTAACACTTACGTTAGTAGAAAAGATGGCTGGGCACACGGGGATGGGCGGTTGGTTCCGAGGCAGAGGGCAGATTATTGGCCCTCACCTGTATCACTTGTATCAATTGTATCACTATCCACCACAAAGGCTTGCAGGGCCTCTTTGACAAACCCCTCAAAGTCCATATCGTCACTATCACTGACTTGGGAACGGCTGTGGTGGGTGGCGGGTGAAGAACTCGGTAAAATTTGATGACCAGGCGACCTTGTGTGCACCCTGCCCGCGCTGCTTCCCGCGTAAATGATGAAATTTACAGCGTAATTAAAACATTTCATTCTGGCAAGGCACCGCGTAAATGACCAAACGCGTAAACAAAATCCGTGTAATTCCAGACTATACTGTAAATGATTACTAAAATTTTTGTCAAGTGCAAACTATATCATGATTATATTCAAATTAATCACTATCGTATAAGAATTCCAGCAATATAAATTATATTCTCCCCGGTCACTTGTGACATTTTATAAACAAAAAGCAAAAACTCAAATAAACAAATAAATACTTCATTACACCTTCAGCCCCAGCTGTCAAACGTGTCACTGTCACCACCCGCCCCCCCCATCTTCCCAGCAAGGGTTGGGTGGTTATAGGCTTACAGTTGTTATTTTATATAATATCACATACTAAAGTTAGGAGAATATAATTTGCACTGCTAGAATCCTTGCAAGACAGCGAATAATTTGAATATAAATGTCATATATTTTGCACAAGAGATAAATTTTTTAGCCTTTTGTAATAAAACTAATTAGAACATCAAAGTTCAGTGACATTTTATATGAGAAAAACTTAGTCACTCTTAAGGACAGATAAATAAATAAGCACTAGACCTTGGCATCAACTGTCAAACATATCACCTCACCTCCCCCCCTCCCCATCTTCCCATAAGCTGATCCCTAGTAAACAGACCATTTCACATACCATAATTTTAGCTGTGTTGATTTATGAGTGTTTGTTAACATAATACTACAAAAAAAATGTTTTGTTTATTCTAGGAGATGGGCTGAGGTACATCTGGGTAGACTCTCAGTCTTTTTAGTATTTTGTGTTTCCCTCAAGTACCAAATTAAATTATTCCATTGAAACAACACTTCGATTTAGTGCGAATTCGGTTTAAAGCGACCTCTCTTGGAAAGTATCTCGTGTTATATTGACTTTCTACTGTACTACATAATATTGTTTTTGTGGAAAATCATTTTACCTGTACAGTATATGGAATGAATTTAGTCCCAAATTTCTTCATAAATATGGGATTTTACTGTAACAAGTTTTGGTAGTTATTACTTACAGCTCCCTTGGCATGGCATCATTTTCCACTGTTTCTTCTGGGCTGACAGATGCCATTTTACCTGGAAGAAAAAGAAAATATTATATTTATAATCTTGTGTTGACGAATTGAGTTAGTAAAAGTTAATCCTTTATCAAAGTGGTGCACTTTTCAGATAGCTTTCTTTATGTGGTCTTTAATTGTAAATGCGCAATTTATTTGGGTAGAAGTTGAGCAAACCATTATTGGGCTTTGCAGGTGGTGCTACTTGCACTATATCCTGCTTGCTATCATGTGGCATGCTCCAGTTGCAAAAAAAAAATGTTGAAGGCGAAAGGCACTTGTCTTCGAAAGATTTTTTCAGATTTTTTTCAGGTCCGGAAATTATTCAGTAATCACAAGCCAACCACAGAGGTTACGTTTTAGAATTATCCCGTGGTTGGCAAGGGCTGGGTCAGATGGGAAATAAAGGGTTTGAAGAAGTGACCCGTGAGAGACACACCTAAGGACCTATACCGTACAGCAGTGTACAACTCATGGTTAAAAGTAAAAACTGTATATGGTGTATGCTATACAGTATATACAATATACAGTATTGTATTGAAAAGTTTATTACAGTCCTAAACACTATAAAAATACTATACAGTACACTGTACAGGCAATGGAAAAAAAAAACAGTGTAATGGAGCAGTCCCCCCCCTCCCCCCACCATTTGCTGTATGCCTGGGCACGACAATCCCCCCGACAACGTCTGCTCTAAATTGCATTCCCCCCTAACCTCTCCACAGGCCACCACATGCTACTGACATGTAAGGTAAGGGTTGAGATTTCGGAAAGGTTAATAACGAGCATGCTCTACCTGCAGGTCATGTTGCTATTCAGTCACTTTTCTTTGTGCCATACCCTCGATCCACAAAGAGAGCGCATTCTCTGCTTTTTCTTGACAAGGAGCATACATGTCACGGTGTTCTTCTGTGCGCTTCCCATCACATTCGCCCTAATGGTATCTTCCCTTTTCTTTACAGTTCTCACAGTTGACTTATTAGAACAAAGATGCCTGCTGACAGACGTTACGCTTTCACCCTGTGCAAGTCCAGCAAGGAATTTCATTTTCTGTTCCAGTGAAATTACCTTTTTCGTCCTCTTTGGAGTAGCACCACTCATATCACTTGATTTATGCTTTGAGGCCATATTTCAGGGCAAAAATGATAATATGTAGAGTTAATATGAATATATTGAGAGCAGCATCATAGGGATGTTCGCAGGGTCAGAGTCGCTGCAAGAACAAGCATGGAAGGCCGAGAGAGTGCAATAAATGTAGGGGACATTGTGAGCTCACTTGTGTATATTTCAGCCACAACCATCGAGGCCCGTGCCAGGATCCTGGGTGCCCTTCGGCCCTGCTGCAATGGAACCAAAAATTTCCTGCAGTGGCTGTTGAAACTCAAGGATACTTAATACCGGATAAAACAATTAGTAAACTGGTTTGCAATACAGTACAGTATATAAAACTTGGATACAGTACTCTAAGCCGAGGATGGTAAACTTGCCGTCAGTGAGGGTTTACTGTACAGTACAGTACTATACTGTAATAGAAAAGGTAGAGTTTAAAAAAAATCATGTGCATGTACAGATATTTCTAAATTTGTATATATTTAATTTTATTCTATTTTATGATTATAAATAATTAAAATTTTTATTTCTTAGTTATACTGTAATAGCTTTTCAGTTTTAAGATCAAGTTTACCATGAACTTGTTAATAAGTTCAATGGAATCTTTCGAATCCAGCCCCAGAACATCAATACAACTCCACAATTTCTTACATTTTTCAAATGATTTTGCCTCTTTAGACATAACAAGGAAGTGACCAGCAAGTGAAATTAGCAGCAGCAACACCTCCAGGGTAGTTGTATGAGACCCTGCAAGACCATCACTTTAGAGGTAAAGTTGAGGTGATATGGCACATTGAAGCTGGCCAAAGTATAAAGGATTTTATATATATACTGTATATTTTTTGGCGTGTACACATTTAAATAGCATTGCAAAGTGTCATTTCATTATGTGTTGGAGAAGTTTTTTTTTTTTTTGAGGAGCATATCTGCTAATTTATAATAATAATAATCAATGGATAAATAAGATTACATTTATAATTACAGCATTGTATTTGGTTTATGATAAGGTTTTTACCAATACAACCCTATCATAAATTAAGGTACAGTATACCTGTATCAATTTCATCTAAATATACCCTGCAATAAATTATCAAATAACCGACATTATTATGCATGACTAGACATAAACACACACTGCCTTAGTCTTACAGCAATATGGGAAACATCTTGATAGATTTTTCCTGCTATTAGCTACATATACTACAATACTTATAGATATTAGATACTACATTATGTATAAATAGTTTCTACATACATCTTTATAAAATAATTGAGAATAAGTTATTTTGGGGGTAATATTTCCTGTTACTTGGGCAGCTAAACCACCTATTTTAAGGCTAATATTGTATCTGAAAACATCTTTCTCACCTCCAGTAAACTGCAAATCATAATGTATGAATTGTAATTTTCATACTTTGTTTTTCGAGTTTTCTCCAATTTATACTGGACAACACCAGTCTGCTACTATTACTGAGCTTCAACTGTTGTTGACACACCGCACAAACGCTTACCAGTGAATGTTCTACTTGTGAGCCAACATGTCTATCCGGTTCCATGACAAAACCCCAATGGGGTTGTTATTTGTCAACACTAACCTAACCTAAACATGAAAGTGTTTTATTTTATATTTTATATATGAGACTGGGGTTTTGTCCGCTGGGGTTTTATCTGGTCACTGTCTATCCACCACCCCAATAAGGAAAGAAAACACAATCCTAATCAAACCTTCTTACCTTGTAGACATAAGAGATACTGTACTGCATCATCATTAAAGTGGTAATATTTAAGGTCAATGGTCCAGGTTAACCAGCTACTTATTGTAAAATATTTATAGAAGAATACATATTTCATACTTCAAGAATAAAGCAAATTGGGTGGAGGAATACCAATTTTCTTATTCAGGCAATGTACCAAGCTTTTCTCATAAACAAACTCCGTTGCTGCCAATTTTGTTTAGTATATGAACATTAGGGAACATTATCCAATGCTTTGTAGACATTAATAACAATGCTCATGCCATTCCTACAAAATCTACCTTTCTTCTACAGAATGCTGGATAATTAATGAAGTTCTCTTAAGGCTTCAGCCAATGTTGAATTGAAGCTATATTAATTCTTCTTAATGACACGATGTCACTCAAAATATTACTATGTTTTATAACATGCTTTCCTTGTACTGTATCCTTGTTCATGTTAGTATCCACTTGATATAATTATTCATTTTACAGAAGCCTCTTGGCCCTAAGCTTTCGATAGATTCTTTACAGTATTATGATTTGCTGTGAATAAGATGCATCAACAAACCATACCTAACCTAGGATGGAAGTACAAGTATATTATAATTATCATTATTACACAGTGATTATTTGCAGTCATGGATGTTTACATAGTTCTGCTATTTGTCTGGCATTTGTTTTGAGTGGTAGAGGCTGATGATGTCATTATGTTAAGGCCATATGCGATTCTTTTAATCTTAACCAAGAACTGCATTATTATTAACTTAAGTACACCGGTGTCAAGGGAGGCAAGGTTAGTTTAGGTTAGGTACAAAACTGGCATTAATCCAGTTAACACTGGCAGACAATTTTAGCATAAAAAATGTTTTTTGCCAGACCATTTTTTAATGCTTTGTTCGGTTTTGATAGTCACTTTGGGGAAAAGGTGTACAGTAGTTTCAAAGATATGGCCCTTTATTTCCCAAGAAAACTAAATTCCTACACAAGCAGGTAGGGTTTGATGCTGACAGAAATGTATGGTTAAAAACATTAAAAACACATAGTCTAATATACAGTAACCTAACCTAACCTTACCTTGACCTAATCTAACCCTAACTTAACTCGAATGAACCTAACAAAATCCAACTCAAATCATTCCAACCTAACCTCCCCCCCCAATATAACGTAAGAACATAAGAAAATAAGGAGTCTGCAATAGGCCGGTTGGCCTGTGCATAGCAACTCCTGTCGAGAGTTACTACCACTCTCTATAATCCATGAATCTATCTAGCCTCCTTTTAAAACTTTCCAGAGTTCCCGCACTTACTACAAAGTTGCTAAGCTTGTTCCACTCGTCCACCACCGTATTTGTGAACCAGTTTCTTCCTATCTCCCTCCTAAACCTAAACTTATTCAACTTAAATCCATTGCTACGAGTCCTATCCTGCTCGGATATTATAAGAACTTTATCTATATCTCCTCTATTGATTCCTTTCACCCACTTAAATACTTCTATCATATCTCCCCGCACTCTTCATCTTTCTAGGGAATGCAAATTTAGTTTCTTTAATCTATCTTGATATGGAAGGTTTCTAAATCCCGGAATCATTTTCGTCATTCTTCGCTGCACCGACTCCAGTGAATTGATATCCATTCTAAAATAAGGGCACCAGAACTGAACAGCATAATCAAGGTGCGGCCTGACTAGCGCAAGATATAGTTGCAAAAAGACCTCTGCACTCTTATTACTTACACTTCTAGATATAAAACCTAATACTGTACTCTACCTTATTTCGAACATTTACGCACTGTTTCCTAGGCCGTAGGTCCGGGCTTACAAGTACAGTACCCCTAAGTCTATTTCACAAGTTGACTTCTCTAGGTTGATGTTGTTAAGGCTGTATACATTGACAGTATTTGTTCTTCCAATACAGTGATCCCTCGGTTAACGAGCGCCTCGGTTAACGAGATTTCGGTTAACGATTTACCTTCCATAAGATTCTTAACTTTGGTTAACGAGCAATCCCTCGATTAACGAGTGTTTTACGAGCCGACTTCAACATTTTTTCGCTTGCATACGGCGGTCCACCAGCTTTAGTATTAGTCCGCCAATACAGTAATCGGTTCTAGGGCTTAAATTCCTTACTATTTTAGTAAATATCAAGAAGTTTATACTATTCAATAATTTTAAAAGTTTAATATTAACTTTTTTAGTCATTTTAACAATTATTGAACATAATTGAAGGTAAAGAAACTAGTTTCTGACGTGCCATCCAGCCTGTTAACACACCAGACAGGCGTTAGTCTCTCTCTGTTTTCAGTGGAGGTAACATCTTGCTTGAGACTCTCTTCAACTAAATGATTTTTTCTGTGTTTCCAAGCAAATTATTGGTCATTTTGAAATATATTTTGCATATTGACAATATATAATGCAGTGCAGTGTTGATTTAAAGAAAATAATCTTGAATTACACCAAGAGAACTAAAATTGTATGGCTGAAATGGTGCCATGGGGTGACTTCTCTTCCACCCCAATGCCTTCTCTTCTCCCTTCTCCTCCACCCCCATTCTAATTCCCATCATCATCATCATCGAGGAGCCTTCTACATACACACCTCAAAGTAAGTGTACTTTACCTTTTTTGTTGAATTAAGGCAATTTTCGGTGAGCTGGAACCAATTACCCAAAAACCCATTGAAACAATGGTTTCGGTTAACGAGCAACCTGCTGGAACGGATTGTGCTCGTTAACCGAGGGACCACTGTATTAAGTATGCTGCACTTGCTGGTGTTCAATTTCATTTGCCATTTTTCTGACCACTCCTGCAGTTTATTTAAATCCTCCTGTAGTGCATTTGCATCCTACCCTGAATTAATCTGCCGCCCGATACAAATTTTCGGTCCTAAATTTCACAGGGAAAACAAAATTCCCAAAATGAGATACTTTCTACAGTATCCAGTATCATTAAAATCACCTATAAAAACTGCAATATATAACAAACTCTTGTTTGGACCATTTTACACTGATATCTGGATTTTGAGATGCATAACATATTTTTTTGGCCTTTTCGTTATGTAACACAGGTTTCCTGGTCCCCGGGTTCCTACTGTACTAACACTAGATAGACCGCCCATACGGCTAGTAAGCTGATAAGTGGCGAATACTATGATAAAAAAAAAAAAAAAATTACCATCTGTATTGAATTTTCCTCTTGTGGTTAGTCACCAGTACCACCGAAAGAATGAAAACTACAAATTCTAAGCTTCATTCTGGTTTTCTGGAGGTAAGAAGCAATTTTTTTTGTCAATACTGTACATCATTAGCTGCCAATAGGTAAGGTTTAAATGTGTAAGTAAAAGTATTACCTCCTGTTTGAAATACAAATCCTCTACAAAATGTTGAAAAAATCAAACTACAATAATATAACTACCACTACACAATATAAGCACTACACCTACCTACTGGTCTTCAAGGCCACAGATATAGTAACTGAGCACCGAAGCTAAACTTTACGGTAAAAAATTGACTGTACTCTACTACTAATCTTTTCATTAGGAAAGTAACTATAGTCACTCTTCTGCAGTAATTAAAATAAAGGGACTAGTTATTTAAAACTTACAAATAAAGAATATCATTTTCAGCTTAATGGTAACCTTTATTATAATTACTACATATAAGAAGTAAACTAAATACAACAGATACAAAAACGTCTCCTCATACACGGAATGACTATAGTACAAGTTCGCATCAAGAAATTACACTGTGTCACCGATTAAATGATCATATAAGTGTATTATAAAAAAGCTTAACCAATAACTTCCACAAACGTCAGTACACAAGATAACCACGGTGACCATAACACCTCTATAGTAGCGGGTACAAAATAACCTATACTAATTTTATTATCTTATACTAAAACGGTGTGAAATATTATAACATCATATAAAAATAAAGATAATAATAGTTAATAGCTTGTGTTGTTTTATGTAATAAATTAATGAATAAATATGTTATAAATGGACAAATAAATGATTTATAAAATGTTTTGGCCAGCAGACACTATTATGTTCACCGTAAAATAACAAAGTAAACAAACACGAGGAGTCTCTCTTGTATGATCTGTGGCTGGTTGGGTGAGTATTATCATTATTGTCAAATTTTTCTTCAATTACCCAATTGTTCTAATGACGGTAATTCATAGGGAAGACATTAAGACTTACTTTATGTTTGGGTGCATATTTTTGTGTTTTTCCAGACTTAGAAATACATTAATTTGCAATATAATCCTGAGGATATATTTGCCAGGGTAAATTTACAGTTTTAGCCACAACTACTGTTCACCCACAAATCTTTGTTTTCCCATGGTATTTGGTGTGATTCATTCGAATTTGACCTTCATTTCCGTCGGAAATGACTCGTTTTGGTCTTATCACCCCCCCCCCCTATACAACCTGACCTAACCAACCAAAGAAACCTACCTAACCTTGCCTAACTTCTTATCCGTTCCCTCTATATTAAACAGAATGGTTAATATATAGAACTAATCCGCCGACGAGTTATTTTCATTACTGTTTATTTTCTTGCATTATTTTCATCAGTGAGTTGTGATATGATAATCATTTCCTGTGGAAGTTATTCGTTTCATGGATAATTAGGTGCCTAGGCACGCACTAGTTTGTCTTGCCGGCGGTAATTAGGCAGCGCTCAAGAGAGGAATCTCGTCTTTTCCCCGCGGCAGTTTTATTTTCAGCATGACGTGTGAAGGTTGTCGCCGGTCTTTTATGGACGTAATTTGCGAATTTAGGGATAAAGACAATGAGACCCCTCAGTTTTTCAAAGACCACAGCATCGTTCCATTAGGTAGAAAGTATTGTTCACAGCAATACTGTGAAATAGAACTGGGTTTGTGTGCTAATTCAGTTGTTGTTTGGAAACAATCATCCATTACTTCATCGATTTTGTGGCTCGCGTTTCCCGCCATCTCAATAACAAATCTCACGTCCAGAAAATGCCTAAAATTTCAACATATGAGTAAGTTCTTTCTGTTTAATATACCGGGGGGCGGTGAGAATGTTAGGTAAGGTTAGTTAGGTCTCTTCTTCATACCCACAAATGTTAAGTAACAATTAATTTAAAATTATCCATTTTTTAACACATTTGCCCAAACTAAAACAGTGTCCACTATAAAATAACAGTGAAAATCTGGCATTTTTATAATAGTTTAAATCAATTTCGGCTGCGGGTTAGTCCTATATAATTGCCAACAGAAAATACTTATTTTGATATCTGGTACCAATGAAAGCAGCTTTGTTGAAGCATCATGGTGTAATTTTAGTTTTTTTTGTGGACGTGAGTGTAAACTCAGACTGAACAGGTCTGGTGTAAACAAACAGAACACGCGGCGACTGCAGATTTACGTTAATTTCTATGTGAATTTACTTTCTCTTTTAATATCCATTTGCAAGGGAAGTGGTATTAGAAAAGTTGTTCTTATTGACAAGATATAACTAATGGTAAACACAAAATTGCACTTGTGGTTGAAACTGCAATACCTTTTTCAGTTGTGTGCTTAATCTTCCTGTAAATGTACTGTGTGATGATACACTGTATCTGAAGGAGAATGGTTTCCATTTTATGATGGAGTAACTACCATCTTGGGTAAGGTAAATACAGTATTTAGAAATTGCCAACACCTTATGTATTGAGTCTTAAAAAGAGAGAAAGAAAAAAAATTATTCTATAGAGTTTCCGTCGGAAATTTATGTTTTTTAAGTATTTTAATCTATAAAAATACCCACAATATTAGTTGTTCAAAGTGGGTTGGGATTTGAAGTAGAGGGACTCAGTATATAAGTAGGTGTTGGCAACTTCTAAATATTAACCTTGGGTAATATTGGAAGACTGTAGAGCATCTAGACCAGCAACTTGACAAATGTTTCAATAGATGATAGGTAATACTACTTTTTGTCGGTTGTGGGCCTTAACCAGCAACTTGAGGAAACCTTATAGAGAAGGTGATGAATTTCTTATTTCATGAGAAACCCCATAAATTAGGAAAGAATAAGATTATCATAATACGTACTGTATTAATTTTATGATTTTTTGTCCCTTACTGTATTCTTTGACTACGTGCTAGACAAATACCCATTCTTTAGTGTACAGGATATGAAAAAAAATCATAATAATAAAAAAATATCGTTTCTCCCTAACTTATTTGGCCTTTCTTGTTGGTGGTACAGCGGTAATGTGCGTAACTCACCAATAACGTCAAGGGTTCAGGCCTTGGCCTGGACACACATGCGAAGGCTGTTATCCAGTGTGACCCTACCGAACATTACAGGTTTCCTGGTCCCCTGTACTAACACTGGATAGACCAACCACCTGAACAGCTAGTAAGCTGATAAGTGTTGAAAATTATATTGAAAAATATAGAAACATAAAGAAAAATTTCCTCAAGTTGTTGGTTTAGGTGTAATACTGTTTTTCCAGTATTATAGAATGTAAACCTGAGAGGCAGTATTGTATAGCACATCAAATAGGAACTTAAGAACAATTTTCTATTTAAAATAGATTCTTTCATGAAAGGTCTATAGAGTGACAAAGATATACAAATTTCATATATTATTATGGTTATTTTTTCCTGGATAGCAGTTCATACACATGAGTCCTTTCACAGAGGAAAATTTACCAGCTACTGCTACATTACAGTACTGTACAGTGGTCCCTCGGTTAACGAACACAATTTGTTCCAGAAGGTCGTTCGTTAACCGAAACCATTGTTTCAATGGGATTTTCGGTAATTGGTTCCAGCTCACCGAAAATTACACACAAAGTAAAAATAAATGCAGTAAAGTACACTTACTTTGAGATGTGTATGTAGAAGGCTCCTGGTTGATGATGATGATGATGGGAATTAGAAGTGGGGGTAGAGGAGAAGGGAGAAGAGAAGGAAGTGGGGGTGGAGGAGAAGGGAGAAGAGAAGGAAGTGGGGGTGGAAGAGAAATCACCCTATGCTTCATGCCGTCATTTCACCCATAAAATTTTTAGTTCACTAGGTGTAATTCAAGATTATTTTCTTTAAATCAACACTGCACTACACTATATATTGTCAATATGTAAAATAAATTTCAGAATGACCAATAATTGTACTGTAAAAACGTAAAAATAGTTTATGTTCAAGAGAGTCTCAAGCAAGATGTTACCTCCACTGAGCAGAGACACAAACTGACGCCATGCTGGGTGAGTCAAGTGGCTGTTTGGCGCACTAAAAACTAGTTTCCTGTACTTCAATTATGTTAAATAATTGTTAAAATGACTAAAAATTTTAATATAAAACTTGGAAAATTATTGAATAGTACAACCTTCTTGATATTTAGTCAAATGGGAACGAATTTAAGCAATAGAACCGATTACTGTATTGGCGGACTAATATTCCAGCTGGTGAGCAAGCGAAAACATGTTGAGAGGAATTCGTAAGGAATTCGTTAACCGAATTTTTTTCGTTAACCGAATTGAAGATTCTTATGGAAGGTAATTCGTTAACCAAGGGATCACTGTATATAGTTTTAGGTGATAAAATGAACCATCTTAATCTAACTTAGTACTGTATACCAAACATAACCTAGAATAAGTTATGGGATCCCCCAAGGAACGGAATTTCAGGATTTGGCACATGGTAAACATGCTATGTAGCTACACATAGTTGAGCATAAAGTACAGTATTTGATTTTATGGACAATGATTCTTGTAAAATCTGTGCCAAACAATTAAAATATTTCACATACAGGCATCTACTTACAGCTGAAGAATTAATGTAATGCATTGGTTAAAATATAAAGTTTGACGTTCTTTTTCAGGTTCAAGAAGTTAAATATGAGCAAGAAAGGAAAGTATAAGCCCATGACTTTTGGGGATAAAAAAACAAAAGAAAAAAAGCATAATCCATTTGAAATCCACATTAACCGAGTAAAACATGATGTTGTTGGCCGTAAAAGTAAGGATGATCGTGGTTTACCAGGAATTGCCAGAGCTAAGGCAGTAAAGAAGGTAACAGTATAGATTCAATAGTTGATTTTATTATTGTAGTTTTTGTGCAGGAGTTTGATACGGTACTGTATAAGGAGATAGATATTACCTGGTACCTTATTCTATATCTCTGATGCCTCACTTCTTTGGGGAGTTGCTATGCCAGAAAAGTGTTAAGTTTCCTGGTCACTACATACTGGAATATCTTTTACCTTTCTATTCTATTTACCCCTGAGCCTCTTCCCTCTTTAATATATTATTCATCATTTTTATCCTTCCCCTTCATCATTGTAGACTTCCACTCTGCATATACCTGTACTCAACAATATATCCTGCAACATTCTTTTTTTTCTACATCTGCCTTGTCACCCTTTCCTCTGGCATCCTAAACGATCTTTGAACACCTATACAGTACACCATACCCTCTCAGCTATTCTAGACCACCCATACTCTCAACTGTTTCTCATCGCTTTAGTTCTGTCCAGTATTAATACCAAATGCAGCCTTCAGATGACTAATTTATTTGGCTTGAATTTAAGGCACTTTTTTTTTTCATGTCCGTGTTTCACTGTCATATCTCAGGGTAAGAAGTATTTACAGTATATATTTATACCGTACTAGTTATTCCTCAGTTTCATATTTCTCCTTCATTCCCTATCATACTCCCAGTATTTTTCATTGTAACTATTCATTTTACTTTACTCAGTTTTACCAGTTGTTATATACTGTACAGGTATTTCCAAAATCTACTTTATCAGACTACTTTTTCTTATATACTCTTTGATTTTCCTCTGCCATACACCCTATCAGACTCAATCATCAGTCTTTTCAATATTTGTTCATTCTCCTGGAAAAGTAGTTGTCATTTACATACAGACATGTTCTTAAAGAGCACAGAGTGACACTAAATTAGCACATATATTTTTTTAGTTGTTCACTTAACTTTTCTTGTTTGAACAATTTGAAAGGCTTAGTGCATGGTGAAACACTGCACACACAATACTGTACTGTACTGTACTGTAATGAGAAATAACCTTATATACAGTACAGTATATCTGTAGTAGAAAAGATGTTTCAACTGCTTGAAAGTGGGTGTGGTGGGAACATGACATGGGGAGAGGTAGTGACAAATGATCTTGGTGATAAACACACAACCAGTGAGATAGCAAGAAATTGTGCATACTAGAGATCTGCCATCATTTAATCACAGCTAACCCATGCAAACATTGAAAATGTACATAAAAGATTAATGATGATGACATACTATGTTAAACCCATTTATAGAAATCATTATTTGTACAACCAGGGTTTGCAGCTACCAGTAGTAGCTAGGAAATTCTAAATATTGAGCAAGAATTATTTGTTTGATTAAAAACTGATACCATTGCCACGAGGACTGACAGTGTTCTTGTGTGTTACATTATAAATGAATTGATATTATTGCTGAATGCTTATCAAAGGAGACTTTGATTCTAGTTCAGAATGATACTAATCACTTTACTGATGTTAAAGATTTTTTATTACCTTAATCAGTTGTTATGACTCGATTACAATACAGGAGAATCTATTAAGAAAGACTACATTACTGATACCTGTTTCTCCTTTACTGTAGGTCTCCATACAACTGCATTAAAGTTCTGTAGTAAGAATATTGGTCTCCATATACCATTACTTCCTTATTAATATCATTCTTTTATATACTGTATACAGTATTTAATTTAACATTCATCCCTGGACTTAGCTACCCACAATTCTCTCCATAAAAATTCAGACAACAATATTGTGTCTGATCAAATTAGTATGTAATCTGTCATAATGAAATACTATGATGACCCTTATGTCAATTTTACAGAGGGAGAGAACTTTGCTGCAAGAATATAAAGTACGCAACAAGAGTAATGTATTTGTTGATAGACGGATTGGTGAAAATGACTCAAATATGGACCCTGAAAAAAAGATGGTACTCCGACTTGCTGCTGAAAAGAAAAGGCAATTTAATAAGGTAATGTGATATATATGTTTGCAATTACTGTACAGTTACTGTATATTTTACAATTAAAGTAGTTTAGGAGTCACACTTGTAGATGAGAAGGCATATATACAGTATTTCCAAGTACTGTGTGTGTATATATTTACACTCAAAACCAGATTGCATACTCCTTGGTGGGTGTACTTGTAGGAGCACTGCCAGATGTTTTCCACTCATGGTTCAGCTCTTTTTGAAAGATGGCACAAGAAAAATCACAGATTATCACTCAGTGCTTTTTTTTGGGGGGTGAGGCATTGCCACTATAAATACTCAGTTGTTGGCATTGTTGCCATATGGTGTTTCTGGTATGCATATTGATTTTTTTTTTAAACTCACTGCATCAAAAATGATGGTATATTTGACAGCCACAGCTTACATAGAAAAACTGTCCCTGATTTGTTAAGACTGTTTAATAAAAAAAATAATACCATTGTAAATCAGTACCCTTTGTATTTATATACCTGTACTATTATATCTTCCTACTACACATTGTGAAGTAAAGAAAAATGTTAAACAAGTATGATTATGATGACAACTACTGTACATAATTTTGTATACTGTAATCTACAGGCATATAATAAATTATCCAAATTTACTTTTATTTGTCGTATGCTCTGGCCAACTGTTTTTAAATCAATATTTGTGACATGATAGGCTAGCTATTATGTGCTAAGTGGTAGTTTGTGTAAATTAATCCTCAAGAAAAATGAATACAGTAAGATCTCATATTTTGCGTTTTTGAATTTCGCTAGCATTACCTAATGTAACCAAGTCTTATATTTGGCGTAAAATATCGTGAATTTCGCGAGATCCAGCCAGCTGAACGCGAGATCCAGCCCTCATACCAGTTATAGGTAGTCATTTCTGCTACAACGCGTGTTTTGTCAACGCGAATTGGTTGCAACACGATTGGTGAATAGGGGAATGCCATTTGTAAAACGCGAACTTTTGCAGACGAATGTTGGCTATAGCGCGATTCCATCCTCAATGTTTTGATTCCATCCTCAACATTTTAAGTGTGGAGCGGGGTTATTCAATGTTTATAGTTCACATTCAACATCACATGTTCAATTGATTCGTGTCCTTCGTTTGTGAAGTGTTTATTGAGAGGTACTCTATAAATTTATTTTTTTTAGTTACCCAAAAATACTGTATGAAAAGAATAAGTAAAAAGAATGTTTTGCAGTGAGGACTAATAACGGTTACACCAGCGCTCTCTGTTTACATCATGTGATCAGTTGAATTGCGTGATTTTCGCTATTTTCTCCAATTTTGTTGTGGTAGCGATGAATACGGAAAGACAATGTAAGAAGAATGTTTCCAGAAGTGTTCTGGTGATCGAATTGCCGGTGGTGAAAGTAAAAGAGGTTTACAATGCAGCTATCCTGTTGTAACCCGCGCCATCCTAGCGACCGCCCGGGCTGTTATTGTGTGCTTTTTTGGGTGGTGCTACCACCTGTCGAGTCAAGATAATGGCCTCTCCCTCTACTGGGGGTCCTACTGGTGCTGGTGGGGGTGGGACAGACCCACCTAAGCGGTCAAATAAGGAAAAGGAGAAGCGGGACTATCACAAGGGAGTTAAGTTTACCAAGTACTCGATGCAGGATAAGCAGCGTGTGATTAAATTACTTGAGGAAGGCCTAAAAACTAGTTTCCGGAAAGCACAATCAAGTCAATAAAGGCAGAACATGTATCATTTGGAGGTTATAAATGGGGAAAATCAGAGGTTGATGTAGAGTGGCCAGTCTATATTGTTATTTTTCCCATTAGCTTATGTACTGTATTTGCATTTGGCGCAATTTTTCCAGTCTATATTGCTCGCGAAATACAAGATCTTACTGTAATTAATAAAAGTGACCAGTCTATACTTAAAGATGTAACAAAGCAAAACAGTGTAGATGTAATGTATTAGTAGTTTTAATGAAAAGTATTTTAAGTGAACTGTACTGTGGATAAAATATTTTATATTTATCCAACAGAAATCACTCTTCAACTTGAATGATGATGAAGAACTAACTCATGGAGGTTTTTCTCTTGATGCCAACCTAAATGATAAATTGAACATCAGTGATGATGAAGATGATGACATGCTTGATGGTAAGACATTGTTTTATATTGCAGAGCTTCTTGCTTCTTCTGATATTAAGATTGAACCTTATTATATTATGTGTGTGTGTGAGTGAGAGAGAGATAGAGAGTGAAAGGTAATTAATGTTATCACTTTTTATCCAAAAGCCCAATTTGTCAAGAAGCAACATTTTGGTGGTGGTGGATTTTTGACCAAGAGTGAGGACCAAGGAGATGATGACAAAGGGGATGGCAAACCAAAGAGTAGGAAGGACTGGATTGATGAAATCATTGCTGAATCTAAGAAGAAGAAGGCTGAATCAAAAAAAGAGAAAGAGGAGCAGTACGAAGCTGTCAGTAAGTTGGATGCCGAGCTTCAGTCCTTTATGAAGATCATGGCGAACTATACACTCACTGATGAAGATAAAATCAAGGTAAATTGTATTGCTTATGTATATTACAGAATTAGGCTGAGTAATAATATTGTATTGAAACATCTGCTATCAAGTGGTACGTGCAAAGAAAATTAAACATGTAAAGAATTTTCAGGTGTTCTACTGTGTTTTGTAAGTGACGTGTTATTGCTTGATGAATTTCTTTGCTGTAACCCAGATTATTTAGGAGATATTGATGTACTTTCCTTACACTGAATATAATCTTAAGTTCCATAACACTTAAGATTTTCTTCTCTAGGAAATATTAGTGGGTCTTAAGTTAAAAGAATCAGTCTTGTTAGTTTTGGTTGTAAAGTTAGACCAGGTTAGATTGTATGTACTGTATACACTTTTATCTTAGTAAAAAAATTAAATAGTAAACAAAAGAAGTATCCATATTGTCATACCTCTCCCTGGTAGAAAAAGAAATCTACTGTAATATCTTCAAAAGTAATGAACCAATTAATGAAAATTTACAATGTACATATATTAGGGCTGGACAATTCAAGTTTATTCAGGGGTTGTTGCATGTACACACAGCAAGAAAACACAACAGCTTTTTTTATATGGAAAATACAGTATCACTATTACCTGTTAAAATGTAAACTCTTCTAATCCTGACTTAAGTATCTTTTTTTTCAATCCTGTTACATATTTATTTAAAGTGATTGAATTCTTATACCCCCTTAGTCAAATACAGTATAAAATAATACTCTGATTTTTATTAGGCCAAGAAAAATTGCGAGTTCAGAGACTATGACACCTTAGTGAAAGAGCTGGGATTTGACCGCAGTGGGAAGGCTTTAGCAGTAAACAAACTCAAAACTCCTGAAGATCTAATTAAGGAAGAACGGCAGCGACTGCTATCTCTGGAAGCAGATAGGGTGCAGCGGATGAAAGGAGAACAGGACAAGTCAGGTGTTGGAATGAAGAGTGCAGATGACCTTGATGATGGGTAAGTTTAATTCTGCTGCATTGATATAACTTATGGGTGCGTACATACATAGGGATAAGTCCCTTTCTCATTCTTTTATATGCTGTCATCATATGTAGAGATCACCAAGCAGTTAAAACAGAATGTTCTTGTATTGCATTATGCACTGAAAACTAAAGGTTTAAAGAATACATCTCACATATGGTTAGTAGATCACTTGGACAAACTACGGTATCAACAAAGGGCACCAAACCCCAGGGAAATCCCTTTATGGGTATTTCTGAGAGGGGTGTATCTTGATAAAGGTTTTCTCAATAAGGGGGCAAAGCAAGTGGACACTGTTGTGCTAGGAAGTCTTGATGGCTTTTAACTGTAGTATTTACTCATAATTTCTATTTGCAGCTTTGCTTTATCTCCTTCCATTTAATTTCCTTTACCTACCAGGCTTTCTTTAGCTATTATATATAAGACCATTATTTACATTACTCCTACTATAAGTAAGATATTGATCCTGAAATCCCATTTTATGGTCTTGAGCATATGATCTAAATTCCTTCCATTTAACCTAAGTTAGGGAATGGGAAGGGTGAGATAGAGAGTGGTACAGTAGTTACAGTGGAAAAGGATGGAGAATTAGTCATGTTTTCTGTAGTTGGGTGAGTCAAAGAATAGTGTTGGGAACCAAAATTGTTTAGTGATCTTTCTTGAATAACAATACGCCAGCCACTGTAATCAACATGATGTGGTGGACATTATGGGTGTGGATGGTAAACGAACAGTACAATACCATTCACTCACTCTTGGTTACAGAAATGGGTTCTCAAAATCAGTCATATCTCACTCTGAATAAATCATGTAAACTCTCTGATATATGACAGAACTTCATTTTCAGGTTCATTTTGGAGAAGGATGACAGATTTCATGTGAGCTACAAAAATGGTGAAATGATAACAAAACAGAATGAGTCTGAAGATGAAGTAGAGAATGATGAAGAAGATCAAGATGAAAATAATAATAGTGCAGGTGTGTGCTACCATTTTCTACTTGTTTCATGATAATCTATGTGTTTATAGTTTACTTTTACTTTGAACTGTGATTTGTGATGCAGACAAGTTTCCTGGAAGTATTAATAAGTTTGAAATAGCGAGTAGAATGTGGTATAGTGATATATTCATCACAATTTTGGGTATATTTATAGCATTGTTTTCATTTCAGAAGAGGAGGAGGGGGAAGAAGAAGAGGAAGAGAATGAAGGGGAAAAGGAGGATGAGGATAGTGATGATGATGATGATGAGAGTGACAAATATTCAGATGTCCTTGAAGATAGTGAAAGTGAAGATGAGAAAGAACCTCCAAGGGAAAAGAAGATAGTGAAAGTGGTTACCAGTAAGAAAAAGGAAATGATGGAAGCAGCAAAAAAAGAAATACCATACACATTTGAGGGTAAGGAGAGAGAGAGAGAGAGAGAGATTAAAATACAGTAGATTGAAGGATGAGGTGAGGGAGGTACTGTTGTGGGTTGAAGATCCAGGAAGAAGTGGTTTGCAGGTATGATAAGAGAGTACAGTATACAGTGTTTTAAGTGGTTTTATGGGGGATGGACATGCTGCTGGGTTGTATGCATTGACAGGATAAAACCAATTTGAAAAACCTGATGCTTTGATGTTGAAGGTAGCACTGCTTTAGAACATACCGTAGTTGTTACAGGAGCAAGTTTGAGTGATTGATAGCAAATAGAGAGGGAGAGAGAGAGAGAGAGATTCATAGGGACCATCAACCTATACTGTATTATCAAGTATGTACAATACTTCTCTTTTTTTTTTACAATGAGGCCATAAACATAAATTATCACATACTTTTTATGATACATATAAGGAACTGTGACCCAGAGAACACACATTAGTTATATGCTGTATATATAGATTGGAATACACACTAAAATACAGTACAATATTGTATAAGATAATCAGATGAAGACATGGATATACAGGTAGAGTATAGAAGCCTTCATCCATTGATATACTGTACATAATTAACCTGATTAGAAAATACAAATATTCACAAGGGGTGACTTTTGATTAAATTCTGTAAAAAAAAAATATTAATCATCTATTGGCATATCTAAATCTGTTGGGAAGGTGACAACCCTACAAAATGGCGCAAAAAAAACAAAAAAACAACAACATGAATATGTTTGTTAATTCTTCCCCGTCTGTTTAATTCTTCCCCGTGGGTTTAATGTGTGAAGTGTTTGTCAGTTGCTTAAGGTATATTATCATTTGATGTGTCTTTAGTTTTTCATCTCACTATGTTTTTAGTTATCTGTTACTTCCAGTTTAGTATTGCAAACTGTGGTAACTGGTTTAAGAGTCATTGATGTCCAACCAAAGTTGCCATGGTCCTTAGAGAACATGAAACAGTAAATGGTCACCATGGACTATAAAATGACTACTGTAATGACAATATTTATTTTGATTAATATTTTGTTACCAGTATTTTTTTTTCCAGTTCCCCAGGATTATGAATCTTTCTGGGCTTTGTTGGAGAATCATTCACCAAAAGAAGTAAGCCTCATCTTGGAGCGAATGATAACGTGTAACCACCCAAGTTTAGGCAACAATAACAAGGACAAATGTGATGATATATATGCGTATCTCTTGCAGGCAAGTGTTTTTTTTTCTTCGTTTTTTTTATTTTCATGTCATATTATTGGTGTGCTATTTACTGGATTACTATGAAGTTTTGCTGTGTTAAATAGTAGTTCTTGTATGTACAGTACTCAAAGTATGTGTAAGTGTTGAAGGGATATTTCATATAGTATAATCTAGGTGTACACTTGCTCCAAAAAGTATCTTTATGATTTCGTGAGACAATATGACACAACGGACGAAGGATTTTGACAACCCTACCGAGACAAAAGGAGTCACAGTGTTCATTTTGAAAATCTTCGATTCCCTCCATAAAGATACTTTTTGGAGTGTGTACCTCAAATATTATACAGGTATATTCACACTAAGCCTTTTCCACTTTAATGCAGGATGGCCTCAATCAAGTGCAAATATACATGATACTGTACCTACATCCATTGTCACTCACTTATTCTTACTGCTGTAATAGATATACAATAGACCCTGGGCATTCGTGGGTTTGCGATTCGCGGTAAGCAGATGGTGGCTAGCTTGCGAGCCTTTTCCTGCGGCACAATGAGACACCCCACACAGCATCTCATGTTTTACTCTCAAAACTTTAGTGTTTCTGTGTGAAAATAGCCCCTAAAAGACTGCCTAGTGTCAGTGCTAGTGGAGTGAAACGTAAAAGGCAGAAGTCAGGGATAACCCTGACAAAGAAGGCTGAATTATTAGATAAGTTAAAAGAGGGGGATGAGTGCTGCCGTGGCTGGTCAGTTGTTTGGTATAGGTATACAGTAGTGCACTAAGGTAGTTTAAGTCGCTATTCGCAGTTTTGCCAATTCACGCCATTCCTTGGAACCTATCCCCCGCGAATAACAAGGGTTTACTGTAGTCGGTTATGGTACTCCCCTCCCACAACAAGCTCCAAGTATCAACCTTGTTTATCCTGGCACTGCATTCAACTTTGCACCACCCATAAGCAGCACATCTCTACCAAAAAAAATTAATCAAAGTTATGCTCTTTGCTTTTTCACACACCTTTCCATTTGTAATTTAGAATGTTTACATCTCTCTCTAGTTACATAAGGAATACCATTTTTTATATTTATTTATATACCCGGCACTAACTCTTAATATGTTTTCAACAGACTTTACATGTATTAACGGATCCAGATGGTGATTCTCCTATCCCTGGGGTGTCACCAATGATATATGTGGATTCTTTCATACAACACATCTTCACAATCACTCAGGTGTCACCAGCAAACTCTGCAAAGGCTCTCATGCAGGTTAGTATGAACACAGTGTTGCCATTTGCCAAGATATTGTTACATTTACACAGTTGATGTTATTTTGGTATACAGTAAGTCCTCTGTTAACGTCGTAGTTACGTTCTTGTAAACTGCTATATTATGTGAAACAACGTTAAGTGGATTAATTTTTCCCATAAGAAACTTAAGAAATAAGTAGGTTTCATTCCCAGCTTCCCTTCATCCCCATAACAGGCATCACAGTCAAGACAATGTAAACTGATTGTAAATACTTATACAGTATATTTTGCAGTGTAAATACATACAAGTATAAACTACAGTAATGTTTAATTAACATTTAGTGAGATATATTGTACTCACCGATGGCCAAAGATGAAGCGAACGAGTGGTGGGAGGGAGGGTGGCACGAATCATTGAGATTCATAGGATCCAACTCCCCTTCCCCCACTGCCTGGGGGTTGTCTTGTGCTTCTTCTCCTGCCATCTGTTTTCCTCCCTTCCGAATAAAAGCATCCAGTGTTAACTGCCTGGTTTGCTTCTTCTTCTCTTTGTGTAGTTCATAGAAGCACTGAAGATTATCCATGTCATTTCGGTGCACTTTTAGAGTTAGGTTCTCTATTAGGGTAATCTTCAGCCACCATATCCAATCCATCTTGTATACGACTGAATGCTAGAACAAAATCAATATCACTTGGTGGTCTTTTTGAAGCGATTTTAATGAACAAATTAGAACAATAACGTAAACAAGGTGAACACAAGGTTCACAGAACACACGATGCATCCACACTTGGCCGAGGTTGTGAGACTAATGCTCCGCGGTGACGTTGTACATCACTAGGCAGGAGAGGGAAAGTGTTGTGTGGAGCAAATTAGTACTGTCTGGCCGACAACGTAATTATGATTTCACACAATGTTGTGTGGAGCCTCGGTATAGAAATACAGTAGTATCGACATAATAACGAAACAATGTTAACGGGGGCAATGTTTGGTGAGGACTTAATTTATGGGTCCCATAAACCTGATGCGGGTACAGCACTCAGTAGATTAAGCTTACTTTTGGTATACCAGAAAGCAGTGTGACTGCTACTGCACTTATTTGTATTCACTCCCCCAACTGTGAAGTTAGATAATTATTAACAGCTGTGGGTGCAAACCAGTGACCCATATAACAGGAGGCGAATGCTGTAGCCACATGGCTTCTGTCCTTGGTGAAGGCTATTAATTCCTGAAAATATATACTGTATATTTGTGTTTCATTGATAAATAATAGAAGATCTAATCACATCTGTTGTCCCAGGAAAGCTTGTAAGCCCTATTAATAATGTAATGGATTTTAAGAGCAGTACACAAGACATGAAATATGCAAAAGCAGCACATACCCACTCAGTACAATGGTTATGTGAGACATGCTTGTGGCATGCTTGGCTTTAGCTCTCCTGTACCCACATAGAGGTGGAGCAATGTCTCTAAGAGTCAAGACCAATTTATCTTGTACAGTATATAATGAATTTGTGGTAGAAATAAGGTCCACATATAGAACCCAATACACATATGTTGAACTCACATATAACAAGGATGGCCAGTATTGGGGAGATTTTGTGTGCTTACATCTGATTTTCATGGCTACTCGGTAATTCATTTATAAACCCTTGGGGGATCAGCGAGCCAGTTCAAACAGGCATATATTTGTGTAAATTGTGTGTTATAGAGAGACTTAAAAATAAAACAAAGTGAGAATTAAATGAACACATTGGTTGGGGCATTTGGCTTGCTGATAAAGCCATCAAACTGTCCCAGAAACAGAGTCACATTTTACTTTTACATAGACAGTTGTGTATTATATGGTGGCTGACACAGTTTCTAATACCTGGTATTCTTCTGTGTAGTTGGATATCATTATTGAATGTTATTTTAATCTATATGTCAAGCACACTATATCAGCATCCCTTGGAGTACAAAGGTTTCTCTTATCAGGATAACACTTGGATGAGAAAAATAGAGTCCCCCTCCCCCCCTCCATACTATAAAACTATTTTTCTCTTTCTTATCCCCTCTTGGTGTGATAATTATGTGAAAAAGATTGTCAATATGCATATTTCTCTGTTTTCAGGTACTACTAGAGAAGTATGAGGAGTGTTCACAGTCAAAATTCAAGAGATATCCAATGGCCAACACGGTTAGTACACTACTTGTCTGCCCCAGAAACAGCTAAGCTACATGTGGTGATTTTGATATAGAATTAGTTAGTTTGAACAAGGTTTATTTAAAAAAACAAGCAAGAACTGTACAGCATTTAGCACATCATGGAAATATAAGGAAAACTACATAAATGAAGAAAATTGCACACACAACAAAGAAAATAGTATGTCACAGCCTGTTGCCTCCAACTGATCCAGTGTCCCACAGATTCGGCATACAACTGACTTGGTTCCTGATTTTCAAATTAAAAAATATTTCTCATTGGAAATTTGCATATTTTTAAGAATATAATATTTTTATTTATTTTTTACTGTATCATAATCACTGATGTAATAAGGTTTTTTTTTTTTTTTTGCAGTTTGTGTTCCTAAAAATTGCTGGGATTCTTTTCCCCTCTTCAGATTATATTCACCCAATAATGACTCCAGTGATGACATTCCTGACTCATTTGCTGGGTCAAGCCAAGGTTGTGTCTCAAAGAGAAATCACTGCAGCATTATTTTCAACACATCTTTTGCTAGAGGTAAGTTTCATATTATAGGTATGATCTTGAAAAATACACGGTGTGTATAGTGAGGACTGCTGGATGTAGTATTTACTTTGAAAATTTTACACTAATTATTATTATTGCTACTGCTGTTGCTTTAGGAACTTTGTAGCTTTTAACTACAATGGTGATTTAACTCAGAAGCTCAAAAACATTCAAAGGCATTAAGGTATATTAACTTACTGGTAGTTTAGCCACATCAGGTAATTGTGGCTAACAGAGGTAAACGTGGAAAATTGCCATGAAACATTAATGATGAACTTTAAAGACCATTTTTTAACCTATTGAGAAAGAGAATACATACATACATGTATAGTAAGGAAGCCATTTTCGTAATGGCTTCCATCTTTTGTGGTCATTCATCTGTTGAGTTTTAGTAGAATCAGTTAATGTCAACTGCTAAATACTGCAGATTGTGGTTGTAGATTATACATTTATATTGTTTCTATATTATAATTTTTAAGTTAACAAATATAATTGTGATTTCTTATTTATTTTCTTACAGTATTTAAGCCAGTCCAAAAGGTTCGTTCCAGAATTAACAAACCTACTGAATGGTCTGCTCTTCATTGCCATTGGAGCTAAAAAAAAAGTACATCTTCCACTAACTCCACCATTTAAACCAGTTGGACCTGCTGCATATCTTCTTGTACTGGAAAATACAGTAACAGAGTGAGTGTTTTTTTTTTAGCTGTATTTGCCATTGCACTTATATTCATTGATCAAAGTGACTTATGAAACCGTTTTTAGGCTCATTTAACCTTTAGGTCCTGTTGCGCCTCAGCAGTTCATTCACATAATTTTTATATGGCTTTGTTTAAGCAGATATTTTAAATTGCAAAAAACATTTATATTTTTGAGGGAACCTTCAATATTTTACTTATTATAAGGAGGGGATGGGGGAGTTATGGTATGTTTCTATTCGTCATTAACATCGCTCATGTGACGGGAAAGTTTTCTGTTATAATAAATAATGTACGATAATGAGTTTGGGTTACATTCTAATTAATTACCATTGTACCTTAGGACATCTAAACAAAGAATAAACAAGTAATTAACTTAGCTCTCTGTTCGATTTTGCCCTGCATCTTAATCATGGAATGAAGAGTGATAGAAGGCAGTCTCAACTGGACAAATGGGAGAAATAAACGCAAAGACATGTACTAAATCCAAAAGTGCAAGCGCTTTGGGGCAACTGAGAAGTGTGGCCATATGTACCAAGCAGATACAATCTACTCTTACAGTACTTGTAAATTTTCTTTCCGTGTGCATTTGAGCTTATGAAAAAAAAACGTTCATTCAGACATTTATGCATGTAAACATTGTATGTACGGTATTTAAAAACTTCATACACTGCTACCATTTCTAGGGGAGCAGGCCAGGCCAGGTGCTTGGCATCATGGGGACTGCTCTATTAAACTGCTTTTTTATAATTTCTTTAATACCTGCATGGTGTGTTTTATATATATATATATATATATATATATATATATATATATATATATATATATATATATATATATATATATATATATATATATATATATATATATATACCCAGTACGTACTTATATGTAACCTTGAGCTGTACATAATAGGATTATAAGTATGTCTCTCAGGGTCACTTCCCCAAACCTTATATTTCCCACTAGACTAAGCTCTTGCTAACCACAAGAAAATTCTAGAATGTAACTCCCATGGTTGGCAAGATAATTCTGTATTTACAAATGAGTAACATACAGCAGAAGAGAGTGACTACCATGTATTTTATGATTAGCTGTAGGGAGTTACAGTTCCGATGTCACACAAGTCTGATGCGCAACTGAAGTCCAACTCTTAGCCAGAACATGTTTTGTTGAATAGTTTAAGAATATTTCTTATTAGGCTACACTCTTCAGGTATCTCTCTTTTCCCGATTGGGTTTTCCTGAAAACCTAACGTTAAGCAAAATTATCGCTAAACAAGGGATAACACGGAATCGGTCTTCTGGAATTTATTCACCTAAATGCACTGTATTTAACGGTAATTTGCTATCATAATAAACTACAGTAAAGTAACACTCACCAAGTCCACGTCAAAAGCAAAGTCGTCATCATGTGTTCTCTCCAAGGCTGGAGGACTACTGTTGCTAGGGCCGGCACGTCACTCACTTTCCGAGTCAGAAAATGAGGCTGGAGAGTCTGCATTGTCTCGGATGGGTGGTAGGGCGAGAACTTCCGGCTTGAAGTGGGTGACACCTGAGCTGTAAGGAGGTGGGTCCAAGACTGAGTGATGACTGTGGCATCAATGGCACTTGTTTTGGCTTGAAGACACTGATGATGGACGACTTACCCTTTGCCGCTTTTCCATGTCGAGGTCTCTGTAGCAGTAAATATCTTTCTCTGCCAAATATTTCACCTCCGCTCTCCATTTCGGGTTAGGACCATTTTCAGAGAAACTAATACGTGCGTCATCAATAAGGGAGAGGATTTGCCAACAGGTCAATACTGAGGAACTTGACAGGTTTCTCTGGTTCAGCTTCCTCCTCTTCCATCACTTGCTTCTGTTCCAGATTCATGAGGTCCTCATTGCTAATCTCCTTAGTGTAACTGTCGAGAAGTTCAGTCATGATTTCTTGGTCTACCTCATCGAACCCAGCTTGGTGCGACAGGGTCACAGTGTTGCGCTGAATCTCCTCCAGCCTCATGAACCCACACTCAGGCCACACACCATTCAGTGTTGAATCTTTAACCTCATCCCTCAATGCACCGATATTGTTAATCGTCTTCTTTATGTTGCAATTGCGCCAAAACTCTGTGGTTGGCATGTCTTTCTGTCTATTTGTGACGAGTTGCTGCATCATATGCCACAGATATTACGCCTTGAAGATTGCAATGACACTGATCCATGGGTTGGAGGAGTTGGGCATGAGAAACATCACCTTAATATTGTCAGCCCAATCCTCCAAGCTGGCAGAGTGTGAAGGTGCATTAATCAGGATCAGAAGAAATTTATTGGCAATGTTTTTCTTGTCGATGTACTCCTCGAGATGTTTGGAGGTAGCCCAACCACATAGCTTTGGCACAGCACAGTGGTCACCCATGCCTTAGAGTGCCATATGATGGGAAGATATTCCTTAGTGTAACCCTTCCGTGTTCTGGGTTTTTCAGCTTGGTACACGAGTATCAGCTTGAGTTTAAGGTCACCCTCAGTATTAGCTCTCTGTAGCAGTGAGATGGTTCTTGGCTACCTTGAATCCCGTTGCCATCTTTTCCTCCTTGGCAATGAAGGTTCTGGAAGGCATTTTCTTCCAGAACAGCCCCATTTCATCGAAGTTGAAGACTTCTTGGGTGCTGTATCCTTTCTCCTTGCCTTAAGGAGTTCTGGGAAGGCCAAAGCACTCACCTCATCAGCACTTGTTGCTTCACCCGTTAGACGTAAATTATGGAGATTAGATCTCACCTTGAGCTGCTCAAACCATCCTGCACTGGCTTTGAACAAATAGACAGTAGTACTCCCCAGGGTTGCGTCCTTCTTCAGGTCCTGCTACAGCTTCGATGCCTTGGCCATGATAGTGATGATTGAGAGAGGCACTCGCCGTTGAGAGTCTGGTCCTCAGTCCACAATTCCAGGAGCTACTCAGTGTTCTCCATGACTGGATCACTTACCCTCATGAGCCTAGTGGCACTGACCGTGGATATATGCTCAGTGGTAGCTTTCAGTGCAGGTGCCTGTTTAATGATGGTCAACACCGTTGACTGTGTGAGACTCTTCACCACTCTCGTGACAATGATAACAGCGATGCACAGTAATAACAACGGCACAGTGATCACAGCAATAATGTACGCAGTGATAACAGCGAAGCATGGAAGACATCTATGAAACGACAGGTGAGTAGGCGGTGTGCATGTAGCGTAAACAAATGGCAGTAGAGATGCACTCATGGAGCAGAGTCCCAGTTTTTCCCACTTCCCTGCTAGCAAGTCGAGATATCGCTACACCGAGTTTTGTCTTAACATTAAACGATAAAGAAAGGGTATTAAATGTTTTATATTGCTAAACAGAATTATTGTTAAGTAAATTAATGGTAAATGAAGGATACTTGTAGACTGACAAAAACTATTTCATTGGCCCCCTCAAATGATAAAATTATTGTTTGAAGTTTATAGAATGCAGTGTTTTTTATTGTCTGTATATATTTTAAGAGCATGGTCAGCTGAAGAAGTTTGCTCGAACAGAAAATAAATTTTGATTAAAAAATTTGAGTCCCTAACTATGATATGTACTTCAAACTGCATAACATATGATTAACACTTAACTGTTGTTTTTCAGGTATACAGAATCTAAGCTAACATTAGCCAGTATCAACAACACAGAAGCAGAATTGACTGATTCCTTCAAGATTAACATCTTGTGTAAAACTACAAAACTTCTTAAACAGTTATGCAATTGCTGGTCACAACTTCCTTCAATACGCACCATAATGGCACCCACAATTAAACTTCTGGAGTCCCTTTCCTTAAAAAATTACCCAGACTCAGTGAACAAGACAGTAGAGGAATTATTGTCAGCAATTAGATCCTTGCCTATTCAAGGGCAGCCACTTGTTAAGGCAGAAGGCAGACCTGTATCAATCAAGATGTATGAACCAGCAATTGAAGAAATGTAAGTCTAAAATGTGGTTGTGTCAAGTGGTTTTAGCTGTAAGAATTGTTTTATAAATGGAGAATGTTAAATCCATATTACAAATCAATCTGAGTACCACTCATACCCGAGGGTTGGCAACCACAGTCCTCCACTTGAAATGTTTTTAGGCTTATTTACCAATCCTCCAAGATTTTGTATCTCTCTTGGGATCCAGTTTTTAATTTCACTCATCTATCCCAGTCTCTTTTTCCTTGGCTCTCCTACCCTCAACTTTGCCCATTAATATTTCTGTTATTGTTCCCTCATCCCTAATTAAATGACCAAAGTACAGTATCTCATTTTTTTTCTGTATATTTCAAGCATTTCTCTTAATGTTTTTGCTAACCTTGGTAGTTCTTCATTGGTTTTCCTGTCTGTGTCACTTATTCATAACATTCGCCTGTAATGCCACATTTCAAAGGCTTCTAACTTTTTTCTGGTGCCTACTGAAAGTGTCCATGCTTCTGACCCATACAACAGTCCTTGCCATAATATAGTATATAATGTTACTTCCCAAATACACAAAATTTTCCATCTTGTTTAATTCCCCTGTTGCTATCCACAATTTTTCTTTTAGGATTTATTTCAATTTGGAAACAACCATTACTTTCATCTGTACAGCATTAACTCTTAACCTATATTCTTCATCTTTTTGCATAAGTATTTATTTTTTCATATGCCTGTACAGTAAATACTTAATTAAAATCTATTTTTTAGAATTGAAGGTGTGAAGAAACATCATGGAACAAAGTCTTACCTTGAAAAGCAGAAACTTACACACAAGTTGAAACGGGAAAGAAAAGGTGCTAGAAGAGAGATTCAGAGAGACACAGCTTTCTTGGCCAGACAACAGCTAAAAGAGGTGCTTCTGAGGTGAGTAATAGTAATGTTTTATATCTTGTCTATAATTGTTGACTACTCCCCACTACAAGGGACAGAATACATCATGCACCTCACCATAAAAGACACAGAAATAAATATAATAATCATTAAATTATATTAAGTGAACCAAAGTGAGTTATAACCTACACAGATTGAAAGCTCCTCCAACTGTCCAATTTGCTTACAGAGTTCATATCATTGTCACTAAGACTACTGGACACTTCTTATAATGCTCTAGATGTGTTCCTGAAAAACAGAACATTATAAGAAACATCAGTATATCATTGGAAGTTCCAATAGAGATGTACTCACAATAGTTCTATTTCTTACCTATGAGCAATATGTGCGGGTTTCACTGGGTATTGGAAACAGCTCTAATAATGATTCTATGCAGTAGATCCCTGATTTGATATGAGAGTGGGAATGAGATTTGTTGTGCAAATTTGAATCATGTTAAATTGTTCAATGTGAAATACAGTTTAGGGTATTGCAGCCTCTAAACATACATAAAAAAATCCCTAAGACACCACCTTTTCTCACTTCAACACTAATTCCAAAATTTCAAAACACTTTAGTAACACTTATAAAACTTATCTTGAGTCTGAACTACTTTTTCCTGGAATGCAGTTGTTCAGACTCAAGGTAAGTGATGGAATAATACAGCGTAGGGTGTTGGGAATCGTGCAGATCTGTGCTAGTGATCAGCTGATGTTTGCAGATTCAAATAAATTTTTTACCTCTCCTTATGTCATCCTTTGCCTACCTCTAGCTGTCCTCCATATTTACACTTATGCATCTCTTAACCCAATTGATCACATCTATTCTTTCCACATGCCCAAACCATATCGGCCTACCTATATACAAAACTCCACTGATACTTTTAATACCTAGGCACCCTGAACAGGATTTCCTATCTCTCGGTGTCACATTCACTTCACTATTTTCAGTTCACTTCGTTTAAACCTGCATATATCATCCTCTTTAATCACCCATTTTCACTGTCTTACAACATCACATTTCTCACACCAGTTGCAAACATCTTTCCTTTCACATGGAGGGAAGGTCTTCTTGCCGTTAATAAAGGCAGCAACTCCTTAAACTTTCTTCGTCCACTTCTGAATCTTGCAACTGAACTAGCTTCAGTACCCTCCAGCACTGATCATTGTCACCCAGGTAACAGAACTCATTGACACAGCCCAAGGATATAGCCCAGTGTTGAGTTTTTAAGACATGACTAAATAGTTAGTCTATTCTTGTATATATTTTATATCATTCATATGTGCCTCCTTGTAATAGTATTAGGTGTACAGTTTCAAGATTCTTAAATCACAAAAATTATTATTTTTTACTTATATACAGTACATTATATTATACCTTTGTCTTACAGTGATGTTGAACGCAAAAGAAAGATTGGACTGCTTATGAGTGGACTACAAACACAAGAGGGAAATTTCAAGAGAATGAAGAACCAAAAATAAATTATAAAGATAAGCAGACTAATTGTTTGTAATAAAAATCCTTTGAATGATTATTACATGAATAGAATGCCAGAATGGGGTGCAAAGTCTTAAAGAAGATTGCCAGTTTTTGCTACTTGTACTTGCATGATCTTTCACTTCCAGCCACTTTGAATAGTTACCTTCAAACTCAAGATCTGTGGCCATCACCCAGCTATCAGCATTCATGAAATTGGTTCACAAACAACAAAACCTGCCTAACTAATGATAATTATTGTAGTACATAAATATCCCTGTACTGTAATTTACAAACTAACATTAAAAACATCAATAAAATACCATCTAGATAAAATATGCAGCAAAAACAATTAAGGAAATGGCAAGTGTAAGTTTAACACAACCACCACTTGTGTGGATGCACCCAGCTTGGCCTCAAACCTCGCCATAGCAACCCAGCCTGGCTGAAGACGCTGCCTCTGTTGACCCTTAGCAACGCTTCCACTTTCAACCACAAAGAAATGTTTGTACCCTTTATGTTTTTGATCTTAGAATACTGGTAATAAATATTTTTTGCATATTCTGTATGTAGGATTGTGTGCATGTAACTGAATAAAAAAATATTAAGAAAGTTATGTTTATCTATCCAAAATTATGAGTAAAAAAAATAACCATAATTCTCACCTCAGCCTTGTAGAGCTGGATGTGGCCACCCCAGCTGACTTCTGGGGGCGGGTGATTTGAATTTTTGCTGGGACCCAAATTCATATAAGTGTAACATGAAAAGGAGCTGGTAATTTAGGAAAATTTGTATATGCAAATTTATGTATATCAAATGATCATAAAGTGGGGTATACCTGTACTGATCACCCTTCCCTGACTATAGTGCATTGTTTCCCAGCTGGGAAGAGATGCCCCACCCCTCCTCAAAAGTTACAGCTGATTGGCTGTTGCAAGTCTGTCTGATTTCATTCTGAAGTAATGATGCGTTTCTAAGTGAGTTTATTCATAATCGTTGAAATGATCGTTTCTGACGAGAAAGATATTTAGTTAAATTATATAAAGATATAGTACAGTATACTATACATTCATTATTTCAAACATGAGCAAGTACGTAGTTTATCAGAAATCTTATACTGTACATAGATTAACTGTTAAACTCTGGTTGCAAATTCATGCTTTTGGAGGAAGCATTTAATATACAGAGTATACTTATTTTTACCCACCATAAGGCATACTAAGCCAAATTACCTTTCAGTAATACTACATTATGCAAAAACTAACATTTTAAAAGATCAGAATCACATTGAAATATTACACGGCCTCTGAAAGTTGGTGAATGAGTGTGACAGACTTGGAACCTTGGCCGCTCTAACAGTCAGCAGAGGCGGGAAATGTAAAGCTGTTCGCAGTCATATTTCCTGCCTCTGCTGAACTTTAATTTAGCTTATCTTTAATAGGTTTAGCTGCATATTTTCATCTAGATAGTATTTTATTAATGTTTTCATGTGTTAGGTAGTAAATTTCAGTAGTTGTGTACAGTAGTACCCCGCTTAACGCGGTCAATTGAACCCACAGGGTACTGTGTTAAGTGAAAACCGCGTTAAGTGAACAACAGAACATATGGGATTAATTCCAATAGAGACTGGCCGGACCCCCAAACTCTACTTTTTCCGACACAATACCTATGTTCTAGTAAAAATAACATCTTAATTTTATGATGGTACATGCACACAATTAATGCTTAAGAGAAATATTTGTAGAACGCGAACGCTTGTTTGCTATAACGCGATTTTTGCTTACCATTTCTCCAATTTTGTGGTACTGTATTAACTGTGAATATAGTAAAGAAGAATATCAACAAGAAGCGTTCTGGTGATAGAATTCCCGGTGATGATCGTAAAAGAAAGGATATAACACTTGAAGAGAAGCTCGATTTTATCAACCTCAAAATCACCCTTTTCCCCCATCAAGTAAAGTGTTACATTTACTGTATGATTTCATTATTAGATATGAATAGGATATCCTATAATTGACATTGCTCCATAAGCCCTGTTATTTCTATTACGCGATTTTCTATAACACGATATTTTACAAGAACACAATTATCGCGTTATAGCAGAACTACCTGTATCTAAAATTTGTATATCTAATGCAAAATCTATGATGTTTATAATCAAAATGATCATCAAATTGTAAGAATTCCAGCAATGTAAATTATATTCTGACAGGATAATTTGTATGAATTTTATGAGCTAAAACAAATATCTTCAGTTAATAAAAAAAAAAAAAATATTCTTCACACCGTAACAGATGGTCGGTCGGTTCCTCCCTCCCCCCACCTCCCACCAACCCTCCCTACCAGATGTGTGTGAAATCGCGCTAAGCGAAACCGCGTTAAGCGGGGTATTACTGTACTATTAATCATTAGTTAGGGAGTCGTTTTTCTTGTTTGAGAACCGATTTCGTGTTTTGGGTTATTTTTGTCATTGGGGAACCGAACCTTATTTTTCCCTTATTTTTTGCTATCCGATTTGAAAATTCACCTAACAATTTTCATTTTTAACCCAACCCATTCGTATCTCAAGGATACCTGTACAGTAATAACAAATGATCGAACTGATAAAACAAAATGTCAGTTTTATAATGTTATATTACACTGTTTACCCATACACTTCATCCTTGACCAGCAAATGGTCAAGGCGTATCTGGTGCTGTTCTGGCAGCAGCCAAGTCAACTGTTATGTTGGCACACCCCAACTCCCTCCCTTGAACCCCTCCTCCTCACTGGAATATCAACAAGTTACAATTTCATTTTGGAAAGGAATGGAACCAGTGTTGAACATTGATGAACAGTGCTTAAGCCAGTGAAAACAATGCAACAGTACCAGCGGAGTCGTACTCAAGTTAACCCAGTGATAGCTGTCTGTGAGACCCAACAATAAACAGCGATGTGTTAATCGGTCTATGATAGAGAGGCCTGGGACCGCACCTGACTGTACACCACTTGAGTGAGCGAGGTCCTGTTATACCAGGCCACGTGGTGTCTCCATAACGCTACGACACCACGTAGTGAATGAGTTGCTACAGCATCATGTGAGATCCCCCATAACACCATCTGTGAGGGAATTACTACACATCAAGCCCTTCATAACACCATCTGTTAGTGAGTTACTACACCATGTGAGGCCCCTCATAACACCATCTGTGAGGGAATTACTAAACCATGTCAGGCCTTTCATAACACCATCTGTGAGGGAGTTACTACACCATGTGAGGTCCCTCATAACACCATCTGTGAGGGAATTACTGTCCTATACCATGTGAGGTCCCTCATAACACCATCTGTGAGGGTATATACTGCACCACGTGTTTGTTGTTCAACACCTCAGTGCATGTGGCCTACGTGATCTCCGCTGCAAATATTACTTGAATGTTCACTGAATGTTCCTTTACCTTTCTCTAATGAAAGTTTTTGTTAACCCCCTCCCCTATGTCAATGTATGTAATAAGTCATTTATATCAAATGTATGTTTTCAGCTTTCAGGTTGCAGAACTCTTTCAATAAACCATTAATTACTTGGATCCCGCTTCCTCTATCAAGGAATAAACAATTGAAATTGAAAATTGAACCATTAATTATTATTACTACACTATGATTTATTTTCCTTTTGAATACTGTACAGAATTATCAATGTTCTTTCTTGGTAACCCAATAAAAAAGAAACATTTTTAAACACACAGAAAACTAAAAAGTTATATATACCCTGAGGAGGATATCCTGACTCTGTTCACCCTGTACTTGTATTTTGGCATCCTGATACTTTAATATGCTGCAAATGATGCCAGCTACATAAAATTACTGTAAAAATAATATTACATTTCTATGTATGTGTTTATTGCAGTAAGACCCCGTTTGATGTTTTATATATAGCAATGAATTACATAATAAAAAATATTTTTATTTTTATTAATTTTTTATAGATTATAATTAAAAACTATAGATATGGTCCTATTCACTAGTCCGCAAACAGTGTGTGGTGATAAATGGGATGAAATCATATGTGTACCTGTGACTAGCAGGGTATCACAGGGCAGTGTACTGGGCCAGTTGTTGTTTGTTTCATTAATGACATGCCAGAAGCTGTACACTCTTCCATACATGTGTTTGTGGACGATGCCAAGTTATTTAGGGAAATTAAGAGCCAAACAGACTGTGAAGAGCTGCAGAAAGATCTCTCTGAACTTCAAGAATGGTCAAGGAAATGGCTCCTAAGATTCAATGTCATGAAGTGCAAGAGGATGCACCTGAGTCACACCAATAGTAAGGTGGTGTATCACATGTTCCAACAGGACAAAGAGACTGCATTAATTGAGACTGAATGCGAAAAGGACCTGGGTGTGTATGTCGACAATGAACTTAGGTTCTCGGGCCATTGTGAGAAGAAGGCGAATTAGGCAACGAAACTAGTAGGTCTTATAAGAAGGATGTTTAGATATCTGGATGGTCCATCGCTCATCACAATCTTCAAGAGTGAGGTGCTTCCCCATCTGAAGTATTGTTACCCTGTCTGGTCCCCAAGGTATGCTGGAGATTGTTAATTGATTGAAAATGTCCAAAAGAGGGCCACCAGACTGGTGCCTGCTCTATGGAACCTCAGTCACCCAGAGAGATTGAAGCGCCTGCAACTACCTAGCTTATAATACAGACGGGTGAGGGGCAACTTAATTAAGGTGTATAAACATCTCAGGGGGCACTACTCAGTCGAATGTACACACCTGGAGCTGGCGGACTCCCGCCCCACAAGGGATCACAGCTCCAGGTTGAAGAAGCCACAAGTCCAGAAAACTGTGAGGGCAAACTTTTTCGGAGTGAGAATTGTGAACTCTTGGATCAATCTGCCAGAAAGTGTTGTGACGGCACCGAGTGTGAGCTCTTTCAAGACCAGACTTGACCAACACTGGAGCAGGTTCAGGTACATTCAGGAGCCGGTGCCTGCCCAGTACTTGCCAACAGTACATAACAGAGACGTGACCAATCACCCAAATGGCTAACAAGCCGATCAGTGGTGAAGAGGATAAAAGTAAAAGTAATGCATAAAATAATTATTGTAATAATTCCACAAATAAATACATTTATAACATAATCATAGCATTATTTTCCAGTAATACTACACTACAATACAACTACAGTATACTACTTTTAGCAATATTACTTTGATACAGCATGATAAAATGGACAAACAATGAAAATGAAACAAACAAAAGTAGGCACTTGCATTCAGGAAGCTTCCCTGTGGCTGAGCGAGTGGCGTGACAGGCAAATAGCCACACTGGAACCTGATAACCAGCGTTGGGCATTCAAACAGTGGCGGGAAAAGGCACGCATTCTGGAACGTCACCCGTGGCGTAAAGGTTATACAGTCAACCCTCGCTTTACGCGGTCCCACTTTACGCGTTTCCACGTTTACGCGGTACCCTGCCGAAACCGGAATGCTCACTTTCCGCGGTGTGTGTACCCTTTTACGCAGACAGCGGCGCGAGCAGGGTGCGCACAAGGTCGCCCAGTCATCAAAACATTACCGAGTTCTTCACCCGCCACCCACCACAGCCGGCCCAAGTCAGTGATAGTGATAATGATAGTGAGGATATGGACTTATATGGACTTTGAGGGGTTTGACAAAGAGGCCCTGCAAGCCTCTGTGGTGGATAGTGATACAATTGATACAAGTGATACAGGTGAGGGCCAATAATCTGCCCTCTGCCTCGGAACCAACCCCCCATCCCCGTGTGCCCAGCCATCTTTTCTACTAATGTAAGTGTTAAAAACCTAATATTATTGATATTTCTCTTAATTATTAATTGTGTGTGCATACCATCATAAAATTAAGAAGTTATTTTTACTACAACGTAGGTATTGTGTCTGAAAAAGTGGAGTTTGGGGGTCGGCCCGGTCTCTATTTCAATTAATCCCATATGCCATGTTGTTCACTTTACGCGTTTCTCACTTTACGCGGGCCGCCGTGGGTTGAATTAACCGCGTAAAGTGAGGGTTTACTGTATATAAAAATAAATAAATAAATAAATAAATAATACTACCGGTAATAATAATAATAATAATAATAATAATAATAATAATAAGCCTGCCATTTAACAATGCCTAACTTCATCTCCAGAGACACAGTCTTCCTCGGAGCTTTTTCTTTCCCAGAGGTGGGAGACTCGGCAGGACGCTCGCTAGCCATTTTCAAAATTATTACAGTAATCACCTAACAGTCACCAAAACAGAACAAAATCTGAATGATATTGTTTTCCTCTCGCCAATAATGGTAAAATTACCACAGTGATCCCAAGGTAATGATAAATAATGATAATGTTGACTACACGAGCGAGGGTAGGTGCAATCACAGTATAAAGCACAGAAACGTGATACTCCATGCAGGGTGGCCATTAGGCAACGAGCGGGTAGATGAACCGCATGGAGGATGAAAAAGCAGTTTCTGCGTATAGTGGCCATTTTGCATTTGACAAGTGAAGGGATAAATATGCTTCTCCAGTGTTTACATTCTGCATCAGAGAGTATAGCCTCCTGATAGCTATCATGAACATGGAATTTGCCTAATTTAAATTACGAGAGGGTGTTAAAACCTAACTACAGGAGGTCCCCGGGTTACGAACGGGTTCCGTTCCTAAGGACGTTTTTAAGTCGTATTTGTACGGAAGTCAAAATGCATGCTATGTGCATACTATACTTACAGAACAATGATTAAAATACCACTACAGGTATATCATAGGCTAAGTCCTTATATACATCTAAAAATCACTTAATTTAAGACAAAAGAAGAAATAGTGACAAAATACAGTAAATGATATTAAAAAATAAGTCATCAGGTAAATAAAATACAGTGGTCCCTCGGTTAACAAACACAATTCATTCTAGAAGGTCATTCGTTAACTGAAACCATTGTTTCAATGGGATTTTCGGTAATTGGTTCCAGCTCACCGAAAATTACATACAAAGTAAAAATAAATGCAGTAAAGTACACTTACTTTGAGGTGTGCATGTAGAAGGCTCTTGGTTGTTGATGATGAGGATGATGATGATGATGATGGGAATTAGAAGTGGGGGTGGAGAAGGGAGAAGAGAAGGCAGTAGGGGTGGAAGAGAAGTCACCCCATGCTTCATGTTGCCATTTCACCCATAAAATTTTAAGTTCACTTGGTGTAATTCAAGATTATTTTCTTTAAATCAACACTGCACTACACTATATATTGTCAATATGTAAAATAAATTTCAGAATGACCAATAATTGTACAGTAAAAACGTAAAAATAGTTTATGTTGAAGAGAGTCTCAAGCAAGATGCTTCCTCCACTGAGCAGAGACACAAACTGACGCCATGCTGGGTGAGTCAAGTGGCTGTTTGGCGTGCTAAAAAGTAGTTCCCTGTACTTCAATTATGTTAAATAATTGTTAAAATGACTAAAAAATTTTATATAAGACTTGGAAAATTATTGAATAGTACAACCTTCTTGATATTTATTCAAATGATAACGAATTTAAGCCCTAAAACCGATTAGTGTACTGTATTGGCGGACTAATACTCCAGCTGGTGAGCAGGCGATAACAGGCGAAAACATGTTGACACGATTTCGTTAACCAAATTTTTGTTCGTTAATCGAGTTGAAGATTCTTATGGAAGGTAATTCGTTAACCGAGGCGTTCGTTAACCGAGGGATCACTGTATTAACTTACAATGAGGCGGTTGAGGTAGGTATTGATTGTACGACACCCACATCTTACGCCACCGAAGGTGGAGCGGAAATTGTGTTTTCACTGGTAATGTTATTGACTACCTTATAGGTACTGTATACTATTCATATGTTTTAGACACTTCTACTGCCTCCTCAGATGTACCTGGTAGCTGTTGAGTTACCCTCCCATAACAGCTCCCGCTTACACGAAATTTTCCCCATACTAACCAAATTTTGGTTGTGTTTTTTCCGGATTGGTAATACAGTGACCCCTCCGTTAACGAACTCAATCCGTTCCAGAAGGTCGTTTGTTAACCGAAAAGTTCGTTAACCGAAACCATTGTTTCAATGGGTTTTTGGGTAATTGGTTCCAGCTCACCGAAAATTTCCTAAATTCAACAAAAATGGTAGAAAAGTTCACTCACTTTGAGGTGTGTATGTAGAAGGCTCCTGGATGATGATGATGATGATGGGATTTAGAATGGGGGTGGAGAAGGAAAAAGAGAAGGCATTGGGGTGGAAGAGAAGTCACCCCATGGCGCCATTTCACCCATAAAATTTTAGCTCTCTTGGTGTAATTCAAGATTATTTTCTTTAAATCAACACTGCACTGCATTATATATTGTCAATATGTAAAATATATTTCAAAATGACCAATAATTTGCTTGGAAACACAGAAAAAAAGCGTTTAGTTGAAGAGAGTCTCAAGCAAGATGTTACCTCCAGTGAAAACAGAGAGAGACTAACTCCTGTTTGCTGTGTTAAGAGGCTGGATGCCGCGCATTAAACTAGTCACTTTACCTTCAGTTATGTTCAATAATTGTTAAAATGACTAAAAAATTGAATATTAAACTTTTAAAATTATTGAATAGTACAGTATTACTGGTTTCATGCGTTTTATCGCGCCTCGCCATTTTCAAACTAGAGATTACCTTCAGTTGCAATTTGCGGAAACAATTGTATTAACTTTAAAAATTATTGAATAGTATAATTGTCTTGATATTTACTAAAATAGTAGTATAAACTTCTTGATATTTACTAAAATAGTAAGGAATTTAAGCCCTAGAACCGATTAATGCATTGGCGGACTGATACTAAAGCTGGTTGCCCGGTCAGTGCAAGTGAAAACATGTTGAGGTCGGTTCGTAAGAACTTCGTTAACCGAATTTTTTTTCGTTAACCGAATTGAAGATCCTTATGGAAGGCAGTTCGTTAATCGAAATTACGTTAACCGAGGTGTTCGTTAAACGAGGGGTCACTGTACATGTATCTGGTGCTGGAACCCAGTTTGGTTTGCAAGGGGATCCAGATTAAGTGAGTCCAGATTAGAGGGATTTTACTGTACAGTATATATTAAATGTACTAAAAGATCTCATAAATGAAAAGAATATATTGTGATGATAATAGGCAAAATAATGCAATACGTATATTAAATACTCACCAGAGCATTCAGTTGGAGCTTGTGTAAGACTGAGTACTGTCAGCTGTCACTCCTAACATGATCCTACACCTCCTACATGAAGTCCAAGTGGCTCTCCATCTTCATCACTAAAATGCTCTTGAACCAGTTGTCTTAGTTACTGTTGTCTAAGTGGTAGATTGGAGAGAAGCCCTCATCTTGTTTGCATTCTTGAGAATGAATGGTTCTGATGGTTGATGTAGCCAAACACAAACTACAATTAATATCACCCTAACACTCACTTGCCTCCACACATCTCATGACCTGTATTTATACATCCAAACTGATCCTATTCCCAGAGTGCTTGGTCACTTTAACAGCAAAAATGTGAGGCTTATCGTCAAACACTGAGTAAAAACAAGTTAGAAAATAGTTGTTTGGTCAATGTACCCCCATGCCATGCCCCTTGGTCCCTGTTCACCTAGCAGTAAGTAGGTACCTGTTGTAAATAAAAAAAGTTGCGAATTCGTATTCAGGTAAAAGTTGTTGGAGCTTCCAATAACTTAATGACATAAACCATAGACTCTTCAGGCTTCTACACCCTTGACTCTTCAGGCTTCTACACCCTTAACTCATGAGACATAAAGGCAAGCATGAATTTAGCATGCTTCCCTGTTGGGCGTTGTAAACGCTTCTGCGCTTCACCTTGCACAGGATGTAGGGGAGTGCCCAATAAAAAAAAACAAAAAAAGCCACATCCTAATGTAAAGTAGGACTAGCATATTTGGGAACCCTCCTTTAAGGATGGATTCCTTGCTAGGGAAGTACAGTACAGTATTAGTAAGTTATTGAATCAGCACTGAGTTCAGTTTCAGAAATTGCATTTATTATATACTGTATTACATACAACATACATTCATCAAAATACAGGTATTTACATGAATCATATAAAAATTTACATAAATTGCACAATATTAAACATAAAAGAAATTATATAGCATTGGAGAATAACAGACTTTATTATAACTGTCATAGGAAAATGAATCGTGGAACAGGAACTGCATATGAATGCTGCACTGTAACCATAGTTAAGCAATATTCCATTGGTCTGCTACTACTGAACATACTTATGGACAATGAAACATTTTTGTATCACACATCCAGTGTAATAAATTCAAATTAAAAAATAAATCAACTTTAAACCAGTTTCTCATATACTGTATTGTGTGATTACCTTTAATCTTTCCTCAAATCTAAGTCCTGACTATAACCCCTAAGTTTACCAACTTTCATTGTCTGTGCAAGTACTTTTGCAGTGTACTATAGTCCATTTACTGAAACCTTCATTTGCAGCACCTGAAGATGACCTTTCATTACAGCACAAGTTAAAATTCTCCTCAAACGTATCCTAGCTTATTCTTCAACTAATTATTATTTTTTCTTTTACAATTTTTTTTGTATTACAGTATATGATTTAAGAGGTGAGTGAGGAAGCAAATTTTGAGATGTGATAAGGCAGATGTAAATCAAAACACTGCATGGTAGAGACCTGTTTGAGGAAAAAGTAAATTGTGAATGAGCATGTGGAGAAAATGGATATAGCACGGTTGTGAAGAAGAAGAATATCAGATGAATGAATGCAGAAAGGAGATATGGGATAGATGAGAAGAAACTGGATACCATACAGACAGTTGGAGAAAGTACCGGTAAATACGTACTGTACAGGCAGACATTGAACCTTGATTAACACCAAGGATAAGTTCCTGAAAACCAAGCACATATAAAGCAGCACTAAAAAAGGTATTTATTAAATGGTTTCATTAGACACTTGGACCAGACAGCACCATTGCACATCTATCTGTGGTATACATAAAGTTTCATAGTGATACTGGTAATAGTGCAAATAATGAACGTGTTGTACACTTGACAAATATTTGAAATAATTCATTAATAAAAACAATTGATACCTTGACATTGTACACATGATCGTGGGGAAAGCATCCAAACCTGGCTGAGCACTGATCAACACATAGTTTTCATTGGGTGAATGCCCAGCTTAGAGAACAGAAGAAAATGGTGCATGTTTCATATGGGATGTTCAAACTAAATAATGAATTTTAATAATAATAATAAAAAGAAGAGAGCATTAAAACAAATCAAAGTCAATGAAGGTCTGTCTGTATTAGAAGATTAAACAAAGATGGAAAAACATTGGATATGGCAAAAGAAAAATAAACAATTTCCTCTACAAATATACAGTATAACTTAACACTAATAACTTTATAATATAGCAGACAGCATAAAACATATTCACTTCATATTAGTAAGGTGCCTATAACAGCTATTGGGGCACTGTAATTATAATACAGTACTGTAGGAATTGAGATTACAATTGTAATATTCTGAGATAGAAACACAGAATGAGGAAAAGAAAGTATGAAATATTGTAGAGGTAAGACGTGAAGAGAAAATGATGAAGCAAGGGACGGTATCCATGTTATATTTTCTACTGAGATGTGTGGGGAGATGTAAGATGTAAACGATGAAGTGAGAGAAAGTTATAAGTGATGTGAATGAATGTGTATGCAAGCACTCATTATAATCATTGTATATACAGTATACTCCTTAACTACAATGTGCGTCTTCATGTACACAAAAATTTCAGATGATTGTTTTAAGAAATAATCAAATGAAAAATTTATGAGCATTAAGGTTAACATTTCTAAGTACTGCTTACTTTATAATTCCGTTAAATACTGTACTGTACAGTTGGCTCCACTCTTGCATTGACTATGCTCTCTTTTCCTGAGGTGTGAATTCAAAGCATGGGTGTGTTGGGTAGGTGTCTTTCTGTGGAGGAAGGGTGAGACGGGGTACTGGGGGCAAGGAGGGAACTGTACAGTACAGTATACTGTATCAGTTGAGAAAGATTACAATGCAAAATAACACTTTGGCAATACAGACAGGGTTTCCTCAGCTGAGTGTAATCGTCTAGAGCTAGCCAGATGAAAATAATAAAGTTACAATAGTATGAGAGGGTAAGGAATACATGTTCTAAGTACGATGTTCCTTTGCAAAAGGGGGCATTTATGAGCAATTATATTATGAATATGTTTCAATCTACATCTTATAGAAGCAGCTAAGTTGTGTTTAACCCATTGACTACGAGATAGAACTTCCCCAGCTGAATAAAATCTTCTAGTAAAGGTCATAACAAAATCAATAAGACATCTTAGTGAAGGGATTAATTAGCAATCAAAACAATCAGGAAGCGGGCACCACATATTGATTGTACTAATACAAATTTTATGTGAAAAAAAAAGTTCAGCTGGCAGCTGTCCAGTATAGAATCAGCAAACCACATAGTTCAGTGAGGCCAAACAGTGAGGTTAAATGGGTAAAAAGAAAATTGACATTACATATTATTATCATCATATGTGAAAAATATGATGCAGTGATATACTCGTTGTTGCTGAAAGGTCTTAAATACTGTAGTAAATGTTTCTACTGGACGTGATGGCAGCCCTCCACTTAGTTGGTGGTGGAACGTTTCGTGACCAGGGTCACGGGTGTGGGAGTTAGCAGTCTTAGTTACTCGATCACATTATTAAGTGTTATTTAGAATAAATGTCCTTTTCCACACATTTTGAGTGTTTTAATAGCACCATATACTAGTTCTCTACTATCTCTATTCTGTGCTTGGCTCATGCTGATGTGAGTCTGCCTATGTGATACAATTACTAGATAATGAATGATCAAACAAATATGATTTTACTTCGTTAGTTTGTGACCGTTGCTTGGACGACTGGGTATCAATTATATTTGTATTCACTCCATAATTGCCTCATTGAAATAAGAGGACACAACATTATTCTACTCTGTAAATTGTCTGTAGTGATTCAAATACCAGCAACCCAAAGTAGAAGTTGGGTGGTGGAGACATGGAGGGAGGGAGGGGGGGGTAGTCGAGGGTTCCCTCTAATACACAACTTTGAGGCTTTACTACTTTTGAGTCCTTGAAACAACAGCTATACAGCTTCGCATCATAAATTGCTCATTTGATAAAAATAATGAGAATGATACTGTCATTTTCTTTAAACATTTAACTTCAGTTTGGCACAACTGAACTTTGTGGTTTGCTTAATCTATACCGGACAGCTGCCAACTGAACTATTTTTGTTCACGTTAAGTTTGTATTACAATCAATATGTGGTGCCCACTTCCTCATTGTTTTGATTGCTAATTACTCCCTTCAGTACGATGTCTTATCTATTTTATTCTGGCTAATGCCATACGATTTTATTCCGCTGGGAAAGTTCCATTTCGTAGTCAAGGGGTTAAACTGAACTTTGATGACTCTACCAGATGGAGATTCATGCATATCCACAATTCATTTGCTCATAAATGCCCCATTTTGCAAAGGAACATCTTACTTAGAACATGAATTCATCACCCTCTTATCCTATTGTAACTACAGTGTTTTCATCTGGCAAGTGCTAGACGATTACACTCGGCTTTTGTCAAAGCATTATTCTCCACTGTAATCTCTCCTAACTGATATACACGTCCCCTCCTCACCATCTAGTACTCCGTTTCATCACTACAAAAAGACACCCCCACTCTTCCTCCCGCTCATTAGTGAATGCTTCAGTATCATACTTCAGGGTTCGCACCTCAGGAAGAGAGGGGATTGGCAACACTAAATGGTAAACGCAGGAGTGGAGCCAAGTGTACATAGAAACTGCCAAGTTAAATAAAAATAGATTGTTATTGTATTTTTTACGATAATAAATCTATAAAAATAAAGCACAGCTATTAGTCCTCTTCATATCACCATCTACTGATATTCTTCATTGTACTGTACGGTACTTAATTTACCGTATATAGTAATATATTCAGAGTAGAATTTCTCAAGTTAACAGGCTGACACTTCATAAAATGGCTTAATTCCCATCAACTTTACTCACTATCCAATCGGTTACGTTCACCAAAAAACATAATACTTTGCATTTTCCCCAAAAATTTATAACGAAACAATCAAAACCTCAAATTTGATTTAACTAAAGATACTGTATAGTTATGATAACAAAATTAAATAAAAAATATCATACCGTGTCTATGAGAAGTATGAACTAAGCCAAGTCATCGTGTCTCTAAAAATGTTTGTGTGGCTGCAAGGCTCAAGGCAATCCATGCATGCAGCACATACTTTTTGCTCTTTTAAGTTCACTCTCATGTCTCTTTCTGAATATGAAGAGTGAGGAACTCCATGTGCACCATACATATACTGGCCGCTCCTATTACATCACGCAGCTATGCTCTTCCTCCTAATTGTACCAGCTCCTCGAATGAATACAAATTATACTGTATGATTAGAATATTTATTGCACTTTCTAAATGTTCCATTGTCTAATACAGTATTGGCTTTTAACATCGTGATACCTTGCCCACATCATATACTATAGCATTTTATATACAGCATGTAAAAATTTGTGATGTTGGTCTTTGGGTCTATACATACCTAAGAACTGTATGTAACAGACATTTTAAGTTCAAGGTCACAAGGACAATAGCTTCCATGTTATAAGCAATTTGTTAGATTGTCAAGTACACTGCAGTGTTGGTCAGGAAGGCATATGAATTAGAGAGGTTCTATTGTATTTGTGTCTATGTATATAGTATGCACTGGTATTTTGCTCAGAGACATCAATAGTATCTGGCTCTTAAAGTTTTTATTATAGTGTAGTTTCACTGCCCAATTAATATGAATCAAGTAAATATGCCATTGTGGATTGGTCATATTTACAGACTTTTGCCTCCAATGGAAATACCTCTTAATAACTGTCACCAGAATCAGAACACTATTTTTTTTACCAATGTAAGCATTACAGTACTTAATAAATATAAAGCACTCGAATAAAAATCTACAGTATAAGATAATGAGATACCATACTACTGTATACCTATACCTGTACAATATTGTATTAACCTCCCAAAATTGCACAAATCAATTTTGTCCATAATTATGATACATTTTTTTTTAAAAAGGCTGCAACGTTGCCAATTCAATTTCCTCCAAATGTCCCAGTCATGATACACCCCGACACACATGCAGTACGGTACTGTACAGTATTTCCTCAATTTGACTTTTCCCTCTGTTACTGTTTTTGGTTGCACCGCCTCTATAACAATCACTTACTGAGGGAATTTCTTATCCATTACTGACTTATCATATTGACAAGAAGTTGAGACTAATTCTTGGTTATTCTTAACTTTCTTTGCAACTTCCATAATTTTTTCATTCAAGTATAGTTATAGTTTGTCTTTCAATACGCACATTCTATTTTCTCCTAAATTCACACTGCCTCAGCATGTGCAGTAATTTTTTTTCACTAATTCTCCTTTAACAATACAGCACATATCTGATTTTCTAATGTAATTTTCACCTCTACCCATGTTTTTAAAACACCCTTTTCTCACTATCAACTATATTTGGTAGCCTGATACAGGAACAACATCAATAGTCTTCTCCACATTTGAAATCTTACAGTTTTACCATTGATTTCTTTATTGCACCAGAAATTTCTATCCTACCCAAGAGAGCAACTTTTCAAATCCTTATTACTAAGGAATTGATGACAACAAATTGCTTTCATTTGCTATTCATGTTCTCAAACTTTATCATCTTGTTAAAAAAAAAATATATATCTATTGAAAAGATTTACACTTGACTAGAATAGCTTACTTCTGAGGTGTGGGTCACTGGTATAGGACCTAAGCTCCATCAACTAACTGAAGGCAAGTTAGTGAAGGAAATATATTTGCCTGTGTCTGATTTTATATTAATGGCTCACACAACACAAGAATAACACAGTTAACTGTTAGAGCTCCTAAAGCAAAATTGAGGCATGACCCTTTGATCCTTTTTTAATTGGGGAGATATTTGCCACAATTAGAAAAGAAAATACTGGGTAATTTTTTATTCGAGAACCCTAAATGTTTAGAGCATACTATATTTTAGAATGTGCATTAAACAGGAACCTAAAAATCAGTAGGAATAGTTATATTTTTAGGTTAATGTTCATTGTACAACCTAAAATATAGTACTTGTACAGGTAATCATTTAGGGTTCAACAAATGACCCCGTATAACCACTGAGATTGGGGACCCCCTAAAATGATGCTAAATAGTGTCTTTGGCACCTATAGGGTGCTAAAGAGTTGGTGCCAATTACTAAGGCAATATAAGGCAGCAATTAATTAGGTCACATGTCAATAATTATAATAAATGTATGCAAAAGAAATTGAAATAGAAACATATTATGGTCTCATTCATCCAAATGTGAAATAGTAAAAATAACAGAAATACATTGTCCACACAGATACCTTGTCAGCCAGTGTTCATTTTGACGGTTTACTTTATAATTTTCATCAACAAATATTTATAATCAAACCTCTTTAAATTCTTGAGAAAACATTTTTAAACTTAAACTAGCCTATAGTATTGTTTGTTTAATGTTTATAGCTTCTCCACTATGGTACATTTCCTTTGTCTACACTGGTCACCTATGTAGCTGAGTAAACATATTTGCTTTTCTTAACCCCTACAGAAAATAATGTTGCTATCACTAAATGTGAATATATCAAATGTAATATTCTCACTATAGTCCTTTCCAATCACTCAATGGCAGTGTGAAGGATACCCCCTTGTTCCTCAATACTAGATCACAACACAAACTACACAATGGCAGGTTATTGCCATCTGTTCATCATCCTTACATATACTAGAAACACTATATCATAAAAATAATCTCCTTCAATACCTGATATACCATCATCATAATGTGTGGGACTTATATACAATATCAGAAAAGGTAGAATCCCTTCCATTTCCCAGTTAGAGTGAAGTTGACAGGCTCCATCCATCAACCTTTCAAGGAGCACTGACCAGGCATACATGGGTCATGTGTTAAGTTGTCAGATACTGTATATGATAATTCTACAGACAAAATACTGATTTGCTTGAGTTTGATTACTTAATTATAGATCTATGCTGCCATCAGTGAAGGAGGAGGGGGCATCGTAAGTGTCACTGCTGAAGGGGTTTATTGATAGCAACCAGCAATGACTTTACTAACTTAATTTACCTAAACCTACACAACTCTTTGCTAAGTGTTTGGATCTCTCAAATTTGTCTCCCAATACCACAGTGAGTCGGAAATATTCTGTAAAAATTAATCTACTTTAAGAGCAATAGCATACCACACAGATGAAATATAAAGAAAGATAATGAACTGCCGAAGCATGTCTTACTTACCCTACATTAAAAAAGAGATGACTTGCAACCAATAGATGTATAAAAGACAGCTTTGATTTATTTGGGATTCTTTCCCACATCCTGGTCTGAGTGGTCTTCCCCATTTTCAACAAGAAGATAACAAGAGAACTTTGGAGATGAAAACAAATAAGAAAACATCTTCAATGTAGCTTGTTTGCCATCCCACATATGCTCTGTTACATTTAATAACAATTCCCTTACTAACTTCAATTCTTCTATGACTAAATGAACAAATTAAATTAATGTGAGAGAGAAAGGAAGGTAGGTAAATATGCCAATGAGAATAACCTTAATACAGTAAAGCGGGAAAAATCTAAATGAAGAAACTTTCTCATGTTCAGCTTCCCCTACTGTAGCTATAGCCTTAAAAAAGCGGGTCAACATTTGGGAAATACGTTTTCTTAAGGACAGTAGAAAGTGGAGGTCGGGTCAGTACTGGTGACAAGAGAAGCAACTATGCATCTCTCTAGTCTTCTGGGCCAGCCAAACTGATTTCCTAGGCTTTAGTCCTCTTCAACTTGGTCCTGCCTCACCTAACACATTATTCTACTACAGTACTGCAATCAAGTGGTGCTCTACATTATCTATCTATACATTAAATAATTTCTCCATCTCTGGCTATTTATGGTGTTTTGCCAAGCCACCCAGTCCTCAGTTTTAGTCTTTTGCTAAAGATTACTTATTTCATGTTATATATGTTGAATACAGTTTGCTAACACTAGTTTTGGTGCAATTGATGAACTACTAGATACTAGTAACATGTGCTCTGAGCAGAATGACCTATCTAGAAGACAGACAGAATGTGCAGCAGGCTTCTGTGAAACTTCCCGTCGACTGTATTTGAGGTAAAACAATTGCTTCTAAATACTGTACATCTTTATAGATGCTGAATATGCTATTTTGTTTTAACATTTTAGATTAGTGTCAGCAACTAATTTTTAGAATTTCTGAATCCTCCTCTGACAGCTTAGTGAGCTCGTACATATCAAGGCTCCTTATTTCAGGTTCAGCCGTAAAATAGGATTTTAGGATAAATTCGTCAGTTCTCCCAGTGATCTAATATGCATAAATGAGATGGACAATAACATGTTTTCTGGATCATTGACACTTAGGACTCTTAAATGGGTCTCATGCTCAAAAACAAGAATAAATTTACACAACTAAAAAGACCTAATAAAATTTGCAGCAATTTCAAAGCAATTATGTATTTAATTTTTTTTTTTTTGCCTTTAAACTCTAGGTTAGTAATTTTTTTAAAATAATCTTATGGGCAAATGAAAACACTGATGCCATGTTCCTTGACACAATAATATTAAAGTTTGACATTAAAATTTTTCTTTATATTAATGGCATCCTATTTATGACTTGTGGGTATAAAAGCAATTCTATCCTTGTGGCACTGACATCTAACCAAATTTCATGAAAAGTGACTCGGGTTGCTACTAAAGTCCCTAAACCTTATACCTGTACTGTACCAAGTTTCACCAAGATTTGTCCCGTTTTAAATTATGAGCTGACGTTAAATGACAGATATCTGCTCCTTCAATATGAGAATAAGAGTAATAAACAAGTCATTTTTATAAAGCTTGTAGTAACTTAGAAGCTTTATGACTCGTGGCTTGAATTCAAGAAAATGGGCAGAGAATATCTAAAATATTCTTCTAAGTACTGGTGGAAAATTCTTAGGAATCCTATATCATTTTAGATGAAACTGAGTACTGTACTGCACTAGATCTATGTTGGGTGATGCTACAAAAGAAAAAAAAAACAGGCAAATTACTTGCAAGATTATCATATATGAAGGGTGTCTCATAGGTCACACATCATAAGAAAATTGACACTCTTCTCTCCTTTTCTTTTTCTGGTATGGGAATCATAACAAATCAACAAAGATTAGGCAACGAGGACCAATCTAATGGGCCTCGTGATCTCATTTCTTCCTCTGAAGTTACGTAAAATTGTCCTATACCTAGAACAAGAACCACGTAGGGGGCCTCAGAGGAAGAGTTGCGAGGGACTGGAGGCCTTGGTAGCCATTTACTGATCCTTATCACCCACTCTTTGAGGATTCATTATGAATCCCCTACCTAGAAAAAAAGAAGAGAGACTAATTGAAAGGGGAAATAATAGAGCACTCTTAGTGTATCACAATTTTATCTACCTAAATCAAGACTTTGCATGCTGACCATGTCTGAATATTCCAAAATGACACTGCAAACACTGAAAGAAATTTAAAAAGGAGAATTCTACTTCTTGTCAAAGAAATTTTCCAAACCTTATATAGTTAACCCTTTCAGTCCTAAGCTATCTATTTTTGCATCCTTCCAGCCTAAGGTTTAAAAAATAAATAAATATAAATTTTTTTTTTGGGTTAGCAACTGTAGTCCCTATAGTGTATATTTCTTTGGCAGTATGACAATTTGGACCACTATACCTTCATGGTTCCTGTCTGTGCTTATTGGTTGTTTCTATACTCAAGCTAATCTTCACTATCATCATCATATTCCTCTGAATCACTACTTTCCATCAAAATTGCATCTATTTCTTCTTGTGTAGTCACGCGTTTGCATGTGCATGTACCGGGCACATGGATACCACTCTCAAGGCTACTAGATATGAGTTCTGATAACCACCCTTCAGTCATGGTACAGAATTTCAATGGAACTTTACAGCTGTGAAATTTTTGAGGGTCAATCATTACTACTGGTGACATATGGCATCCTTATATGACTCATGATTGCTTGAAGATATATGAAACAGGATGGGAAACACCAGCCCATATCTCTTGTGTGTGTGTGTGTGGGGGGGGGGGGGGGGGTCTGGTCCTAAGTATACGAGGTATAGCATGTGGGTAAGAATGAAATGACTACATCACTAGCTGGCTGATGGTTTACCCAACAAGGTGAGCTTTAATAAATATTTAATTGTAGTTTATTTGCAGTGCATTTAAAAGAAATGGCTGTTTACATACCAAACACCTTTCCAACATTGCAAAGGCAATGAAAGCACAACCTTAGTGATGCAGGTTAGACCACTGTATCAGTCAAAAGAGAATGCATTCTCTTTTGTCAATTTCCAATTAAAAGATGAGATGCAACAAAAATGACCATGTACGGTATTTGAATTTGAAGTTTTTTTTTTTAAACTATCAATTTCTTGGGAGAATTCCTGTCCAGGGTATCTGTTTCATGCAACCATCTGCACTCCATTCTGTCAGGTGAATGGCAAAAGTCATCTGATATATCAAAATATGAATGTTACAGGACCAGTTTAGTTCATGGAAAGAGCTCGTTTGAAATAATTTTATCTTTCCGCCCATATCTATGTAAAGGTAAAGATTTCTTGTTCATTGTCAAATGATGCCCAAAGTAATATCCCCGTTAGCCAGAACAAGTGGCGCTGAGTGTTTCTGGGTATTGATATGAATTCTCTTATCCCGTAAAAAATCACACATCTACGGAAATTTTCCGTCCATTGGTGAATGTTTCCGAGTCTAAACTATGCATCAGGCATGAAGTCGGACAGCTGCAGCAGTATTTATTTATGTAAACACTTCTTTACAGATACAGTAAATTGTAAATACTAAAAACATTGTATACAGTACAGTCTCTCCCCGACTTACGACAGTCATTGTCGTTATGTTCCATTAAATATTTTACATTATTTTCGAGTCTAGACGTTTGGTAGTAATGTCTAACAACGTCTTGCGACAACCTTGGCTGGCACGCTGCCGTGTGAGTACAGCATCCATGTTGTATTCCGCTCAGTTTGTGTATTAAAAAGGTAAAAGTTTTACAATTATTACCTGTACTATGTATTATTTTCGTCGGTTCAACTTACGACTCAATCGACTTATGACCTGGAAGTCGGAACGGAACCCCGTCGTAAGTGGAGGAGAGACTGTACTGTATTCTCCAGCAGATGCTGTCGTCTTGTCTTGTGATGCAGGTAAGCCAAATAAGGATGATGATATAGAATGGCCTTCCTTTGTCTTTTACCATCTACTGTAGCAGGTGTTGCTGTCACTCTCCTCTCCCTCCATGAAGAGGATTGTACACGCACTGTATACTATACAATATGCCCGGATAATTCGCAGATTTTTTTTTCGCGGTCCTCTATTATTCGTGGATGGCACCCTGGATAAACCCAAGAATGTCCGAGGGTAGTTTTCAAGTTGCAGGCATTTTCGTGGCCGGGACAGGGAGACATTCGTTCTAGAGACAGTAATTTCCTTTACCTGTATTGTATATATGTGTGTGTGTGTGTGTAGACACTACACACAAAACACACACAAATAAATAATAATGGGAAAATCTTCTCACAAATAATCAGAAACAAATGTATTTTAAAAATGTTGAGTCTACTCGTGCTTTATTAATAACAAAACACAGAGTAGACTTGGGAGTAGACTCAACATTATTAATATACATTTGTTTCTGATTATTTGTGAGAAGATTTTCCCATTATTATTTATTTGTATGTGTGTCTACGCACATACACATATATACAGTACAATACAATACTGTACATATATACAATCAGAAAGAAGTGTATAAAAATGTTGAGTCTACCTTCAATTCCACTTCGTGCTTTGTTATTAATAAAGTATGGAGTAGATTTTGAGGGTAGACTCAAAATTTTTAATATACATTTGTTTCTGATTATTTGTACGAGTATTTTTCATATTTATTTGTTAGAGTGTGTGTCTATACACACATATATATATATACACAATACAGGTAAAAGAAATAATTGTTCTAAGGGCAAACACATAAAGGGAATATACATTTCTTTGTACACAAGTAAAAAATGTACCCCCACCCCCCTGGTAAGACAATGCTATTCGCGGATTTGGCGATTCATGGCCATTTTTAGAACCTAACCCCTGTAAATTTGAAGGGCCTACTGTACTGTACATACACACTTTAAGGCTGTTTCACACCAGATGCGTTGCTAGCTATGCTGCGGATGGAAATTACATGGCTTTGAAATGCTTCTGTTGTTTTTCAATGAGGCTGTTCAGACTGGATATGTACCATCCCAGATTGCCTCCTCCACGAATTTTATTCGGTGTGGCTTCGTCGCACATGCGCACTAGAGCATTTTGGCAACCTGGGACTGACAGTTTAGAGAGAGACGGCAGCTAGCGCCCAGCTTCAAGGTCATTCCCAACCATATTACCTTGGGGCCTATGGACTGCCTGTAGTTTGTATCTTGATATCCTTTTCAATTATATAAAACTTCATTGAACTAAGCACGAGACAATCTGAAATATTGTCTAAATTTTTCTTCATCAACTGAAAGCTCCTGCACAGGATGATGGTATTCGCCAAATTTTGGTCTTTTCACATTTGTTTCGTACCCACTTATTTTTTCTTTTCTTAAGACATTCCTAGAATCAGTTGTAAGATTTCCTCCTCCTCCTCTTCCTCATAACACCACTGTACACTGCCTTCCATCTTGGCTGATGCAACAATGTTGAGTGTGTCTCTTGAAATACATGGCTTACATATTATCCAGTGTGAACACTTGCATAGTAAGCATCGCAACCAAAAATCCGCTGCGAAGCTAGCATCACATCTGATGTGAAACGGCCTTTACACAGTAGTCTACAGTAAACATACAGTAGACTGTCCACTCTGCTATGTACAGAATTGTAAATACAGAACTTTCACAGTTACTAAATGCACAGTACAGTACTGTATACGTAACTGTAATAAAGTTTTTGTCTTAACACTGCTTTAACAGTATTCTTGGCTGATTGTATCCTGGTACAGTAATGTACTTTACACTGGACCTATGCACTGTAGGATTTCTGGTTTCAGAAATTTGCCCTTTAGGACATTGTAAATCACTACCACTAAAATCTGGATACAGAATGTAAATTTGCCCTTACAGAATAAAAAAAAAAAGTCACTAAATGTGAGAAAAATTTAAAAGAAATTCAAGTCAATTCTGTGCGTGTTGATGACATTGGTGGAGGGCTTTGGTTTGAATCTGAGAGCACATCAGTTACAGTTTACTTCTGTGTCTAACTATTGTTCTTCCAAGACTTTTCCACACTTTGAAGCATATTTCCCCTCAAGATGTCTGCATAAAGGCCACCAAGTTCACATACTACAGGTACTTCTAAATCACCAAGTACTAAAGTAATTACACTGGATGTAAAACTCGGTGTTCTACATCTCTGGTGAGTAAAACTACTGTATTTTTATGTATTTACTATTATTTGTGGTAAAATAAAGTAAGAAAATTTCTAAACTATAATTATTGTGATAAGAAATGTATATCTCAAAACTAAAAGTACATTTTTATTACTTGTGTTGCCAGAAATTTTTTCTCCCATTAACACATCTTCACTTTTAACATGGGAAAAAGTAGTTCACGTTGTGGCCATTTTTTTCAAGAACACATCCAATCCACAATGTTGGGGTCCAGTGTACTGCACAACACAGATCATATGCAAAAACAGCAGTGAGCGAGTGAACAAGCTAGTACAATGGCAGCACACAATGAACTAAGGTTCTCATGATGCTTGAGTTTGAGGAGATAGGCTGTGAGATACATCAGACAATCACTGACATCCCATGCAGTCACATTACAGTACAGTGCTGTAATAGCCAATCGTAGCTCAAGAGCACAATGAACCTACTCACTCACACGCTCGGCATGTATAGGCGCATGATGCAATCTCTGGGAAATTCATTCAAATGGCTGGACCGGAGAGATTTTTCTTGAAATGATCAATTTTTTTTCCAGGTAATGGAAAGTTCCTGGGATTGAAGATTCTGGCTAATGGGATATTACTGTACATCATTCTTGGCAGCTTCTGTAGAATTATGCAATAATCAACACCCAAATTACAGAGACAGCATCAAAGAAGTGCCTGTGGTACCTCACTAAATAAATAGTTGCCTAAAGCTTGCTATCAGACTGTACACCAGATGAGGCAAAGCAATGATGGTGACAAGCCAACACGAAAATCCAGGTAAGCCAGTACAGGAGGAGAGACTGGAAAGCCCCTATCTAAAAGAATGTTGCATTATAGATATATCTCTGGACACGTTAGTGACAGTTCCATGATACCCATGAAGTCCTTGGGTATTAAAAGTGGATTCCTGGAGTAGAATCCTTCACTTTCCTTTACCTTGGGAACATCATGACAGTTACAAAGAAGAGACAAAATTGTTAGGTTGGTAAAGATGTTATGATCCACCAAACAAAATAAAATAAAAATTTCTTAATTTTGGAGGTAGATGAAACAGAATAGTTAAATCAGTACAGGTAATTAAATTTCTAATGGGAATAACTTCTTCTAGGGGGACAGGAAGAGTCACAGTATAAATGAATAAACAACTTTAAACAAATCTAACTGACTGTTGTATTCTATGATAAAAGATGTATGACAACAAGCATTAAAACAATCATCAATATTTTGTTAAAAATAGTTTTTAATAGCCCAACTGTATATACAGTCTGCTGTACAATTATTATCTAATACTGTGCAGAAAGAAATACAGGTTCAGCTTCAAATCTTTGGATTACTGTACTGCCAAACACTGCTCAACAGAGATGAAATTTGGCAAATGTGTTTATTTAATAAAAAGTGTAAAATATCTATTGCAAAATCTGATCTTCAATTTTGAGCTATGAACTTGATCTCTAAGTTCTTTAATCCATTCAAGAGCTGTCTTGATGATGGCTGGGGGTTTATCTTCTATTATGTAAACTCATAAATAATTCAAATTCTCTCTCCAATTGTACGAGCTTAGAAATAGAAATATATAAATGATGAAGCCAATCCAGGCTTAAGTTTTGCCCAGTAAAAGGCAGGAAGCAGTTGCTACTGTTTCTCATATGGAAAAGGAGTTTGTCCACTCACATTTCCTTAATCAAGACCAAGGTGTATTTTCTAGTAGTGTTATTGTTACAATATTGTTATTGTACATGAAAAGATGTGAAAAAAAAAAAAAAAAAAATATATATATATATATATATATGAGGGTATTACATTAAGATACCCTGGTAACTGAAAATAAATGAAACACATGACCCTGTAAGAGTAGATAAAGCCACCAGCCCTTCCCTTCAATCACTAAATACATGCCACTTTACCATTCCATTGCTACTTTTTTAATTTTTGTGAAAATACTGTAGGTTTATAGAGAGTTATTTGTACACATGAATATCAAAGTTAGTGTAACAAGTGCCACAATACACACAAATTCAACAGAAAAAATTATATGATTACAAAAAGTATTTATTTAGCTAGAATGGGCAAGTAAGTTGGCATGTGCTTAAGAAGATAAGTAACGGGGATGGCATCACTGCCACAAACAAGTTATAATGGAAATAGGATGCTTAGTGTTATACAAAACCATTACATAGATATATACAGGTACTTCCTGCTTAATGTTGTGGGTGAATTCCTGAAAAAAATGACGAAGCAAAATGACATAAATTTTATAATTTTTCCCATAAGAATTAATGTAAATAGGGTGTTTGATTCTGGGAAACTTTCTCTGTGAGACAAAATACCTTTCTATATACAGTGTATCTACACATTTAAAGAGAAGTGGAAACAAGCAATTTAATACTCACAGATGTAACAAGCACAGCACTAGATCTAATCTTCTCAGCATTACTATGAATGGTCTTCACAGTGACTGGTGTGTGCCACAGAGCAATACCGATGTCTGCCACTCTTCACCATTACTAACCAGACATATGAAGTCCATACTAATGGTTTTCCTTGGCTTCTTGTCTCTACATACTGCACTGTTACTTGCTACACATTTAGGAGACATTAGATACGGGTAGGCACACTACAACAGGCCAAAAATTAAGTGTAAAAAATAGAGCCAGAACATAAATAACAAATATGGCAGAAACACTGGCTGGGATATGCATTATGCTTAATCCTCTCGTGGTCTTTCGACACAGATTGCGTCGCTAAGCACTCCAGTGCTGGCGCGAATTCTCCTGCTCAGCCGTGTCTCACACTGAGAACATTCCTCCCATAAGCAAAAATGCAGGAACAGTGGACTGGCCCTATCAACCACTACGTTCCTCCCACTAGCCTCGTGCACTGGCTGATGTATCTCTGAGAGCGCAATTTGGGTCTGGATCGCTCTACCAAATGTTTATTAAAATGGATAAACCATCCCTGTTACTGATGCAACAAGACTGCGAGGGGGGGGGGGTGAGATTGTAAACGACGCTATATGTGTTGAAAGACAGCGAGGGGGCGAGATTTCCGACGACGGCCAGGAGTACCAAGTAGTTAAGTACTGTACGCCAAAAGATGTTGTAGTGAAACACAGTGTAACACTAAGATTATCATTAATGTTATAGCAAAACAATACTAACTCATTCAACTTTAAGCAGAAAATACCTGTACAGTATAGTATGTCAACGTTTCTTTTTCTTGGTTTTACATCAATTCGATGATTGTTGACAAAAAGCACCAATTGAAATATTTTTAGAACCTACACCACATTGGCATACCTAGGATTGTCATATTGAACCATCACTGGGTTAACATACACATGAATTTGGAATTAAGTTTTTGTTTCATCTACTAAAGATATTGGTCACGTGAAATGTCATTAAAATATTGTATCTGTTTAAATACAAGAGTTAAGATGTGGACAAGGAAAAGTTTATGAACATCCAGACAGATGGACAGAATGGACAGAGAAAAATTGTCATCTATTTCTGACCCTTCAGTTACGCAACATGAGAGATCTTCAATATCACCTCTAAAACAGTCTTCCAGGACTGCTGTGGCTACAATTTTATTCTAATTTTCTGATATTTTTGTGATGTCAGAAAATGTCATGTGTCATACTGATTCTTTCTAAAATAAGGTTCAACCCTTGGGGATTTTGTTCAATACTCCTTTGGTAAAAATATTTCCTGATCATATTGAGTATTTAGCAAATATTTCCATAGATACTGTTGGGTCCATGACACTATCATTTACAAAGACTAAAGTGTACAAAGATGATACTGTTTAATAAACCTTGTTGTATGTACTGAGAATTAGTATATTAGATATACGTACACATACAGGGAAAAATAGATACAAATATCACTACGAATAAGATTATACACATATTATTGCATCAAGAGGACAAAATAGATGTACAATTTAATAATACACACATGCATGCATTCAAGCACACACACATATTCAGGCACTCCAGCATGCACATGCTCACACACAGACACATGCATGCACACAAGAATACACACACAGACACACACGCACACAAGAACACACACACAGACACGCACGCACACAAGAACACACATACAGACACACGCACGCACACAAGAACACGCACGAGCACACTTTGCCCTCAATAATTGTGCACACTGCCAAAATACTCAATTTTCTGAATTAGCTCAAATTTCCAAATTTTTGTCTCTCATTTTTGCATGGTACCGAAATTTACCACTATACTGTATACAGTATTGGCAAACCTGGAGATATAAGAAAACATAAAGAAAATCAAGCACAATGATTAACAAAATGACATACTTTACAATAAATAAAAGGTATAATAAAGAACATTTAGATTCTCTTTGCTGAAGAATGAAGTGAAGTACTGTACTGTAAGTCCTCTGATCATAACTTTTGCCAGGGAGCTCATTCCCCTTAAACTGGTCATCTAAAATTTAATTACATTAAATTATATTAAATTACAGTAAATTATTTTAAACGTTTGATAAGTTGACACTGTCTCAGAGGAGCACTGCTTTCCAATACAAAGTACATGAATCTTGGTACAGTTATGGGAAAATTACAGGCACTAAGGAGAATGTTATTTTGAATTTTTAAAGATTACTACAGTATTCATAATTTCATAAACAATATGAATTTACTCTTGTTTTAAAGAATAACAATGAGGTATTGAAAATTATTTACTGTAATGGATAAGTACATTCTGTTTTTCATAATTAATCCTCATATAAAATTTGGGAATATAAATAATTTATAAAATCAAAGTTTTTGCTTAAATGAACCAAGTATGGAATTGATAAAGCATAAGAATCTCTTACCAAACATATTTTTCACTTTTGTCAGCCCTTTCCCACTAAATTTTTGGGTGAATGGAACCAAAAATTAAAACACACTGATTTTCATTCACCATCATTCATTCACTCTTACTGCTGTAATGTGTTCCCATTCCACAACAAGGCCTCAGAGTTTCAATCCAGTTCATTCCTGTCATTTCACTTAACCTAAGAATATCCATAACAAAATCATGCAATATATATACGTATATAAATTTTTCTCGTATGTTATGTTACGATATGTATAGTTTTGTTTATCACGGTATCCTTGATAATCGCGGGGGTTAGGTTCCAGAAAACTACCATGATAAACAAAACTATACAGGTACATATCGTAACAGATAACATATGAGAAAAATTAGTTTCGTCACACGACCCCAAAGATGCATCAACTAACTGACCAAAATATACCCCCAAAAATGTGTAAGTACACTAGAAGTATAATACTAGCAACATATCTTTACTATAATATTTTATGGCATACAAGACGCACTTTTTTGTCTGAAAAATGGCTAAAAGAAATCAGCCTGTGTCCTATATGTAAAGTTGAGGCCTCCCGTAAACAAATGAATCCCCCAGTTGCTGTCTCCAGTTGGCTAAATTCTACCTAACCCAACTCTAGAATTAAAAATGTTATTGCTAACTTAAACACATTATTATTATTTTTAATTAATTAAAAAAAAAATTACTGTAAATACAAAAGATTGATTGTAAATACAGATGATGATAACCTGAGATGATTAATTTCCGTACGGCAGACACCCAACTCTTCAGAGGTAGCTAAGCAGTAACCATTTCTGAAATCTTATAAGCATTATAATCTATTAATGCCATACCTGTAACATTTATTTTTAAATCTACAAATACCTGATACGAATGAAGATTTACATATAACTTTCTCTTCACATTTGTGTCCGTTACATCGCTGGCAGCACTGTAGCCAGGTTATACTAATCACTGTAACAACCTGGCTACTGGTGTTATGGTTGTTTTTCTTCTTGTATTTTCAGGTAGATATACGTAACTTTCTTCATTTATTTTTACTCAGTTACAGTACATGCACACACCATCCTACATACATATTGTGAAAATAGGTAAAAGAAATAACTGTCCTAAGGGCAAATACATAAAGGGAATAAATATTTCTTTGCACACAAGTTAGCTGGTTGAGTGAGGGGGCGGGAAGATGGCAGCAAAAGGTGGGGGAGGAGCGTTGCTAGGGAATCAGCGGAGGTGGCGTCTGCGTTGGCATGGTGAACCAGGGAGTATATGCTTTTATTCGGCTTTTATTTACTGGTTTGGCAATACAGTATTTTTTGTTGTAATTTATTTATTTTAAGAAAAGTATGACTACAGAAAGAAAATCTACACAAAAGTTTTTCCCAAATATTCCTGGAAGCTGGCACCACAAACAGTACTGCCATCTCTTGGCAGTCGCTGGTACCGCTGGCTCTCGCAGACCTGCCGCTGTCCCATGATAATTCCGTGATAACCCAGGTCAATCAGTGATAAGCAAACATATGGTCACAATTGAGGATACCGTGATAAGCCAGATCAGCGATTATCGGGTCCCGTGATTATCGAGGATACATGTACAGTATAGTATACACAGGCATCCCCCGGGTTACGGAAATTGGCACTTAAGGTATTTGGAAATTATGACCAAGAAAATCGAGATATGGCCCAAAAATTCGCCCTTACGGAATTTGAGTAAATTTTAACGTTTATCAAACGAAAAATTGCTCTATAGAAAAAAATCACCCAAATTATAAAACTTATTTTGTGTGAATTTCTTGGTGGTTGCTACAACATGGTGGAGGATGGCACACCCACACCAATGGTGCTCAGTTTGATTTCAAACCCCAGCATGTTCGGTTTTGCGTCTGTGTTCAGGACTGTGTTACTGTGTATGTACCCTTATTTAAAATGAGTGGAAGGAGGCCATCAAGTTCAAGTAAAAGCAGTTGTGCTTAAAGATCCCATAAAGGAATTATGTTGGACATTAACTTTGATGTTTTAAGGAGGCAACTCCCAGTAACTCCGATCTCACCACCTCACCTCGCCACTTCACACAGCACTCAACATCGTTTGTGGTGATTTAAATTCAAGTTCTGTGTGCATTTACTATCGTGTTACATCATGAAGTAATCAATGTATGTGTTTGAAAATGTTTATTTTCATTCATACAAATGACTGTACACTACTACATATTTTTGCCGAAAGTATTTTCTTGTGAACGTATCTCCAATTATACAAGTATAATGGGAGTCAAGGGGAAAATTGGTCATGTGTTACCAAAATCCACATTATGGAAACATTTTCAAGGGCACAATCCTTCCATAACCAAGAGGACACCTCTGTGTGTGTGTGTGTACAGTACTGTGTATATGTATATATATATATATATATATATATATATATATATATATATATATATCCCGACTTTACCGAATGTCCGACTTATGAACGCCAACCAATATGAACGAGGTTAAACTTTGAATCTACAGTAATTTATTTACCCGATGACTTATTTTTTACTTTCATTTACTATATATTGTCATTCTATTTCTTCTTCCCTCTTATATTAAGTCACTTTAGTCGTATATAAGGTCTTACGCTATGATATAAAGGGATTTTAAACATTGTTCTGTAAGTACTGTATGTATGCACAAAGCATGTGTTCCGACTTATGAACACCCTCAGGAACGGACCCCCTGTATGTATATGTATATGTATATATATATATATATATATATATATATATATATATATATATATATATATATATATATATATATATATATATATATATATATATATATATATATATATATATATATATATATATATATATATATATATATATATATCAGAGTCTGGTAGAATCCTAGCTATCCAGCACCTCTGGGAATTGAGAGGTAATGCATAAACACTTTTTCCAGTTAGTTGAAAATCACTCTTAGGTTCCCCCAATAAATCCTACAATGCACAGTGCTACAGGCTGACTATGTAAATTTGTCTCAGAAAATGAACTTTTTAACACTTATTCTACCCTATATAAAAGATGTGGCTTAGAAAATATAAAACAATAAAATAAGAAAAATTAAGAGCATGGGTGTGTATTTGTGGGAAGTGAACTACACTGACTCTCCAGCCCAAGCGTTGTGTTTATTGGACATACCTGTAATGAAATCATAAAAGTTGTGGAAAAATCATTACAATATTCTTACTGTGGCTTATAAATAAAGAAAATCTAATATGAAACTATTAATAAGAAAAATAAAGAGCGTGGGTGTGTATTTGTGAGAACTGAATGTGTGTGTGTGTGTGTGTGTGTGTGTGTGTGTGTAGGCAGAGGGCTACGACTACGTCGCCGACTCACCACCCCATTGGGTGTGTATGTGTAAGAAGTGAACGTGATGTGGTAGCAGTTATAGCCAAGGCCTTGCTATAACTAAATGGCTGAATTGCCAACCTGATATATTGTTACGTGTAATGAAACTATAAAAGATATGGAAAAATCAGTAAAATGCTCTAATGTGGCTTAGAAATAAAGAAAAATATAAAACTATAAAATAAGAAAAATGAAGAGTGTGATGTAATATCATGGCAGCCACACATCTGTGTAGTCAGCTTGGCTGAAGTGGGCCGCGTTGCCCACAGGGTGGTTTAAGTGTGGAAGGAGTTTTTTCTTTGTACCTGTACATAAAATATGTGTTATTGTATTTTATGTAATGCTATCTGTCGATTTTTTTTATTATAGCCATAAATATGGCAGCTCATCCCCATTGTGTGTGGTATTTAAACCTATGGTACTTGCTGATTTTGGAGGAATTTTTATTTTACTATCATTATTTCATTCTGGTGCCAGTTAGTTGAATCTACTGGTTGCCTGGATACAGGGTAACTGGGATTCTACTGTGTATGTATATCCAAATATATATATATATATATTCTTCATTCACAATGAGCAGAAGAGCCAATTTCATAATCAATTTCATGTTTTCATTCCTAACGATGCCATGATAAAAAAATGTCTAACAGAAAAATCAATAAGTGCAATTCATGTCCTGACTGGGTTCAAAAGGTACTGGTAACTCCTACTGCTGTACTAATCCTTTCATGAGATGAAAACCTCAGCTACGATATAACATAATGGAATATGCACATTTTTCTCCTACAAGAGTTGCATATTCTTTTATCTCATCTTCATCATCAGAAGGATACATTCCATACCTAAGCAGTTTGTCTTCATGCAGTACTGGTATCTAGAAAGAAAGAACAAGTACAATGTATTTATAATAAGCAATTAAAGGTAAGAAAATTATTCAGTAGGTTGAGTGGTACACTGGTACAGTATAGTATAGTACAGTACATATAGGAGACTAAGAGTAAAGTTGCAAACAGATGAACCAACATTGTTTGAGGGCAAAAGTGTTTCAGAAGTATGTACAGTAAAAGTCCAAAAATCCGGATGCCAGAAATCCGGACCACCCGAGAATCCGGACTTTTCAAAAACTCAAACTTTTTTTTTTTAGCGGGCTTTTGTGTTTATGTGCGCCTGCGTGAGCGCCACAGCTGCACAGCGACTACAAGCGACCACGTAGTTGCCACTTTAATACGAGCAATCAAACTGCGACAACATGTGTAATTTTGAGCCCTACTCTTTCCATTTACAGAGTACTGTGCAAGCCCATAATAATGGCTCCTAAAGTAGATAAACTTCGTTGTGTGAAGAGAAAGAACACGTTGAAATTGAGTGACAAACTTGAAATAATTAAGAAACTAGTACGTGGTGTGAGCAATACTGTTCTAATGGAAACATACCACATTGGAAAGTCTACAATTTATGATATAAAAAAGGTAAAGAATAAAATTCTAGAATTCAAAGCTTTTTCTTTAAAACTGCTCGTTTTGAAGCATGCTATATTTGCTAACGAATAGATTATCAAAATGTATCTGTTCATCTCTTCTTTATTCCTCCTAAAATTTGAATTTTAAAAGTACTGCCTGAGAATCCGGAAAATCCGAAAATCCGGACCGACCCAATCCCCAAGCAGTCCGGATTTTTGGACTTCTACTGTATATATACTGTATATAAAAGATGATTTAACATAATTATATGAAATAAAGAAAACATTTTTCATTTATATTTCTCAGAGAGATAAGCCATGTAAAAATCTGAAAAATACACAAAATACAGACTACACCAATGATGGCTACCATTTAAGAGTTAATAATAGCCTAAGACCAGCTCCCTCATTTGGTAAGTATTTATCATTTACATGAAAGGAGATTTACACTGGATTTGTATCTTTTAATTTAGGGGAGGTGTTTGTGACACAATCCTCCATAATTACTTAGAACCATGTGATCACTGAATTACAGTATACAGTATATAACAAAGAGAATATTTGTTTGACCTTAAGGTCCGACTAAGAGCAAACCATGTGATGTAGTGTGACTGAAATCTGATGTGGTTGTCCTGGTAAGGGAGCTTGATACAGTGATTGGAATCATCACCACCAACATCCCATTTTATGGAAATTTTTTATGTTTGCATGGGTTAGCCATGATTACTTGGTGATTAACTGACAGCATGGTCCCATTGCCATCAGGCAAATCTGAAGCAGGTTTTACACTTGATGCCTTTCCTATTACAAACCGAGTTTTACAGACTAGGAACTAAGCATTATACTGTATGTATGATTTGCAAGTGCTCTCTTAGCTGACAACTGTCTGAGGTAATCAATGTTTACCTGCCTACCAGAAGGATTGGACAAAATCCAGATATGCTCATAGCAAATATAAAAAGCCTTCTCAACAGTGGGTATCATTCTGGATCAAAACATGAAAGATAACCACATTATTTCAGATCCTAGTTATGACCTCTAGATTTGTTGGATGTACAGAGTTGTGTTATTTTCACCGTCAAACGACATCTCTACAAGCAGTCACACTTGCATCTATACAGGTGTGGCCACAACCATAAATTTATTTTATCTGGCCCTAAAGATTACAGAAAAAGAAGCTTGAATTCATGCTCCCAAGTAAAGTGTTTGTGAAAATAAGGGCTCCCAAAGCTGTAGGGCACCGAGTGTCAAAGAAGAACTTTACTATTCATACTTAAAAGGAGATATAAAAAGTTTCTTACCTTACAGATGTCCACCTGTCCATTTTCATCAACAGCAGATGGATCTTCATGTAATCTTGAATATTTTGCTAATTCTAATTTAGGTAAAGATTTTTCAATGGGAACCCAAACATATGTTTCTGGACACAGCAGAAAGGAGGGGGTATATTTGCCCTTATAGCGCATTTTGGGACAAGAATGAATGTAGAAGCCCATGTAATACCACTTTAAGGATGACACTCTACGTTGCAGTTCACGAGTCAGTGCTAGTTCTCTGTGGAAAAAAATTAGTGACTTTTGAGTTTAGAAAGATAAAACATATATAATATAATCAAAGGAAAAATTTGAGGAAAAAGAAAGTACCTGTATAGTACCAGTATTGCAGTTTACGACACGACTATAAGAAGTATTCCTAAGTGTCCTAGAGGTGTTATTATTATTTCCTGGAATGTCAAATGTTTCATATAACATTTTGTGTAAAGGAAAGAATCCCTATTCAGCACCCTAAACATGAAAGGCAGAATACACTGTAAATGTGATGTCTGGATAAATATTTCCATGAACGATCCTGTCGACAGTGTAGGAAAAATCCCATTATAATGAAGAAAATATATATCTAGGTATTTTTTAGTCTAGGGTGAAATAAATATTCTTTATCATATTTCATTAATTTACAGATCATTAAAAAGCATCTATTTTTCTGCTAACATCATTATGAAATATCCTAAACTGTGATTGCTGTAGAGTGAAACACCAGGTACGCAAGTCACTGGAGAATGGACAGCGCACATTGTCACGGTCCTTTGCTATCCGTTGACCCGCCGGGTGTTTTTTGTTTATGGCGTAACGGCAGTTAGTTTGAATGAGCTAACGGTGCAGTGACCTTGGATTATATAACCCACTGTGCTTACGTTTCACGAGATTCTTGTTTAACTATTATCAATTCTTGTGTACAGTATTAGCGATGAGTGAAGTGCGTAAAGTAAATCTTCAATTGTGACAAAACTGGGATTTTCTGGAAGCGCTCGCCTAAGACCACTTTCATTGCCAAGGATGAAAAACAGGCAAGGGCGTGTAAAGACTTCAAAGGACAGGATTACAATTTTATTCACAGCTAATGCAAGTGGATATTTCTCGATGAAACACCTGGTTGTTAACCGTGCTGCTCGTCCTAGAGCCTACCGTCATGCCAATATGTCGCAGCTCAATGTTTATTGGACGTCTAATAAGAAAGCGTGGGTTACAACGTCTTTACGCACCGATTGGTGTGACAAGCACTTTGTTCCTGATGCCCAACAGTACTGCCGGGGGAAGAACATTGACTTCAAAGTGATCCTGGTGATGGATAATGTTCCTGGACACTCTTAAGTTTCTAATTGGACACCACCCTACTGTACAAGTTATCTTCCTTCCTCCGAACACCACATCGCTTCTGCAGCCATTTGACCATGAATTCATCAGCAAAGTTAAACTGTTCTACTACAGTATTCAGTCACTATAAAGACTTTCATCAGCAAACACTCATTAGTTGAGTTACAACAAATCGAGGCAGAACTCTCTGACAGTGACCACCTAACCAGGAGGAGGAGGAGGAGATGGTAGACGACCCGACTCCTAGCACCTCACCAACCCGCAACTGTGAAGTGTTATCAGTTTGTGAATTTTGGAAGAAATATAATATTAAAAATGCAGTGGACAGAATTGTTGAGGCTTGGCGTAAGATTAATGTTGCATGTGCTACATGCATGGAAGCCTTTGTTAGCTAACTCCGAGATAAGTGGGGCAGAACAGACCGAGGCAAGCTGGGAGAGGCAGTCCGTGGCGGCAGCACGGTCAGTCCCAGCACCGGAATTTTCAGATGTTCAGGTTGAAGATTTGCAAGAAATCGTTGGTCAACATCAACAGCAACCGACAATTGAAGAAATGTTGGAGGAGGATGAAGAACAAGATGAACAGCAACCAACACAAGAGGATGACGTTAAGCCTGGTGAACCTACAACACGCCAGCTAACTGAGTTGCTCACAAACATAGCACGTTTCGGTGAACAGCTAGAAGAATACGATACCAGGCCTCATCCTTGGAATCTTATGTGCCCGGCCTGCCCTTAATAAGAGTACAGTATAGAGGAATATACCTTGTACATGTCCCGTGTTAATGCTCATCAGCAGGCCCTTAATACTCGGTACCTGTGCAAGGCGCAGCCTGTTAATAACTTGGCAAACATCGCTTTAGGAGATGATGCTGGCACCACTGATGATGATATTGAAGTGTTGGGTGACTTACTGGTGGAAGAGCTGCCTCAAGACTTTGAAGGATTTGATGCTGAGGTTCGAGGAGGTATAGAGGAGGGAGCAGGGAGGAAGCAGTAACCAGCCCTCCCCCTGCCTCGGAACACATCAACCAGCCCCGTCAAGCATTTCACTGATTCCATCAAGGTAAGTTATTCTCCATCATGAGTGTAGTGTATACAAATATTGTTATCAACAATAAATACAATATAATATGTATGAATACATTACAGTAATGTTATTTTTTTGGTGGGTTGGAGGGTTTGGGCAACACCGCACAACTGATTAGGCTTATTTACATGTGTTTCAATGTCACCCGTTTTACGATTTTAACTTACGCGACGCTAAAACCGGTACCAATTAGTCGCGAAACATGAGATCCTATGGTACTTTAATAGGTAGTTTGAAAGAGAAAATGAGAGAGATTTTCATTTCCTATGTTGTATTACAAAAAGAAAGCATGTACAGTATATACAACATGCTGTTACATTGTTACTCATGACAACATACATGAAAAAGTCTATTAGAAATATCTGAAACCTACCTCAAGGATGCGTACGTGCCCAACGATAAAAATGAGAACTCGGGATCATAATAGAGGTAAACCGAGGAAAGGCAATGGGGCAGAACGTCCAGCACCCCTACTGCTATCAAACGTCCATCCAACCAATACTGATGATGGAAAGAACCATATCCCTGCAGTGGGCCAGAGGGTGGCTGCCAGGGCTGGAGAAATATTTACAAGCACTTTACAATTCAACTCAGAGTAATACCTACAGGCATATACATTTATATTCATATGTATCTACTGTATTTCATCATTACATATAATCTCTTATAGCAGGTAAATACTGTACAGTAGTACGTATTACTGTACTGCATTAGCAAAATGCAAACTACAATACTGTATAGACTCAATGTATCATGGATTAGAATTTTGCAGAGTACAGAGTACATATTATGTTCTTAATTTAAGTAAGACAGTACAGTAGTTTGCAAATACAGATACTCAAATTACTCTTCTAACCTTATCTCAAATGTAAACAAAAAAAGCTCAAACTACAATTAAGAATAACTCATGCTACAATACTGTACTGTATATACATATGAACAATGAAAATTGAAAATTTGTTTTAAGTTATAAAAATATGCCATGGAACATGCAATGTAATTTCAGTTTAATACTACAGTGAGTTCTGCTATAACGCGTGTTTTGATAACGCAAATTTGCTCTAACGCGATTTATGAATTAGGAACGATATTTGTATAACGCGAACGCTTGTTTGCTATAACGCGATTTTTGCTTACTATTTCTCCAATTTTGTGGTACAGTGGGGTATGCTATAACGAATCTAATTGGTTCTAGAACCTTGTTTGTTATAGCATTCGTTCGTTATAGGATTAATCCGTTCCAGACCCCCAAATACAACCACTTAAAACTGAAAAATATAATATAAAATTGTAAAAATTGTAAAAAAGTGCATAAATATGCATCTAAACCCCTGAAATAAAGAATATCATTAATATTTGTAATAAAAAACAATAAATTAGAAAAAAAAAAAAAAAAAAATTTAAATAATGTTCATTGTAGGAGTTTCGTTCGTTATAGCATTCTCAATTTTATAGGTAAAACCGTTCGTTATAGGAATATTCGTAGTAGGATCCGTTCGTTATAGCATACCCCACTGTATTAACTGTGAATATAGTAAAGAAGAATATCAACAAGAAGCGTTCTGGTGATAGAATTCCCGGTGATGATCGTAAAAGAAAGGATATAACAATTGAAGAGAAGCTCGATTTTATCAACCTCAAAATCACCCTTCTCCCCCATCAAGTAAAGTGTTACATTTACTGTATGATTTCATTATTAGATATGAATGTAACATTTATTTAGACTGTGCTATCCTTTGTGTTAGGCTAACTACTAAATTTTTTCGATTTCGAGTAATCTGCACCTAACCCTATTTTCTCCATAAGCCCTGTTATTTCTATTACGCGATTTTCTATAACACGATATTTTACAAGAACACAATTATCGCGTTATAGCAGAATTACCTGTATTCCAAGCTAATGAATTTAATTGCACTCATTTACTTTTAAATATACAGTACAGTATGTATATAAACTCAGTCCACATCATTTGTAAGCTTTACATTTATTCAACTAAGAATTAAATTTTCCTAATTTCTGTGTCTATACAAAAACATTTGGTATATTGTACAGTGTACTTATATATATATATATATATATATATATATCAACAACCTCACCCCCCCAGGACTCGAACCCACGATCTTATGTGTGTGACAGGTACTTTATGTGTGTGTGTTACTCTTTCAAGCTTATTCCCATTTAATGCAGGGTGGTCAAAAACAAAGCAAATGTATACACACACATATTTATTTTCACTCTTCCTCACTGTTATTTATCTGATGCTGAGAAATTCCCCTTCCATAACAAAACTCTTTATCTGGTTTATATCACCAGTCACTTCCTACATGCCAGCTTCTGTAATCAGCAGCACATACCCTCCTTAAAAATCACTCAATGCAATGCATGCTTTCCACTCATGTATGTCACACAGAAGCTTCTTGCATGTCTGTATCCCCTCCAGTACATCATTCACTCCCTCCTGACTTTCGTCTCTGAAATTTACACAAATTTGATCAAACTTTCATTTCCTGTACAGATATCCCTGACTATGAATGGGTAATGGTTCTTTGAAAACCATTTGTTAAGTGAATACCCTATTTGTATATCAAATACCATAACACATGGGAAAAATAGGGTTTGGTTCCTCAGTGACAAGAAAACCCCAATAGCATACTTTAAAAAATTAAACAGGTCCACACACAACATAAAACCTACCTAACTACAAGAAAACCCCAATATTATTCCTTAAAAAAATTAAATAGGTTCACACACAACAAAAACCCTACATAACTATACTGTAATTCAGTTACTATCACATTAAAAACTTATATAATATAAATTTGGTACATTACCTCCAGGGAAAATATTTATATAAGTGAGAAATAGGTGAAATAATAGAGTATTTGTACTGTACAGTATCAGCAAATATTCGTAGAGTGAATGTTCAAATAGTGAAGGATACCTGTAACTTTCAATATGTTATACTACCTAGTAAGCAGATTCTGATCTACCCATTGTCAGACACTTATTTCACTTCCACAGCTCCTCATAAATGTATTCAAATTCCCTTCATTCTAGTTACCCTAAAAAACTGTGTACAGGTAGTTGTGTATGTACAGTAGCTAAAACAACTATCTGTGCTGGTGGGGGTCGATATGCTCCGAAATTTTACGTGTGACTGGTGACAGCCCTCATATACCAAAATCTATCGTCCAAGGTCTCATATTCTTTCCCACAAAGTATGCACAGATAGTTGTTTTAGCTACTGTATATGTACAGTACATACAATATAAAATTCACATGTTTTAGCTCATATTAATATTTCGGCTGTCCCTGATTAGGAATCAACCTTAAGCCATGGACATTACCGTGCTGAGGTTACATCAAGTAGCCATCAGTAGCTACAGTATAGTCATATTCTTTTTTTAGCTGGCGGTAATAAGCTAAGAGCGTGCAGTTCCTTGCAGATCATTAGCTCATATATAATATTCGATTAATATTGATACATCACTAATAGATCCATATATAACTGTTAAGCATACTCAATTCTGGCTCACTTTAATGATGAATTTAATGTCCATAAAGATATAACTGCTTGAAAACATTAACTTTTAAGATATGAGTGAAAAAACACAATTGAAATAAAGAATTCTCTATGTACCATTGAAGGCACAAACAAATTCACGCTTTAAGAGAATATATTCATCACTATTTCTTCTCTTTTCACTATTTATAATGTATATGAAGACAAATGACACCAAACATATAGAGCAATGGATAATAATGAAAATTTTATAAAAAGTTGAATCAAGTGTAAACACCAGATATTCATGTAAATGTGTCATCAACTAAAAAAAAAAAAAGACTATAGTAGATGACTAGTTAAGGCCTTAGCAAGGCAATATCCATGAAGTAGGTTCAAGTCCTATAATAATATACATGTATAGCTATAGAGTACAGATACATGTTCCTATGACAAAAGAAGCTGGACCATACCGAAGGGGACCCATCAACCAGGAAGCCTTGGTAGGACATCTTGTCACACTCGTTCTCGGAATCATGGTGGATCTGCAGCTGGTACTTGCGAAAGACAGCATAGGAGGCATTATAGCTGGCTCTGAATGCTGCTTCAGGGAGCTTTACCCTCACTAGCTTCAACTGTTTTGGGTCAATGTAACTTGACTTAGTTATGTGGAGGTCATTATGATCATGGCAATTTCCTTTGGTTGCTGATAATCATTGTTAATGTACTATGTAATTAATATTAAAAATCAAATAGCATGAGACTCTAATCACAAGTACAGTATTATGGAAGATATGTACAATACAGTACTTTGCTATACTGTATACCCAGAGTACTGTTTACTAAAAAAATAAATGGTTTTTAACAAACAGCTCTGGTATATTAGTGTTTTCAATTATATAATATTGTGAGAGTCTTTCAAGTGGTAGACTCTGGTTTAACTCCTTTATGATTCATTATTTTACTGGAAAATGATAACTGTACATTGAGTTATCACTAAATTTTTGTTGTGTGTATGTAAACCAAACTAATGTTTTCTAACATAATAATACTGTAACCTGTAATGTAGTGGCAATGCACTTGTATGTGAATGTCCCAAACTGAAGAAAAAGAGTGTAGGAAATGGAGAAATTATAGGGAGATAAAGCACATGTAGTTAATTGTTTATATAATTCAAGTGCAGTAAATTGAGTCAAGATGTTGAGCTTTACTATATCCTCTACAGCAGGGGTGATCAACCTACTGTCTGATGCAGCCCTAAGGGAGATTTAATGCAGCCCTCGGCAAATAGTTGAAATATAATTAATATTACTGCATATTTTATAGAAATTAGATATAACAAATATTATTATGATACTGATAAGTATCGCACATCTGGCATGTTTGATTAGGCGAGTGAAAGACTCTTAGGAATCTACTCGATATTTTCACTATACAGTAGAACGTCGATATAATGCGAGATACTCGTTCTAAGAGAGGTCGCTTTAAACCGAATTCCACTAAATCTAAGTGTTGTTTCAATGGAATAATTTAGTTTGGTACATGAGAGAAACACAAAATACTAAAAAGACCGAGTCTACCCAGATGCACCTCAGCCCATCTCCTAGAATAAACAAAACATTGTATTTTGTAGTACTATTATGTTAAAAGAAACACTCATAAATCAACACGGCTAAAATTAAGGGATGCGAAATGGTCTGTTTACTGGCTGGGAAGATGGAGGGGTGGGGAGGAGGGAGGGAGTGTGAGGTGATATGTTTGACAATTGATGCCAAGGTCTAGTGCTTATTTATTTATCTGTCCTTAAGAGTGATTAAGTTTTTCTCTTATAAAATGTCACCAAACTGACCTGGGAGAATATAATTAACATTGCTGGAATTCTTATAAGATAGTGATTAGTTTGAATATAAACATGCTATAGTTAGCATTAGAGATACAAATTTTAGTTCTAATTAATTTTATTAAAGGGCCAAAAATATTTTCTCTTGTGCATAATATATGACGTTTATATTCAAATTATTCGCTGTCTTGCAAGGATTCTAGCAATGCAAATTATATTCTCCTGACTTTAGACTGATATTATATGAGATAAAAACTGTAAGCCTATAGCAACCCAACCCTGGCTGGAAAGATGGGGGGGGGGGTGAAGTGAAGTGACAGTGACACGTTTGACAGCTGGGGCCGAAGGTTTATTGAAGTATTTATTTGTTTATTTATGTCCTTAAGATTTAGTTTTTGTTTTTTGTTTATAAAATGTCACAAGTGACGAGGGAGAATATAATTTACAGTGCTGGAATTCTTATAAGATAGTGATTAATTTGAATATAATCATGTTATAGTTTACACTAGACAAAAATTTTATTAATCATTTATTACATTATTTTGAGTACATGTACAATACAGTACAGCTTTGCCCTTAGGACAGTGTAGCATGCCCAGAGAATCATTAGGCGCGAATTTTAAATATGATGCACCAGCTTGACTCGTGCAAAATAAGAAAGATTCGCTTTAAATTAAAACATTGTCCTTAATTGTGGGTGTTGCTTTAAATCAACAATCTTAAATTGAATCGCTTTAAATCAACGTTCTACCGTACACTAATACTCCGTTTAGTACTCAGGATACGTTCCTGGACAATAGAGCGCTACTCAAAACAGCATTCTAAGGAATCATTATACCATTGCATACAGTATATGGATATGCATTCCTGATGACGTTATTTTTTACCTATGAGATATATACAGTACAGTATTGTATATGAAGGGTACAGATATTAATAAACACAGATTATTACGGTAACATATACAGTAATAACTAATTAATGAATAAATAATAAACAATATTGTATCATGAATGACAGTTGTTTGATGAATGAGTGTGAGATGCAGTGTATAGGTGGGGGGGAGGGAGGGATATCATATGACTTTGCTCTGGTTGATGCTAATCCATCTCTGCACCAATGAAATTATGATTCAGGTGGTGATATTAGAGGTAGTGGTGGTGATGATGGGGGTGGTGATGATGGAGGTGGTAATGATGGAGGGTGGGGTGGTAATGATGGTGGGGGTGGTAATGATGGAGGTGGTGGTGATGAGAGAGACTGTGCTAAGTGGTGAGGAGGTGATGTGTCTATTGGCGTTTTTGGTAACACTGCACCTGCAGCACTGCCAGAAGCTATTGAACAGCTGATACCTACCCACAAAATTGACACAAAATTGAATGCAAGTATAAATGAGCAACAGTGTATGCTTTAAACGTTATGTTACATAGCATTTTAAATTATGGAGTGAGAAAGCAAAAAGGTGGTGGTGATTAAGAGAGGTGGGGTGGAAGGGAGTGGTAACTCGCACCGGGTGTTGTCAAGCATTCCTCAGCAGCTGATCTCCAACCCGCCACCACACATTGTGTTTCAGTTAACCACACACAATTTTATGTTATACAATAAGACCCACACTTAATACAGCATGCCCTAATAATTCGCGGATATTTAATTTACGGACCGCGAATATTCGCGGATGTCACCCTGGATGTACCAAGAATGTCTGAGGGTAGTTTTAAAGTTGATGGCATTTTTGCAGCCGGGACAGGGAGCCATTCGTTCTAGAGACAGTAATTTCTTTTACCTGTATTGTACTAAACAGTATATGTGTGTGTGTGTGTGCATTGATACACACACAAAAAACACATACAAACAAATAATATTGGGAAAATCTTCTCAAAGCATTTTGTTGTCTTGTTTCTGATTATTTGTTAGATGATTTTCCCATTATTATTTATTTGTATGTGCTTTGTGGGTTTTTTTTTGTGTGTCTACACACACACAAATTTATACAATACAGGTAAAAGAAATAATTGTCCTAAGGGCGAACACATACCGTAAAGGGAATATACATTTCTTTGCACACGAATAAAAATGTAACCCCCCCCCCACCACGCCGGTCAGCAAATGTTATCTGCGGATTTGGCTATTCGTGGCCATTTTGAGAACCTAACCCTCATGAATTTTAAGGGTATGCTGTATAACAACTTCATGGTTGTCATGGCTGAAGCTTTTATTTTGTTTGCATTCTTAATAATGGTTCTAACAGCCAGGTTAAAAGTAGCACCGACATCCACCTGATGCTCGCCAGCTTCCAAACGCCTCAATACTTGTAATTTTACATCCAAGGAGATACTTTTCCATGGCACGTTAGACATATTATAGCATTAAAACTTGCAGGCCAATTTCTAGACATGAGTAAAAAAGAAAAAGAAAAAATAAAGTCAACAAGACTGTGTGCACAGTGTACAGTAAACACAATGAATTTTGTACTGTAGTTACACTGTAAACAGAGTGGTTGGTGCTTGTTAGCCAAGTGAGTAAAAACAAAGATCTGCTCTTTGTGTGTTGAGTGTTCGGACTCATGACTTTTGACTGCTTTTATTGTTTTTTCTTTCTTCTTTTTCATTTAAGAGCTTAAAGATGCAAGCAAGAGTGCTATAACAAACGGTGCTCCATGGGGGAAGTGCTAACCAGGGCATTACTGAAGCAAAATTATGATTTTGTTAATAAAACCAGTGATTTCTGCAAAAAGTGTTCTGATTATGATTCCTTCTTTAAGTTTACAAGACATGGTTAATACTAATAATCAATGTTATTATTGTGTATATTATTTACTACACTTATTTACATTAAGGTCAATGTGCAGCCTTCACACAGTTGCCCATCTAATGTGGCCCACTCAGGCCAAAAGGTTGAGCACCACTGTCTAGAGCAGAGCATTGTAAACAATAATTTCCAATTTGCATGAGTGAAGGAAATTATGGATCAAGAAAAATATAATACAAGAGGTCCCTGGATTATGTACACCAAACTTATGAACATTTGCCGATACAAACGAGGTCCCATAAAGTTAAACTTTAAATTTACTTTTTATTAATGGGGATTAGCCCACCCGCACACATTAGACAACACAAAAGCCTCCAATATCTTCCCAGGTGGTAGTATCTCCCTCTTTGATAGCTGCCTACTACCCGCTACCCTTATTTGACGACTTAATTTTTACTACCGAAATTTTAAACATTGTTCTGTAAGTACGGTATGCAAATAGGGTATGTGGTTCAACTTAGTATATTTGACTTAAGAACGACCGTAGGAAAGGAACTTGTACGTAACCCGGGGACTGCCTGTATATTAGTTTAAGTACAGCATTGTATATGTCCTTATAGGCTGGTGTGAGTGTTTCTCATGTATGAAGCAAATATTCCTTGACCCCAATGAAATAAAAATAGTGATACTAAACTACAGTGAACTCTTTAACTACCCACCAACCTATTATCTGCAACTGTCAAGCTTTCATCAAATTCACAGTAACGATAAGCCAAAATGTTAAGCAATAGCCATGAACAGAGACATAAGACATTTTGTGGCACAGTCATTTTTTGTTACACTTGGAGCACAGCAACTAATCACCTGGGTTATGTGCTGTTTCCAATTTTGGTACAATATAAAAATGTTACTTCAGTTATGTTATTTATAGTAGTGTATTTAGTTTACATTTATGACAGCATCATAAAAGGATAACTTAAAAGGTATATTTTGGAAATTGGATCACGTTATGATGTGCAGGAGAAAATGAAGAAATGTGTGTGTAGTAGTAGTTTCTACAAGAAGCTCCCTAAGCTTTAACTGATGAGAGAGATGAATATCAACCATCAAATTAATCTTATTTACATATTTTCTCTCTTCCAACTTATATAATACTGTACTTTTTCAATTATCAGTAACCAAATAAAGCCAATGATTTCTTATTCATGAATTCTTTACAATAATTACTTTTTACTGATCATACATTTTGCATAGGCTACCATCATTACCTTTTATCCATAGACTAACTTACAAACTTAAGGTTAGCCTGTTTAATAGAGAAAATAATGGTACGGTGAATGACGACAACTGAAATTACGAGTAAATGCAGCTTCCTGGTCGACAGGCCCCAACAAGTTGCCACAAATGGAAAAGAAAAATGTTAGTAGATAATTACAGGAGTAAACGAGGACTGGAGAAGATAAAGAACCAGGGAGAAAACTGATACTGAGATAAAACACTGAAACTAAACAGTTAGACATCTTTATATTATGAAGACAAATTTGAAAATATTATACCTGTACATGAAAAGATAAATCTAAATGAGTTAAAGTCTTCTTGGCTTTTTTCTTCTCCTTAACCTCCTTGACTCCATGCACATATGGGTGTAATACCTCAAGTGGTGAATTACACAGGAACCTCTTATACTGTGACTCAGAACACCTGTCTGGAGTGTCTCCATGGATGTTAACCTGGTACCTTTCATACACTTGGTGAGCCGTCTTGAAAGTTCGCAGAAACTCAGCACTGCTTGGTTGTGAACGAACTAATTTAACCTGGGTGTTAATGAAGTGTAACATATTATTAATTTATTTATTTATATGTATACCGTAATACACATCATTTCCTGCATTCAACTCAGAGTGGTATGTGTATCATTTTCAAACACTTGGGATACTGTCCACCACAGCCTCCAAAATGTACTGTCCACACCAGCATCTCCAACATAAGCAAAAAAGTTTAAATATTTGTAGAACTATAATAAGTGGTTTATCAAGCACACAACATTGGCACACAATACAGTAGTTGCCAGCTGCTTTTACTGTAAGATATAACTTAATTAAACAACACGAGAATGGAAAAGGAAGTACAGTAGAACTTTGATAAATCAGACTAATTGGGGCAGACTCCAATCCGAAAAATGTGATTTAAATTTAAAAAATTTGCGATGATCCTAAGTTGAAAGGTCGTAATTCAGGAACTGCCTGTATATGAATCATTCATAAAAGAAAAGCACCACACTTTTTTGAGTATTACAATTACACAAGATTTTAAAAAAGAAGATGGTCAGATCCCATGTCCATAAAAGACAAAAAACTTAAAGGAATTTGGTATAGTAAAAATCCAGAAATAAAAACACCATGCCAAATTATGATCCAGTCACATGCCAGTAGATCAGTTGGTAAAGCATTTGCCTCACAAGCAGATACTCAAGGATTCAATTCCCAACTAGCCTTTGTAAACTTACCTATTTAATAACTAAGTATATGAACATGAGAATCTGATTTTGTTTGACTATCCTTCAATGAACTAGCACTGTTAGAAAGTTAAGGTAATCCTCTAGCTGCTGAATGCATTCAGACCTAATGGCAGGAGTCTGCTTCTTTGGTGAGAACTTCCAACTTGGTTTAAGACTGACCTATGAAAGGTATGGGACAAAAGAAATGAAATAATCCTTCCTCCTCAGGGGCTGAAATTCAACAAGCTGCTTTAAACACCAGAGGGAACACAATCTTCATGGTGACAAATTCAATGCAGCACTAGAATCATGCTTATTCATGAATAAAAACCTTTCCTACTGGGTGGGAGAAGGGTTTCTTGCCCTGATCTAAAATAGGCAACAGTTTACCTGTTGTTCCCAAAAATTAAATAATCATCCTCAACTGACTTTATCACAGGTCGAGGATCATTTAACTGAAAATTCTGGGATTGATTATGTTTTAGAATTCAGATGCTTAGGCCTACTTACACAGGTTAAAATTTCCCTTGGTAGGCTTTCAGGAAGGGGCAACTGTAAAGTGTGGGGTAAGTTGACTTTAGGACACACTGGAGATTGGGGAGGTATTAATGAAAGGGTTAACAACACAAATCACTACCACATGTATCATAGAATAAGAATTATAAAAAAGTATCCCACCACAAACACTTGACAATGTATTTAGGACATGTACCACTCCTACTTCACTATCTCCATTATGTGGATTTAGTGAGGAAAACTGCAAAACTTGCATAAGTACCGTACCTTCAGAATTAAGTAAAACATTTAAATTTCACAAGAATTACACTAGTCTAGGTTTCATCACAGCTAATCCACTATGTCTAACACATTTTTTGCAACAAAACACAGATACATGGAAACAATTGACTTAAACTGCAGCATCAACATACCTCAAGAGTATGAGCAGGATTTTCAGGGAGAGGTTCATTTATATAATCTTCCAGAGTTTTTTGGTTGGTAGATGACTTTGTCTCTTTTGTCTGCATGGGAGACTCACCTCTGGCCACTGCTTCATGGGCAAATTTGGCACGTTTAGCTTCCCTACGTTCCCTACGGATATCTTTGGCTTTTCGACAAGGCGGCTTGTTGGGATTTGGACCTAAAATGCAAAAATCAAATTAATTAATTTCACTGACATTTAACTACTGTATACCTAGTGTTTATTTGAACAAGAATTTCTTGTTCAAGAAACAAATTCTAACATGAAATGAGTGTATTTAGTAAGTCAGTGCCTCTCCCCTCTCTCTGTAACATAAAAAAAGAATGAGATGCATAAGTGTTGTATTAGAGACAGAAACACATAATATATGTATGAAACAATCTTGGTTCTGTTCCTATGAGAATCTTGCACATTATATCTGTGTGAAGTCTAGGGCAGCAACCCATATCACACATTGCTCATGTGTGAGATCACCATATAGGCCACAGATACTTTATTGTGGATATCTGATAAAACTTTTTCTAAAATTATAGATATACAGGAATACCCCAGTTATCGCAAAGGATGAGTTCCTAAAATTCATTGTGGATAACGAATTTGTGAATATTAGGGCAAATTTACCCATAAGAATTAAAGTAAATGGGGGGGGGGATGCGTTCCCAGCCGGCAACTTTCACCACATATTCGGGACCAGGGTTGTGTGTATATTGTAGTACTGGTAAATGTGAGGAATAAATAAAAAATTATACTACAATGGACATGTGGGGCTGGGAGAGTCAAACAGCTGAGATCCCCAACACTGTTCCCTCCTCCTCTCACGATCCGCACGCTAAGTTCCGTACACATAAGAAATGTTTATTCCCTTTATATTTTCTATCTTATGATAATCATTTCCTTTATTCTTATTTTTTTTTGCACATTCTGTTTAAACGAGTGTGTTCATGTAACAGTTATAAAAAAAAAAATAAATAAATAAAAAATACATCTACCCAAAATTACAAGCTGAAAAATAACAATAATGCCACTCACAGCTAGGCCTGGTAGGGGGTGGCTGAGATCCCGATGCTGCACCCCCTTCCCCTCCCACAATCCGCACACTAACTCCTGCAGACGTAAGAAATGTTTAGTCTCTTTATGTTTTTGTCCTTATGACAATCATTTCATTTCATTTTTTTTTACACATTCTGTATGAAGGGACGCCGATGGTAGAACGGTACCGCTCTTGCCTTGCAAGCGAGATATCACGGGTTCGATTCCCGGGCCAGTGGAAAAGTTGTTTGGACATACTTCCTAGCCCCCATTAGTCCCTGTTCACCTAGCAGTAATGTAGGTACCTGTTGTAAATCGAAAGTTGCGAATTCGTATTCAGGGAAAGTTGTTGGAGCTTCCAATAACTTGATGACAAAAACCATTGACTCTTCAGGCTTCTACGCCCTTGACCCTTCAGGCTTTTACGCCCTTAACTCATGAGACATAAAGGCAAGCATGAACTTAGCATGCTTCCCTGTTGGATGCTGTAAATGCTTCTGCACTTCACCTTACACAGGATGTAGAGGGGTGCAAAAAAAAAAAAAAAATCTTTATGAACAACTGTGTGCATGTAAACAATTTTTTTTTTTAGAAAATGATGTATATCCACCCGAAATTACGAGTTCAAAAATAACAATAACACAGCCTTGACTGGTAAAGGGAAAAGTAGGGAGATGTAACTACAGGGACAGTCTAACTTGGTGACATGCCAAGTCCACACATACACACCCATATATCTTATTTTATAACAATACATTTTTTTATATACATGTACAAGAACACTCCATATAATGCAATAAAAGAACTACAAAAACAATATAAAATAAACACTGTGAACGAGTGAGCGTGTGGGCATGTGTGAGTTAGTGAGTGAGCATGTGGGCATGTGTGAGTTAGTGAGTGAGTGAGTGAGAGTGTGTGTGTGTGTATGACATTTGTAAACGAGTGTAAACATTTAAACTAGCTTGTCTGAAGTACTGTACCCCATTGCGCATGCTATGTGTAAATGGTCCCACCGATTATCATTAATATCTAAACAGAGTGGGTCCTCATGTGTGGGAAAAAACACGCTCATGTGAAGTGAGCCTTACAGCGGAATATGAGAGCTGCAGCTAGCCTGTGCAGTTTCAAATATTACCAAAGGTTATTGTAATTTTTCATTTGCTAATAAGCGGGATATGATTTGCAAATATCAAATAAGGGGTGTTAAAGTGTCAATTGCAGATAAGTGGGGTTGCGAATAGTGAGGTATTCCTGAACTGTACTATGTCCAATAACCCTAAAGTGTCTGAAAGTTGAATTATATAATGTTTAAGTTCAAACTGTGAGGGATTTACTGTTTTAAACACACGCACATACCACATGATGCCCCTCATAACACCATCTGTGAGGGAGTTACTACACTACATGTCTGCTGTTCAACACTTCAGCGTACAAGATCTATGTGACCTCCTCTGTAAACATTAATCTGTATGTTCACTGTATGTTCCTTTACCTTTCTCTAATGAAAGCTTTTGTTAAACCACCAATGTATGTAATAAGTCATTTATGTCCAATGCATATTTTCAGCCTTCGGGCTGCAGAACTTTTTCGATAAACCGTTAATTATTATTATTATTATTACACATACATACATTTAACTAGTTTCCCAGCACATGATTTTATTACAGTAAAGGTTGAACCTCTCCAATCCGGCACCCTCAGGACCTAACCAGAGCTAGAACATAGAATTTTCCGAACCACGGGTGGTCAATATATTACTGAATCAAAAATTATACAAGTTGAGTGTGTCTTACCACTGTCATCGGCCCACTCGCCCACCGGGGGATCCCAGACCAGCAAAATAGTAAAATCTTGTTGCCCTTATGATATTTTGGTCACCTCGGGCGACCGGGCGTATGTGAATTTCTACCCCTGCTCGTCAATGCAGGATCCACTGTATTATAAGTGATTTATATTGTATAAAATGCATTAATAAATATTATCTAAAAATTTAATTGTTATTTTTCATTAATTTCACTGTTTTGGTGGAAAAGGGGGTAAAAAAACACACACAAAATATATGAAAAGGTCATACTTGGGAACACATCTCATTATAATTGTTTTATTTTACTGGTAATTAATGATTCACGATACGACGATTCACCTTACACCACAATATTGGAGGACACATTTCCATCGTAACTCGAGGCTTTACTGTACTTGAGTATAAACGATAAATAAGCTATTGTAACATATGTATTGGTGGAGTTGTCATTGTTAACACAATTTTAAGGCATTGGCACTAGGAAACATGTACCAGAAGCATAAAAATACAAAACGATACATGACACGAAAAATTCATGCCAGACCATGGAATTAAGGACCAGGGAGGTTTGAACTGTAACACATGTAGTGTTAATCCTGATATTGTATTACAATAATTAAGTTTTGTAAGCTGCGTAGTTTTTATAATGTACTATCATCGTGATATGACAACTAAGTGGTTGGCTCAATATTATTGTTATGGGTATTAGGGTAGACTATCCAGATGGTGTTCTAAATACCCTGGTGCACTATCTATCCTGACTTTGATGGGTTAGAAGAAGTTTACTGTATATGGAAAAGCAAAGAGAATATAACAACTCACCTGCACCTGCTTTCAGAGGTTTGCTGCGGGTACCGGTACTTCCTGCTTTGAGGTCTTGACTAGCACCTCCTGCAGTTTCTTCTTCAGGTACACAAATGCTCTTCTGTGTCTCAGTATTTACAGGTGTCTTATTACTATTCATATTGCCATCATTTGTTTCTATAGCAAAAGAACCTATATCTGTTGAAAAATAATGTTCATAATTATTTAAATGGACGAATTGCATTGGAAATTTAGCAAAATGACTTCAAATTTAGAAGGTAAAATTGCAAGTAAAACTAATGCAAATATTATATTGGGACTAGTTTAAAAAAAGTCTGACATAATACTCACTCCTTGTTGTGTTTATATCATTTGTTGAAAGTGTGACAGAGGATAGATCTCGCTTGCTTTCAAATTTTGGAGTTACAAACTCTGAATTTCCCATTGTGCTCGTTGAGCTGTCTGAAATTAGTATAAGGCGCATATTAATTAATTTACTACCATACACTCTCTTTGTGAAATAACCTAGAGGCCATCTTAACATTCACAACAGATGAGAAATAGGAAGACCACAGGAAATAATCAAAAGTTACAGACAGGAAATACAAGTCACAAGATGAGAGTCTGGACAAAGATATCGTAATAACCACGGAAACTAGAAAAGGTTCAGTATCAGCCATCCTTGACTACAGCAATGTTATACTTCTTCCTCCTCTTCACAAATTTTCAGAACGCTATTCACCTTCCATGACTTTCCTGCTTTCACCTTCAAAAATATTTCACCAGACATACAATAATACCTGTACTGTATTACGCTTTTCCAGAAATTCATTTGCTCTTCAATCAACTTTTAATAAAAAAATACACAACCTTCCACTAGCATGATACCAAAGCTGAGCTTTTCATTTTCTAATACACGTAAATACTTAAATGCTGTATTCCTCTCTTCCTGTATAGGGCTTGAATATTGGTTTCCATCTATCCCCCCCAGGCAGATATCTATTTAAGTCACAATTTGATTAGGTGGCTATGTGTAGCTGACAGGTCATTCACGAGAGATACAACCCACACTAGACCTTTTTAAAGTCAGGGTTGAATCCAGTAGAAGAGATATGTCATAGTTTAGGTTCAAAAGTTGCAGACATTCATAACTGAAATATAGACAATATCAACTATGAATTTTTGGTGTTGAAAGACAAACTGTACAATTGGAATAATGTGCAAGGGAAGACTGTATATCAAAGGACATGTGTACAATAATTTTTGCAAACCTTGATTTAGTTTGCCTTTAAAATATTGGCCTAAACAGGTATCTAGTAATTTTTTCTGTGTATAATAAAGGTACAGTTTTGAACTTGCAATTTGGGCACAGAATTGATGAGAAACAAATATTCTATATTAAAAGAACAATCAATTAGATCTAAACTTGAAATCTACAGTGAAGAAATTAAGGTAATTTTGGTATGGACCAATTCAACATTACAGCTTCACCATCTATGAACTGAGTAAAGTGGTTATATAGAGATAAAAACCATTTTCAACCAGAAGTATTACCCTGGTTACTCACCACTTCCTATGGTTTGGTCTTCCTTCATATCCCCATAACTCAGGTATCGGTGCATGCGCTTGAGTATTTTTTTCTGTGACTTGCTTAATTTCAATTCTAGGGCATCACATCTGGGGAAATAATCAGCTAGTAAAAAATAAGTCTGATACCAGATACAGTATATGTTAAATCACTAAACACAATACAGTACAGTAAAACAATCAAAAACACAAACTGCATTACAGTATCTGTAACTCCAATAGCAGTTTATATACTGTATAGAACTTTTCACTGTCTTTGGGCTATAATTTGCAGTCAATCAATAGAGTTGTAAAAAGTATTGGACTTTGTTACTTAAGCAAATGTATTGTTGCATTGGCAAAATGTTACCCAAGTCGAAGTAAATATATCCACAGTTCAATGTACTCAAGTACTTGTAGAAGTAAAAAAGTATCTCATTCATTAAGTACTCAAGTAATGAATGTAAAACATAACAAGAAAATTATTAATCATCTCAAATATTAAAATAAATCCACAGTAAATTATAAAAATTAGTTAACTAAAGATAAAAATAAAACCCATAACATTACACACGTTTACTTACAAATCTTTCTATTGAGAGTAATCAATAACTGTTTCTCAAAATTAAGGCTGTCCAATCAGGATCTTTTAGCCTTAAATATAAGCCCAGCATGACTCAACAGATGCTCACAAACAGCAGATGCAGGTAGTGGGATGTTAAGCTTGAGAGATAAGTCACATAATGCCAGGAAAAACCTCAGTAGCTCCATTCCATCCCATGGGCAACCAAGTAGCTATCAAGCTCCTCCAGTTGAGGAGTTTGTGGATGATTGTTGCCTCTGTAGCACCAAACAAGGAAATGGTGGAAAGGGAGGCTTGGGAGCTTAAACTCTGTGTTCATTGCTTGGGCACATAGATGAAACAATATGAAAGAACACATATGATTGGTTAGCTTCCAAGATTGTCCTGTGAATGGATATTTAAAACTCTATTGTTTGGGATGGAACGAGTAACGCTTTTTGATTTTTCCATTGTATTGGAGGACAGAACATACTTCACTTTAATGCGTTTCACATAAACGATTCATCATAATAACGACAGCAATGAAATGCGACACCTCAACACACTAACAATACATTTTAACACAGTAGCGTAAGTTGATAATGTTCAAGATTTACCTGTGTGTGATCTGTTTAATGATTTACCAGACTTCACTGACTTTGAGACTGAAGGATCAGTTGGTGGTGGTGATGGGGAAGCAGTGCAATATGAGAGTGTGGGGGGGCAGGAGCAGGGGGGCACTAACACCACTCCCCTGTCTCGTATGACAGCAAACCGTCTCATTAAGCAGTTCAATGAGAGTCTAAAGGTTAGTTATTATTAGTCATTTAGTATACATGCAGTATTAATGTGTGTGAATAAGTGGTTGTAATTTTTTGTGGGGTTTATTAGGGTTATACAGGGTGAAAGTGTCTGAGGGCTGGTACTAAATTGACCCATTTAGCATGCAAACTATATTCACCACATTAATGATTTTCACTTTAACGACCATCTTCGTGGTACCAATTAGTCGTTAAAGTGAAGTATGGACCATAAAAGTATAATAAAACCATACTTAAGTAAAAGTACTGAAAAATTTGATTACTTTTTAAAAAGTAAATCCCAAAATTTTTACTTGAGTACTCAAGTAAATTTACTTAGTTACTTTACAACTCTGCCAACTCTGTACAAAAGACAATAAAAAAAAAATCCATATCTGAAAGTCACAGGGATTCATGTAAAATTTAATCCACCCTTACTCATCTTACAAGAAAATTCAGAACCGTATAAAACCATCTGTATAGACCAACTGCTACTGTATATGATCAGAAACAGCACTAAAATAAGAGTGCACCCTACATCACAAAAGAAATCTTTTAAAAATTCCTCACATAAATACTCCTCTGGCTTTCTGTTCTGTGATCATGTATTTAAGAACACTTGAATTTCTCCCCTCACATACCCTGTACATGCTGTTTACAGAGGCCTTCCTTTACTTGCTAAATATCATACTGATAAAGCTTCAGTGGATAAGGCTGATTACTACCCTCTGAAAGTAGCCTTTATTAGCATTCTGTTGGCTAGAACTTCATCTACTTTTTTTTTACGGAGATTAGCCCACCTAGGCACAGGTCACTGACCCACATTGGGGCCTTGGGGGGGGGGGCAAACTGTAATAATAATAATAATAATAATAATAATAATAATAATAATAATAATAATAATAATAATAATAATAATAATACAGGTACGTAATTCATCGTAAATAAAATTTATAATAAAATACAAAATTAGATATAAAATAACAATAATCCATAGTAAATAAAAATAATAAAATAATGATAATAATAATAATAATAACACTGTAATAATAATAATAATAATAATAATACAGTGGTCCCTCGGTTAACGAGCACAATCCGTTCCAGCAGGTTGCTCGTTAACCGAAAAACTCGTTAACCGAAACCATTGTTTCAATGGGTTTTTGGGTAATTGGTTCCAGCTCACCGAAAATTGCCTAAATTCAACAAAAAAGGTAGAAAAGTACACTTACTTTGAGGTGTGTATGTAGAAGTCTCCTGGATGATGATGATGATGGGAATTAGAATGGGGGTGGAGGAGAAGGAAGAAGAGAAGACATTGGGGTGGAAGAGAAGTCACCCCATGGCACCATTTCACCCATAAAATTTTAGTTCTCTTGGTGTATTTCAAGATTATTTTCTTTAAATCAACACTGCACTGCATTATATATTGTCAATATGTAAAATATATTTCAAAAGGTCCAATAATTTGCTTGGAAACACAGAGAAAAAGCGTTTAGTTGAAGAGAGTCTCAAGCAAGATGTTACCTCCACTGAAAACAGAGAGAGACTAACGCCTGTCTGGTGTGTTAACAGGCTGGATGGCATGCCAGAAACTAGTTTCTTTACCTTCAATTATGTTCAATAATTGTTAAAATGACTAAAAAAGTTAATATTAAACTTTTAAAATTATTGAATAGTATAAACTTCTTGATATTTACTAATATAGTAAGGAATTTAAGCCCTAAAACAGATTACTGTATTGGCGGACTAATACTACAGCTGGTGGACCGCCAAATGCAAGCGAAAACATGTTGAAGTCGGCTCGTAAAAAACTCGTTAATCGAGGGATTGCTCGTTAACCGAAGTTAAGAATCTTATGGAAGGTAAATCGTTAACCGAAATCTCGTTAACCGAGGCGCTCGTTAACCGAGGGACCACTGTAATAATAATAATAATAATAATAATACAGGTAATAATAATAATAATAATAACAATAATAATAATATAAAGAACTATAAAGAAACACAAAAATTAACAAAATTAAAATAAATAGTGAGAAATAATATATGTGTGTTGTGTTGTCAATAGTAAGAGAAACAACTGAGACCTGCAATTGTGTGTAAATGAGGCAGAAAATCAGATCAGCAACCTGGAACTTGGTCAAAATTTTTGTGATGCCGTATGGCAGCAGGCTCTACCATTAGACAACACATTATGCTTCCAATATCTTCCCAGGCGGTAGTACTGTACCTCCCTGTTTGATAGTTGCCTACTACCTACTACCAATGCTGCCTGGTTTGCTCTTTGGCTGCTGATTTCATTGGTGCTTCCCATTCTTCATGTGTTTCTGTTTGGCCTAATCATACTGGAAGGAATAGCAGTCCTACATCATTTGTTCTTCTTACTGCATCACAGATATCCTGGAACTGTGGCTTATATTCAGCAGGTTAATACTGACTTTAAGAAACATATCCTTTCATTGCCCTGAACCCCGAGTTTCCTTGAAGCTTGAAATTCCAGGACTATGACCAGGACTTCTTGTAAACTGTTGGCTAGGCCTGCTTCACATGAACTTTCAGTTGCATGCTGTACAACCACCATGTCATGCGGAGCCTTACAATAAGCTCTGTGCATTAAACACTCTGAGTCCTGCGCCAGCCACTAAAATGCTTTTCCCATTCCCTTGTGCATACATAGAGTCTGGCTCAGGACACTTCATGTGGGTGCTGTGTCCCATATTTCCTGTTGAGAACAGCCCTGAGTGTATGGCAGATCTATTATGTGCAGCTCATCAAAAGCTAATTAGAGCTAAAACTTAAAATAGCTACAAGTAATAGAACCATAAAATTCATAAATATAGAAGCACAGGTCAAAATGTACAGAGTAACTTACTTGATAGTATACATCGGGCAGCATGTTTTGTTCATTGTTGGTTTGTAGCAGTATTTACCACTACGTCGCCAACCACGATCAATTAAGTCTTGATAATCCCCAACACCCATTCGGTGTGACCACATACCTGCCAAGTCAAGTACATTAATATCAGAACAAATGTTTTATAAACATGAAATATCAATACTAATACAGTACTTGGGCTTAGGAAGCCTTCATCAACACTTTACTACATTTAAATCCAAATACATCTAGGTGTTCTTTGTCAGTCTGCTTATGTGTCTGTTAGAGAGTGCACTTACTGTTCCAGCAGCTACAGTTGTGTGTGTGCATGGGTGTACACATGCTTGCATGCATGTGTGAGTGTGTGTGTGTGTTTGTTTCAGTTTGTCAGTGTGCGTGTATCTGTGTGTAGTACAGTACAGCTACTCCTCGACTTACAACCACCCAGACATACGACCGCCCCAATCGCACCAAAAAATTTTCAAATTACTATGTATTTTCGAGTCCCGAAGTTAGTGATTGCGCTGTGTACTGACAAAATTTTCGTTTGTAGTTCCCTTTAAAATGGCTGGCATGCTTAAAAATGAGAGTTTTGTGGTGCTGAGTAGAAAAAGAGACACCCATTTTAGATTTTCTAAGCATTATCTTCGCATTTTCGACTTACGGCCAATTCGACTTACGACCTGGATTTGGGTCCGTAACCCCGTCGTAAGTCGAGGAGTGGCTGTATTTGCATATGTATGTGGGTGATGGCGGGAGACAAAATGTGAGTCAAAAAATAATGTCATACCGTATGTCATCTAGTCCTGATCAGTTACAGTGTGTGCATGAACACTACAGCTGAGATACAGTACTGTATGTTTATATAATAGCCCTTCATCCAAAATTGTCATAGGCTACAACACTGAGATTGGGTTGAGATTAACAGTAAGAGGGGTTACATTTAAGGGAGGCTAAGAGAACACCCAGTTTATGAGACAGACACAACCTAAGGAAGTAATATGCATTTAAATTAGGGTGAATTAAAATGATCAGTTGCATAATGGACCTTGTGGAAAATATTATTACAGAAAAGAACTCTTTCCTAATGGGTTTTATCCTTGATGGTTTTTAATTAGCAGTAAAAGGCTAAAGATCTAGCAAGAGCCGGTTAACAGCTAATCAAATCACTATGTCATAATGGTGGCCCTTTCCCCTAAAAATCCACATGATTAAGGATTCAGCTGACTATTTTGCCTCAGTTCCAGTTGAGTAGACCTGGACCCAGCTGCCTGAATTACAGGGTTGGGTTGGGTTGGGTGGTTCACTGACCAGGTCTGGTGTTATCCTGGATCCCCGATTTTTAAGAATGCTCCCAAAACAATGGAAACATGTCCTATGAAAGGCAATCGAAAATCACTTCCAAAAGAAAATAATGTGAGAATCATGTGGACCATAAATAAAAATAAAAACTAATAAAGGAAAAGATGAAACCCAGGAGGGCTCCAAAATACTGTACAGTATTGCCCAAAACTCCCTCAGTGACTTACTAAAACACTACAAATTAAACTAAATTCTATTATGCCTAAGGAAACATAGTTGCCTTACAAAAAAAAGTAACACTAAAATGATGATGACAGAAAGTTGCCTTCTATTCAACTTGTAATACTAAACAAGAGAGAAAACCAAACAAGTCCAAAGTTGACTCAGGGCCCAATGGGTTGTAAAGGATAATATGGATACAGGACAACTGAGTACTCAACCTTCAAAACATAACGAGGTAGAGATGACACCATTCACACTTAACTATATAAAAAGTAACCGTCTATTAGATTATGTTAGAAAAATAATAAGATCTAATCGGATGCCGAGTGAATGTCCACATCTGAACAAGTGAGGTAATGTCTGTAAATTGTTAGGTCGAAGAGAAGTTGAACAAGCAATATGTACAGGCAGTCCCCGGGTTATGTACGAGTTCCATTCCTACGGACGTTCTTAAGTCGAACCACATATGCTATGTGCATACCATACTTAAAGAACAATGTTTAAAATCCCATTATATCATAGTCCAAGTCCTTATATACATCTAAAGTCACTTAATTTTAATTTAAGAGAAAAGAAGAAATGAAAATAAAAAAATTCAGTAAATGAAAGTAAAAAATAAGTCATCAGGTAAATAAAATACCCGGTACTGTAAATTTAAAGTTTAACTTTGTGGGGCCTCGGTTGGATTGGTGGATGTTCATAAGCCAGACATACGTAACCTGAGGACCTCCTGGATATTTTAACTACATATTTTATGCTCCTGAACTACAGTACCAACTTTAAGACATTTTACCATAGAGCCCCCTGGACCACCCTATGTTTAAACCTAACCTAACCCAACTAGACAAAAGAAAAAACAAAAGAACCTAAAGATCCAAACTTGATATCAAAGTAAAAAAGCTAAAAAATAAACATTTCCGATGAAAATGTGAGTTTTATATGTTTTTGCTATTTTAGGTTAGGTGAAGTTAGGTTGATTAACTTTATGAACGAATATTTCCAAACTGGTAACAAATTCCACCACAAACGCTAGGCAACTAATACACTCTTAAAGTACTGTACTACCATACACACTGATTATAATCAGTATGAACCAAATTAACCTACCTAACCTTTCCTAAATACTACTGTAGTTGCAAACCTTCTATTTTCACCTTGCAAAAAAAAAAAGGGCAGTAAACGTGGAGACAGTCAGCACCAGAAATAACTTATGGAATTGAACCAAAATTTCTGGGATACTATTTGCCATGATATTGAACAGTGAACACAAAAAAGGAAATGGGAATGCACAGAACCTAACCAAAGAAACCTACCTAACTTCCTAGCCTAGGGGCTCTGGGTATTAAGCAAAAAGAATTGACACGTAATTTTATTTCTGGTACCAATGGAAGCAACTACAGGGTATCCTGAAGTGGCACGGTGTAATATTTATGATTTTTTTATGGACGTGAGAGCACGTCCGCACTGAGCGGCTCAGTTGTTGTACTGAAAGAAACAAAGAGCGGACGATAACACGTGCTGATAGAAGATTTTTTGGCGGAATATATACGGTAATTAATTAATTTTTTCACATACAAAACACGTAGAGGCATCATTTTAATATCATATTGGGGTATGCTATAACGAACGGATCCTACTATGAATATTCCTATAACGAACGGTTTTACCTATAAAATTGAGAATGCTATAACGAACGAAACTCCTACAACGAACATTATTTAAAATTTTTTTTTTTTTTTTACTGTTATTGTTTTTTTATTACAAGTATTAATGATATTCTTTATTTCAGGGGTTTAGATGCATATTTATGCACTTTTTTACAATTTTTAAAATTTTATATTATATTTTTCAGTGTTAAGTGGTTGTATTTGGGGGCCTGGAACGGATTAATCCTATAACGAACGAATGCTATAACGAACAAGGTTCTAGAACCAATTAGATTCGTTATAGCATACCCCACTGTATCAGGTTTTTGCCATGTTTTGCCCTGCAATTTCCTACATCCTTCATGCCCTGTCCACTGCTGGTGATGTATGATCATAGGTAGAGAAAAAGGAAAAAAATAAAAATAATAATTAAAATAAAAAGTTGCATTGATTTTACTAGTTAATATGATGTAAAGAACAACTGTGGAGATAAAGGTGGAGCAGACAGCTAACACCAGAAGGAGTAGATCGATTTTGTTCATTTTCCCACAGATGTTCTTTGGATGAGAGTAAATAATAAAAACAGTACAACAATGTACAGAACCTAATAAAACCTGACCTAACCAATCTAACCAAAAAAACCTACCTAACTTTGATATCTACACTCCTCGCCATTGCATTATGCACGAGGTGGCCGACGGGAAGTGATCTTTGCTGAAGTGTCTCACTCCCCCTCCACGCCAGCCAGCTGGGGCTGAGGCAGTTATTGTAAGTCTGGCAGCGACGGGAGATTCGAGGAGAAGTCAGCCAGCAATCAAAATGTTCACCAGTTGCCCGCGTAAATTTTGTGAACGAAGATTTATGATTTTTACCCCCCCCCCCGAAATTGCCCTTATTTATTGCCACAATGCCCATTGTTTCTTTGCTTTTTTTTTTTACCATAATGGGCAAGAGGAAAGATTCAACAAAAAAGCAGATAGCGTCAATTATTTAGTCTGCTTAAGGGCAAGAAACCTGTAAAGGAAATATCAAGAGTTGTTGGTGTGAGTGAACGATCAGTTCAGATTTGGATTAAACGATTTCGAGATGATGGCTTGGCAATATCAGTGCACAGCGGACAGCCAGGGAAGGCTCGAAAAACTTTCCAACGCACGTAACTGTTTTTAAGAGGCAAGTTGATGCTAATTCACGTCGGTCAGCACAGGAATTGAAAGAAAAAACCCTGTACTTCTCGGTGATATTTCTGTAAGGATTGTTCACCGCCGCATCAATGAAGACCTGCAGTTTCGCAGCCACGCACATGCAAGAAGCCACTCCTCACCCTTGTCCAAAGGCAGTGTAGGGTTGCTTTTGTCAAGGCTAATACTCAGTGGGATACGACCAAGTGGCACCACGCGCTGTGAAGCGACGAGGCAACGTTCTCTTTCACTGGAAGTCGTACTTTTAATGTGCACAGTGATTTGCTTGACCCCAAGTTCACTTTTAGCACAGTTAAGCATCCTGAGTTACTAATGGTGTGGGGTTGCTTCTCGTACTTTGGAACTGGTGATCTTGTTGTGCTACCTAGGAATGTGATGATGAACCAATTTAACTACTTGGAGCTGCTCTGTGATTATTTGCTCGGGTCTTTTGAAAAATGCCGCGCTGATGTTTTTATGCAGGACAGTACCCCATGTCACACAGCAAAATCTGTAATACAATGGCTTGTTGACTGTAAGGTAGACTTCACAGGTGATTGGCCAAGCAATTTGCCTGGTCTTAACCCGATAGAAAATAAGTGAAGCATTATCAAGCTTCGTCTACAAGGCAAGAACACAAATACCATCCCCAAGCTGGAGGCAGCCATTTGTGAGGAGTGGAATAATTTAGACCTACACATAATCCACAACTTGGCAGAGTCAGTTCCTTCATGCCTGCAAGAGTGTATCAAGAGAAAAGGGAGGCTTATAGACTACAGGAAGTTTGTTAACTTCTCATTAATTTTTTATTAATATTTCATCTTGTTGTTTATGTCCATCACGATCCCACACATAATGCAATGGCGAGAAGTGTAGTACCAATGAAAGCAACTTTCTTGAAGCGGCAAGATGTAATTTTACGTTTTTGTTAGGATGCGAGTGTACGGTCGGACCGAGCGGCTCAGTTGTTGCTCTGAAACAAACAAACAAACAAAGTGCAGTAGGCAACACGCGACAACACGGAAGATTTTACAGCTGAATATTTACGGTAAATAATCAATTTCTTAATTAATTTCTTCACATACAAAGCACATAGACATCACTTTTGTGTCATAGGATCAATATTTCGTCGTGTTTAACCTTCAATTTCCCTCATCCTTCATACCGTGCCCAATACTGGTGATAGAGTAGAAAAAATTAAATAAAAATTAGTATATTTATAATTAAAATAAAAAGTGGTATAATTTGTATTACTACTATCGTCCAAGAACAACTGTGGAAAAAATAACTTAATTGAATAACTCCCGGTGTTAGCTGTTTGCTTCACTATTACCACTGTGGAAAATATGAACAAAATATATAAATGCATTTGGGTGCTAACCATTTGCTCTGCCTTTACCAAAAGGCCTCTTCTATGAAAGGAACCATCACACAAATAGGTCTTTTTATATTAGTGCATCGTTCTATCTCTCGGTGTTAGAAATATGTTTTTCCAAATGTTTAAACAATGGATGAGTTGTCGGCTCTGAGTAAACACAAGAAATGCACTCTGTCACAAGTCCTGTATTTCTGCTGGTAACAACACATACACCAAAGCTAGCTGCCTCCGGGCTCCTGCTCGGCAGCTGGAGCCAACCTGTGACGTCACAACCAATCACAAAGCTTTTCACAGTTACGTGACTTTTAAGCTACTTTAACCCTTATTTTTTACACTTTTTGGGCCATTTTGTTTTAAAAATCATTACCACAGTGAATTTAAGCGTTTTCTTTACCCATTGACCTGCCATCTTACGAAAAAATTCCGACCGGCAACTCTTCTATTCTAAGACTTTTTCTTCTATGACATTTTTGTTGGAAAATAAGGTTAGGTTAGATTAGGTTTGATTTGTTTTTGGTGATTTTCTATGATTTTTTACACAGAAAAAGGGGTAGGTTAAGTTAGGTTATATTTCTTTCAGTAATAGAAATATCATAGAAGAAAAATGTCTTAGAATTATTTAAACATTCAGAAAAAAACATACAGGGTGTCCATAAATGATTACCCCAAAAACATTATGCTCTCATGCTTTAATCAGGGTAATCATTTATGGACACCCTGTATTTCTTACACCGAGAGATAGAACGGTGCACAGTACAAAAGGACTGAAAGAAAGAACTGCTATAAATTGACCCATAAATGTCCCTGTTGGTCAAACGATTACAATTAAGGTGTATGGAAAATGATAGAAAATATCATAAAAGCGATATTATGCAAATTGTATGGTAAAATTATCATTTTGTTCATGCACCTATTTGGAAGTTGTTCAATACACATCAAAACCATCGAAAAAAACATAATTTCAACCTAATCTTAAAATCCAAAAATTTGCTACATGACCTTTAACGATAATAACAACAATTGTATTCTTCATCGTTTTTGTCATTTTCATGAGGTAAGAAAATTTCTATGGTGACATGTCAGCTAGTTGATGGTTCAGGCATGCAAGAGGTGAATAAAAATGCCAAGCATGACTTCTGGAACCACTCACACACACACCATAATTTTGAATTCCCAAATTACATGGGTCAATCTTGGAACAGTGTAGGTCTCTTAAAGGTAAGAACACCGTCACTACATGAAAATTCCAGGAGCACCCACTTATTCCCTGGATGGTGCATTCCTCCTATATACGGTATCTCATCCATTCTTCTGGGGAAAAGTTAAATATACACTGTAATACACATATTTAGTCCTACAAATAACACCTTGTGAGATCAATTTTCACATCTTATCTATGTACAGTAATATAGCCCCATGACCAAACACTCAGTGCAGGTAAACACTTGTTGCAATGTTAAGCATAAACAATGTTCTGCAAATAATATTACCATGACTAAAATTTGTGTTCTTATTTTTACAGTAGCCACACTCATAGCCACTGTGGTCCGCCATATACTCGACTATAGTGAAGGACGGGTCCCTCCACTCAGCCATGTTCACCACTTGGCTCCCTGGACCTGCTGCTCTGTGGCCTCTGGTGCAGGTGATAGGGGTTACGTCAATAAAATAATATATATTGCAAATATGTAGATTATTTTAGTGTAAATTATTGAACTGTTTAATTTTAATATCCAAATAACATAAATAATAAGTAAATGATGTACTATATTTCTGTATTCTCTAATATTTTTATTTTATTTTATCAGTTCACTCGCCGTTCAGGGGTTCGAACTGTACTTTGTTATTTTTTAAGGGCCTGGAAAAAACTAGCGCTGTTTGGTTGGGTCACAGCATCCTTGACAAAAACTGTGGATTGAACCCTGGACACTAGCGACAAGCAAGTGCTTTACTGTTACTTTTATCCTATTCGCCACTGATCGGCTCGCTAGCCGCCCGGGCGATCGGTCACGTCTCTGATTATTTTTCCTTTTCATTTATCTTCTTCAACAAAAGATCGGCTCGCTAGCCGCCCGGGCGATCGGTCACGTCTCTGATTACTTTTCCTTTTCATTTATCTTCTTCACCTAAGGATCGGCTCGCTAGCCGCCCGGGCGATCGGCCACGTCTCTGTCATGCACTGTTGGCAAATACTGGGCATGTACCGGCTCCTGAATGTACCTGAACCCGCTCCAGTGTTGGTCAAGTCTTGTCTTGAAAGAGCTCACACTCGGTGCCGTCACAACACTCTCTGGTAGATTGTTCCAAGAGTTTACAACCCTTACTCCGAAAAAGTTTGCCCTCACGGTTTTCTGGACTTGCGGCTTCTTCAATCTTGAACTGTGACCCCTTGTGGGGCGAGCGTCCGCCAGCTCCAAGTAAGGACACTCAACTGAGTAGTGCCCCTTGAGATGCTTATACACCTCAACTAGGTCCCCCCTTGCCCGTCTGTAGTATAAGCTAGGCAAGTTCAGGCGCTCCAATCTCTCAGGGTAGCTGAGGTGCCGAAGTGCAGGCACCAGTCTGGTGGCCTTCCTTTGAACATTTTCAACCAACTGACAGTCCCTAGCATATCTCGGGGACCAGATGGGGTGACAGTACTCCAGATGGGGAAGCACTTCACTCCTGAAGATCGTTACGAGGGACGGACCGTATAGATATCTGAACGACCTTCTTATAAGACCCAATAAATTATTTGCCTGATTTACCTTCTTCTAGCAATGGCCCGAGAACTTCAGCTCATTGTCAACATACACACCTAGGTCCTTCTCACACACAGTCTCAACTTGTGCAGTTTCATCATCCCGTTGGGACATATGATACGCCTCCTTACCGTTGGTACGCCCCAGGTGCATCCTCTTACACTTCGTGACATTGAATCTCAGCAGCCATTTCTTCGACCATTCTTGGAGCCCACAGAGGTCCTTTTGCAGTTCTTCACAGTCCGCTTGGTTCTTAATTTCCCGAAATAACTTGGCGTCATCGGCAAACATTTGTATGGAACAAACAAACAACAGCGGGCCCAATACACTGCCCTGTGGTACCCCACTTGTGACAGGTACAGATGACGATTTCGTGCCATTAATCACCACACACTGCTTGCGGTCATGTAGAAAGTCTTCTTATGAGGGCCTGAGCTGCCACCATTCATGAGGGCCTGAGCTGCCACCATTCATGAGGGCCTGGGCTGCCACCATTTTATAAGGGCCTGTGTGTCAGTAACAATTCCTTTTACTCTCATACTTATTACCATGGGTAGCGTGACGAGAAGGCTCGTGGGTAGATGTAATGATAGTGACAAGTAATAGGGAAGAAATAACGGTAAATACTGTAGGTCAATAATAGACGCAATATACAAATACAAAATTTATTTAAACATTAATATGAAATTAGGAGAAAGAATTTATATGTGCCAACAGACGAAATATAATACTAGGCCCTCAGGCTCAACATACTCACACCACTACTGGGTGAACATACTCAATAACACTTCCAACCCTACTGGGTGGACATACTCAATAACACATAACTCTTATAGTCACTTAGCACCATAAAGACCAGGGCAAATGCCACTACAACACTCAGTCGTCAGGAGTGATACTCAAGCAACAGCCACGGGGTCCAGCCACCATGGAGTACTTTCCGACGAACTCTGAAGATCCCAGTGGATTAATCCCACCACACAAATAGCCCGACTGAGTTAGACACTCATCCACCAATGATGGGGCTGGTAGTGGTGTGTGGCTTGGTGATCCGGGGTCACCTCGCAGGCCGAGCATTAGGGCCAGACGAGCCAGCTATGGGGGCCATAGGTAGTCTGAAGTGTCTGACGGCCGGGTCTGACGAAGGTAACTGATCCTACTGGACCTCGGACATCTCCCCAGACATAGTGGATACCACATCCACGCTACAGACACGGCCTAGGCTGCGTTAGGGACCTGTATGGATGAAGGGACGGGCACTTACTAACGGTAGAAATGCCCGCGGCACCCACTCAAAATAGGCCAGGGAGTCCACCTACTTCTATTTCGATGAATTAATTTACTGTACACTCTGACGTTGAAACTGAGACTATGAACTCAGTTTCATTCCCTACTATTATCCTCACTAACAATGCTCTGACTCAGCTATCAAAAGCAAAATTAAATTGATTACAAAGGGTTGGATGGCAACAGGGCCCAACATACAGCGTCTGCTACGAAATCCGCGGATTATATTCAAAGTTCCCTCAAGGAAACAGAGAAAACGGGGGACGTTCCACTGGGGGACTCGGAAGGTTTTGTGGACGTTTGAGCGTAATGAATCCTTAAGGTTTTCAGGTTAGCCGTCATCACGATCATGACATTCTATCCACGCTAGGACATTTCCCCGAATTCCGTACCCTTCCAGTTTGATTTTCAGCCTTTCGTGGGGTACACTGTCGAAAGCCTTGGTAAAATCTAAGTAAATATTGTCGATATTACCAACCCGTTCCAGAATATGGGTCCAAATATCCAATACCTTGAGCAATTGTGTTAAGCAGGAGCGCCCCGGCATAAAACCGTGTTAGCAATCTTTTACAAGGTTGTTTCGTATTTGATGTTCCATTGCGGCATCTCTGATAATACTCTCAAGTACTTTACATATTATGCTGGTCAGGCTCACCGGTCTATAGTTGTTCGTGGAGTGACGATCGCCCTTCTTGAAGATAGGACTCACATAAGCCACTTTCCATTCACTGGGGACCATTTGTTCATCTAAGCATTTACAAAACAGAATCTTCAGGGGCTCTGCAAGCTCGTTGCACAACTCTCTTAGCACTCTAGGATGCACCATGTCAGATCCGGGACTCTTATGGACTTTTAGCCTGGACAGTTTATTTCTAATACCCTCTTCTGTGAACACAACGTGGGTCAGTGCTGTGTCGAACCGTCTGTCCTCAAACGCAGGAAGGTTAGTTGCATCCTCTCTTGTGAACATCGAGGAAAAGAAGCTGTTCAATGCCTCAGCTTTATCCTGGTCAGAATCTGCGTAACTACATCCACCAGCCTCAGGTCTGATACTCCTACTCGCGTTTTCAGTTTCGATTTTGCATAACGGTAAAACGCCTTTGGGTTTGACTTGACCTTGCTTGCAACCAGCCTCTGGAACTCCTTTTAAATCCTCCTACACTCTATCTTTGCTTGGTTTCTGGCTCTTGTATACATCCTCCTGTCTTGCTCATCGTTTGACCCAACCCAAAAGACTTTTTTTGTAATATAATTAAGGATGATGGGATAATAACTGAAATATTAATGAGCGCAGTTGAGGGCATGAGGGCCAGGGGGAGGCAAAGACAGGGTTGGATGAATGAGAGATTGTGAACTCTTGGAACAATCTAAAAGAAGTGTTGTGACAGCACCGAGTGAGAGCTCCCTCAAGACAAAGCTGAACAGGTTCAGATACATTCGGGAGCCAGTTCATGCCCAGTACTTGCCAACAGTGCGTAAAAGAGAAGTGACCAACCGTCCTAGCGGCTAACGAGCCGATCAGTGGAGAAGAGGAGAACAGTTAATAAAGTAAAAAGAGAGAGATACAAAACCTTGGATTGGTAAAAACAGCCCGAGAACGTGAGGAGTGGATGACTGTTGTCGCCAATCTTCTGATATGAGGACGGTACTCTGATTGATTGATATATCAGCTAATAAGAGTATATTGTTATGAACCCCTTTTGTCGCTTACCAGCTTCCGCTGCTGGTTACCAGGGGCTAGATCGTGTATATAGAAGCAATAGATACATCATAATTGTCGTCGAATTACCACTAGGTGTCCCGCCAGTCTACGGTAATTTCCCTATGATCGGTATCAGTGTACAGACAAAACAATAGATTTCCATCAGGTTACAGAAACACACTTGTGAGCTGTAGTCTTCTTTAATAATAACTAAGTCTTCACAAAACTGTTCACAGGGTATTTCTTTACCACTGGACTTCTTCTTTACTTCGAATATATACAGTCAGTACACTACCAATGTACAATTCCTTAAGTGTGTCTTTTCACTTTAAATTACTCACAACAATTACACAATTCTTAAACACTAATTATATTTAGCTCTGACTAGGCTTGTGTACTGACCACGGTCGTACATGTTAGTTTACGTGAAATCAGACGATTCATATTATGCTCAATAGCCATAAAACATGGAGCTATAACTTTTTATTGAGTCACCCATTTAAGACGTCCGTTTTCTTAGCGCTTCAGTACACTTGAGACCTTCGTTTTCTCTAAAGTAGAACCTAAACTAAACTTCTCTAGTAATACCTATTAATATCCCATATGATGATTTAGAATGCAAAATTATGCATGAATGCATATGCGTTCCATTAGGTTAGATATGTCTGCTTACAGAGGAAACATTCAAGATCCATTGTGAGTGATGTTGAAAGCTTCAACTGTATTTACTTTTAGTAAAATTGTCACATAAGCTCAGTGTAAAGTTTGTCAGTGAGAGTAACGGATCCTGAGAGTGTCCTTGGAGATGCCCTGAGTTTCCAATTGCTACTGAAGTTAGACCATTTTAAATCTCACTCATCAGATAATCTGATGATTGTATTGAAATTATTGTCAGTTTTGTATTTTAGTAAATCACTTATCTAACAATTATGAAGTGGACCTTAACAGACCACCACACAAACGTCACGTGGGCCAACTTCACCTTTATCCTCTTCACCAATGATTGGCTCGTTAGCCGCTTAGGTGATCGGCCGCGTCTCTGTTATGCACTGTTGGCACGTACTGGGCATGCACTGGCTCCTGCATGTATCTGAACCTGATCCAGTGCGTGTCAAGACTAAGAGAGCTGTGCAACGAGCTTGCAGAGCCCCTGAAGATTCTGTTTTGTAAATGCCTGGATGAACAAATGGTCCCCAGTGAATGGAAAGTGGCTTATGTGAGTCCTATCTTCAAGAAGGGCGATAGTCACTCCACGAACAACTATAGACCGGTGAGCCTGACCAGCATAATATGTAAAGTACTTGAGAGTATTATCAGAGATGCCGCGATGGAACATCTACTACGAAACAACCTTGTAAAAGATTGCCAACACGGTTTTATGCCGGGGCGCTCTTGCTTGACACAATTGCTCAAGGTATTGGATATTTGGACCCATATTCTAGAACGGGGTGGTAATATCGACAATATTTACCTAGATTTTGCCAAGGCTTTCGACAGTGTACCCCACGAAAGGCTGAAAATCAAACTGGAAGGGTACGGAATTCGGGGAAATGTCCTAGCGTGGATAGAAGACTTTCTACATGACCGCAAGCAATGTGTGGTGATTAATGGCACGAAATCGTCATCTGTACCTGTAACAAGTGGGGTACCGCAGGGTAGTGTATTGGGCCCGCTGTTGTTTGTTTGTTTCATAAATGATATGCCTGACGTTGTACACTCCTCCATACAAATGTTTGCCGATGATGGCAAGTTATTTCGGGAAATTAAGAACCAAGCGGACTGTGAAGAGCTGCAGAAGGACCTCTGTGGGCTCCAGGAATGGTCGAAGGAATGGCTGCTGAGATTCAATGTCACGAAGTGTAAGAGGATGCACCTGGGGCGTACCAACGGTAAGGAGGCGTATCATATGTCCCAACGGGATGAAGAAAATGTACTAGTTGAGACTGTGTGTGAGAAGGACCTAGGTGTGTATGTTGACAATGAGCTGAAGTTCTCGGGCCATTGTGAGAAGAAGGTAAATCAGGCAAATAAATTATTGGGTCTTATAAGAAGGTCGTTCAGATATCTAGACGGTCCGTCCCTCGTGACGATCTTCAGGAGTGAAGTGCTTCCCCATCTGGAGTACTGTCACCCCATCTGGTCCCCGAGATATGCTAGGGACTGTCAGTTGGTTGAAAATGTTCAAAGGAGGGCCACCAAACTGGTGCCTGCACTTCGGCACCTCAGCTACCCTGAGAGATTGGAGCGCCTGAACTTGCCTAGCTTATACTACAGACGGGCAAGGGGGGACCTAGTTGAGGTTTATAAGCATCTCAGGGGGCACTACTCAGTTGAGTGTCCTTACTTGGAGCTGGCGGACGCTCGCCCCACAAGGGGTCACAGCTCAAGATTGAAGAAGCCGCAAGTCCAGAAAACCGTGAGGGCAAACTTTTTCGGAGTGAGGGTTGTAAACTCTTGGAACAATCTACCAGAGAGTGTTGTGACGGCACCGAGTGTGAGCTCTTTCAAGAGAAGACTTGACCAACACTGGAGTGGGTTCAGGTACATTCAGGAGCCGGTGCATGCCCAGTATTTGCCAACAGTGCGTGACAGAGACGTGACCGATCGCTCGGGCGGCTAGCGAGCCGATCTTTTGGTGAAGAATATAAATGAAACGAGACGTGACCGATCGCCCAAGCGGCTAACAAGCCGATCAGTGGCGAAGAGGATAAAAGTAAAAAAGACTGGTCTTGAAAGAGCTCACACTCCGTGCCACTACAACACTCTCTGGCAGATTATTCCAAGAGTTCACAACTCTCACTCCGAAAAAGTTACCTCTCACAGTTTTCTGGGCTTGCGGCTTCTTCAACCTTGAGTTGTGACCCCTTGTGGGGCGAGCGTCCGCCAGCTCCAGGTAAGGACACTCGACTGAGTACTGCCCTTGAGATGTTTATACACCTCAATTAGGTCCCCCCCTTGCCCGTCTGTAGTATAAGCTAGGCAATTTCAGGTGCTCTAATCTCTCAGGGTAGCTGAGGTACCGAAGTGCAGGCACTAGTCTGGTGGCCCTCCTTTAGAAATTTTCAATCAACTGCCAGTCTCTAGAATATCTCGGGGACCAGACGGCAATTCTTTACAAGGTTGTTTCGTATTTGTTCCATCCGTATCCAAACCTGGAACATACACACACACACACACACACACACACACACACACACACACACACACACACACACACACACTGACATATTTCCAATGAAGAGGGTAGATGATACAGATACACAGTTCTCTTCCATAATTTATACATTAATAGAAAAGGAAATAAATTTAACAACGAAAAAAGACAATAACGGGAAACTAATGGAGACAAATTCCAAACCACAGAAAAGAAAAGATGAATCTGCCATAAATGTGACAAATACGAGAAAAGAAAACAACCCACAAAATAGAGATACAAGACAACAAAGAGAGATGACGAAATATAAAAAGAGAAACAAGGAATCAAAGAAAGAACCAAAGATAAAAGAGCGAGAAGGAATGCACATAAGAAAGAGGACAAAAGATAAAGGGGAGACAGAAACAAGGCATTGAGGCGAGAGAGAGAGAGAGAGAGAGAGAGAGAGAGAGAGAGAGAGAGAGAGAGAGAGAGAGAGAGAGAGAGAGACTGCAGTTACACAAACTCTACCCATGTATAGAACTGTAAACAAACACATTTCACACTGGAGAAATCACTGAAAAAGAAACCAGAATAATCAAATAAATCACACGTAAATTACAAACGAACTGCAGGGTAAACAAACCACTCCCAAAGAATCTAACTAAACCTATAATCAAACACACACAAAAAAACTTAATAAATAAAAATAAAAAAAATGTTACGTATCTGAGGAGTAACCAGACTACTGTGTACAAATTACAGGTAAACAAACCAAACAAAAAACCACACAAATTCAAAGCAAGGTTACACAAACCATATATAAACCACACGCAAACAAATAGCTGACAATAAATTAAAGGTAAACAAGTAAAGTAAAATCAACACAGAATAGACAAATCACAAGCATCCAAATTATAAACAAATACAAGTCAATCACACAAGATCACTCGGGACAAACACCCCCCATAGGCAATCCTTTAAAGACACGTAACATGGGTAGTGTAGTATAAGCCTTGTCGTTAAGTGTGGTTAAGGCAACGAGGTTTTATGGTCACTACTTAGGCCGGACAAAAGACCCCTCGGACAAAACCCATTCAGTTAAAGTGCAAAATAGGTTAGGTATTACAGTCTTATGATATAATGGGATAAAATAAATGTAATATTTTACATGTCAGAGAAGTGTTCTTAAACTGTAAATAATAAAGAATAAAGATGTTTTTTAAAATTTTCATTATTATTATTATTTTATTATTATTTGTCTTAGGCCACGACAGCTGTTAGAGCACACCATCTCGTCCTTCCTGTCAAACAAGAGCTGTTCTCATACGACTGAAACTAAAATTATTACAGTTTATATAATAAGATAAAAAATTAGTAAAAACAACAATATTGACATGACTGAGGCCTTGGAGTATTGCAGACCATTTGAAAACACCTGATGAATACAATACGTATATCTGAAAATTATCACATATGAATTCCCAATATCCATAGTGTTCAATAGCTATGTGATGATGTAAACATGTCAAATGGACCAGTAGAACCATGTAGCAATAAGAGAGTTTCTTTACGGATTTGTTGTAAAAAAAAATGTGTTTAAAATGAGAAGGGTTAACTAGATACGTGGTGTGAGAGGTGTGAGAGGCGACTGGCCACAGGGAGAGACCGAAAACAAGGGATAGGATGATAACTATAGGGAATAGGGAAACACGTAATGCATAACGGGACATTGACTTAACATCGTCACGTATTATTTTTGATCGGTAAGTTAAGGTGTGGAATAGGGTAGGGCGTCGGAGTTATGTAGGACGTAGGTGGAATTTCTCTGACAGTTTCAGGGCCACACACCGGCAAGATAGTGAGTGTCCCAGATCTCTTAGCTGTGGCGGGACCATCGCTGGGGAAGCCACATATTCCCAACTCTCTAAGTGTATTTAATTTAGTTAGGAATTAAGGACTTCAAATCTCTTGTAGGGAGCTCAGTAAAATGGGAATTAATAATGAAGCCTTCCTATTTAATTCCTACTAGATCAGTGGTCTTAGTAAGTATAGTAATTTGACTCTCACGTGCCGAGAAGGGATCATATTAACGTTTTCTGTTGAAATGACTGCACTGCTTAATTTATGAGAAAACACGTGATAAGCTATTTCCGATGTTTTGTTTTTTAATGATATCTGAATTATTATCTGAGCCTTCACGTTACAAATGAACCCACAACACACAAACCCAGCACAGACAACTCAAAACACATATAAGCGCACCAGAGTGGGCAGATAATTTTTTAATTTGCCCCACGAGGGGGCTAGTTTATTGGGCACCCCCTTGCATCCAGTGCAAGGTGAAGCGCAAAAGCGTTTACAGTGCCCAACTGGGAAGCATGTGTAGTTCATGCTTGCATTCATGACTCATGCATTAAGGGCGTAAAAGCCTGAAGGGTCATGGGTTTTTCCAGCAAGTTACATAAAGTGACAGAATGATGAGTGTGTGGAGGGAAAATTCCCGGTACAATTCATCTGTTTTTGGCAAAGCGTGGCAGGTCCCTAATAATGTCAAGTGCCAGGCCTGTCACTAGGAGGAGGGATATCTGGTCAGGGAAGGACGAGGTGTTGGTAACGGCTGGGGAACTGTAGGAGGAGGTCATAGGGCAAGTGAGGATGTAGTGAGGGAGGGTGTGAGAGTCGCATCTACGCCAAGAAGGATGTCCCCCACCAACCTCTATACGTCCCCCTTGAAGCCGACACCACCGACGTACACGCCATCACAATCACACTAAAAGGTATGTCCCTCAATATTGTCAATGTCTATGTGCCTCCCTCCACCTCTACTGCACCTGTCCTACCACAACATATCACCTCCACCCCAACCCTTCTTGTGGGGGACCTCAATGCCCGACACCCCAGTCTCTGCTCCCAGGGGCCCTACCCAAACTCCCGGGGTAACTCCTGACTTTCTTACCTACAAACCACTGATGACCCTGTTACCAACACCTCTTCCCTCCCTGACCAGATATCCCTCCTCCTAGACCCAGGCCTGGCACTTGACATTATTAGGGACCTGCCACGCTTTGCCATAAACAGATAAATTGTACCGTGAACCCCCCCACCACACTCATCATTCTGTCACTTTATGTAACTTGCTGACAAAACCCATGACCCTTCAGGCTTTTACGCCCTTAATGCATGAGTCATGAAGGCAAGCATGAACTATGCATGCTTCCCAGATGGGCGCTGTAAACGTTTTTGTGCTTCACCTTGCACAGGATGACAAGGGGGTGCCCAATAAACCAGCCCCCTCGGGGGCATATAGAAAAAAATATATAGAGTCGGGTTGGCCACAAAGTTTACAAACAGTGCGGCCAGGCTCAGGGTTGCCAATGTACTCCCATAGGTACCTGTGCCCTAGGCGCAGTCTCATGTACACAATCTGTTGGGATCGAGTCAGGGATTGATACTCTTTGTAGTGGCGGTTGTCGTCACCGGTTACAGCGTCATAGTGGCGTAGTGTGACGCTGCCCCGTTGTTTCAGGTGTGTCCAATGTTCGTCGAATGCTTCTCGTTGTGCGGCGTGTATGCGAGATTTGGGATGATTCAGGGAGAGGGCGAGGGTGGCTACAATATCTTCTTCTTGTGTCGCTTCTTTGGCAAGCCGATCAACAGTGTCACAGGCAGTTATTCCTATATGTGACGGGATCCAAATAAACTTGACACGGGTGTCATCAGTTTGTTTTAACCCGGTGACGGCGGATAGGGTGTGTTGGGCGGCAGGGGAGGCAGAGACGAGCAAGAGAGGAGCCATGTGGACGGGTGTCAGCTGACGGTTACAATTATAATTATGGGGGCGGAGACTTCACCCGTCCCGACAGGAAGAAGTGGACCCTCGCCAGCGTGTCACTGGGTATGACAAAGGAGGACCTGGGAGTGTCGCATTTTATTTGGCGAATCGTCGTAATAAATAAATAAATATTATATAAATAAATAAATAAATAAATAAATATTTAACGATAGTTCTTCGTATTCTTGTATCACACTCTAAATAAGCGGTATATCGTGAAATATTCTCGCGGATATACTGTTTATGACGATGATTCACGAAGCATATTGTTATTTTCTGTTGAATATGTGTCAGTCGGTATGGTCAACAGTAAAATGAGTTCCTTTTCTGAACCTGAAAATTAATCACGTATATCTAGCAATAACTGGCCAGTCCTAATAGTCCTCCACAACGTGTATTGAGCGATAAATAAGGTCTAGGCATAACTACGGCATCGTTTGTTTGCCACAGTGCCTGTACTGTGATATATAACTGGTAAAACTGTATGAAGTGTTTTGAGGACCACCGACACTGATTAAGATTGAAATATTTAGCGTTTTTCCCCCTTGATATTTTTCCCATATGATACTGAGTATAGAACAGGTACTTATATAACAATGGTATAAAATTTTCAATATCTGTTTTCAAATTATATTTTGGAAGTATATTATTATTATAATTTGTATTATTATTAATATTATTATTATTATTATTATTAGTAGTAGTAGTAGTGATAAAATGCAACAACTGACGTAGCAATTGCTAGAGAACTTGAAAAAAAAGTAGCTATAGCGCAAGAGGTGGGAGCCTCGAACTGTCTAATACCGTTAACGATAAGGGCAAAAGGCTTCAGCCTTAATAAACAAGGTTTTACAGATGCCATTGCTCTAAGGTACGGTAGGCCAGTAGAAGATTTGCCCTTCCAATGCGTGTGTGGCTCATCCTACGTCGTGGCTCACCCTACGACATTGATCGCACCATGGTGTGCAAGAAGGGCGGCTTCGTATGCATAAGGCATGACGAAATAAAGGATCTTACAACAAATATACTGAAGGAAACCTGTCACGACGTCACGGTGGAATCGACCCTCCTCCCATTGGACGGTGAGAATCTTTATCACAGGTCTTCCAACACATCCAACAAAGCCTGGTGTGGACGTCAGCACTCGAGAATTTTAGACGCGGGGACAGCGAGCCTTCTTTGACGTCAGGATATTCGACCCCATGGCCGCATGTCACCGTAACCCATCTCTCGAGGCTGCACACAAGAGGAACGAAAACGACAAGAACTGGGAGTAATCGCAGAGAGTTCAGAATGTGGATCACGGCAGCTTCACTCCTCTGGTGTTCACAACTTCTGGTGGGATGGGACCAAGTGCAAGATGCTTCTATGCAAGACTAGCCGAGGTATTATCTGAACAGAAGCAGCAGCCCATAAGCCACGTTGCAGCCTGGTTGAGATGTCGACCGTCCTTCTCTCTGCTTCGGTCTGCATTGCTTTGACTCAGGGGAACGAAATATTTAGCCCCAAAGCCAACAACAGTTGCAGATACTGACTATGAGGCAATAGTCACTGAATGCATACAGTAGATCTGCTACTTAACTAACTCAACACAGCTAGGATAGCTACTTTTGTATTAGGATATTTAATATTAAGTAATAAAATGGTGGCGATGGTGTGGCTATTGGGGGAGGCCACGTTAAAAAAAAATATTATTATTATTATTATTATCATTATTATTATTATTATTATTATTATTATTATTATTATTATTATTAGTAGTAGTAGTAGTAGTAGTAGTAGTAACTATTATAAACAGTACAGGAAGTTCTAGAAATTTATTATAATTATCTTTACCAACATAACCTTTAAAATTCTTGTTAACAGTGTGAATATTCTTGATGATTCACCCGCTTTCATAATATATCTTATAATGGTTCAGTGGGAGAATCAAGCTCTCTGTGTACAGGCCATTGTCATATATTAAGTGACCTAGCGTATGGCGAATCCGTAGAGAGAGAGAGAGAGAGAGAGAGAGAGAGAGAGAGAGAGAGAGAGAGAGAGAGAGAGAGAGATTTTACTCGTAGTTTAGTTAGTCTACCTACTTAAGTGTGTCTGTCTACGTGTCTAGTTGTTTCTCTGTCCCTCAATAACTTTCCTGTCTGTTTTTCTACCTGTCTGGTTCTTACTCACCCAGTCCCCCTCTTATCTCTCTCTCTCTCTCTCTACTGTTCCTACACGCATCAACAGTAGCACTCGTACATCAGTCTCCCTCACCTGTCATGGCTGCCATCACCGTCGTCATTACCAAGTAACTCAGGTAGAGACCTTAATTAATAAGACGATGCTCAAGGCTGAGTGACGTGGGTGGGTTCGTGACGTGAATGGATGAGTGACGTGGATATGTGTGAGGGATGGATGAGTGACAAAATTGCAGAGAAAAACACATTACACGCACACGGACATACACACTATATAAAACAGACATACAACACTCACGCACATGAATAACACACGCAAACAAAAACATATACAGTAGGGCACATATACTAATAGCACACACACACACACACACACACACACGCACACACACACACATGCGCGCGACACGGTCCTTGAATGACAATACTGAGTTTTAGAATTTATTCCCCTAGAAAAGGTAGAAATATTGTATTTTTTTGTCAAGTAGTTTAGCAGTGAAATTATATATTTACACATTGTCTTCAGTGAGGGAGCTTTTGGCGCGCGGAATATAACGGGATAAATATTCCGTCGTGTATGTAAAAAAAAAATGCGTGTTATTATAATTATTTTTTAAAGTGTTCATCGTGATTTTAAATCTTAAATTTTTATTTTTGTTGTATTATCACAACTGTATTGTTATCATCATTTATGTATGTTGGTTGCACGGAAGAAGCAGCGACAACTACAGCAAGAGTTACGGTGAAAATAACTTATTGACCTAAAATTCTTAATTATTTAGTTAATAGTTAATAGAACATCCAAGTCAATATATTTACTTTCACGCGATAAAAAAGTCAGTCCTTATATTTACATCGGCGCAAACTTAAAAAAAGAAAACATTGCTCCCATAACATGTAAGACGTAGAACTGAAGAAAATACTGAAGTGTGAGACTGACCCAAGTCACCCAACTGTACTGGTTACATTGTAGTGGATTCCTCCCCTACAACCGCCGTGTCGCTGACCAGCCGACCTTCTTCAAATTCCCCAGCGTGCGCCTCGTGGCCGAGGTCGGCAACCAGCGCCGCCTAACATAGCGGAGGTCAACTATCAACTCACGCCTACCCCCGTTATATAAGACCCCACTCCGCCGTGACCACTCTTTTTCTTCCTACAGCCACCAGCAAGCAACACCTCCTCCTCCTCCACTCCTGCCTTGTAGTCCTCGCTCCCGCCGGCGACCATGGCGACCCACAAGCTGCCTGTCCTCCTCTGAGCACCCTCACCAACCAGCTCTCTCTACACCACGCTTGGACTCACGCTGCCACCCCCCAGCACCAAGCTGCATTGTACATCCAATACAATATGTATACAGAGAGCACATTATGAGTTTCCTTTCTCCAACCCATCCTGAGTGTGAACCAATATCTCATAACCCCACAACATCATGAAGCTCTCCATTTACTGTCACGTAACACGCTACTTTAAGTAACACAAAGACAGGGCCAGGTTGGTGGTAGGATGATGGCAGGGAGAGACATGGTGATGGCAGGGAGATCGATATGGTGGTAGCAGAGAGACCGATATGGTGGAGGCAGGGAAAAAGGCTGGGTGGTGGCAGGGAGAAAGGCAGGGTGGTGGCAGGGAGAAAGGCAGGGTGGTGGCAGAGAGAGAAAGGGAGCCAGTGTAAGTATTCATGTCTACTTTCTTTTTTGGGCGCGAATCCCTTACTGCTTCCCGGTAGTACAGCGGTAATGCCCTCTCACCTCTGTGTTCAGGTTCAATCCCCGGCCCAGGCCAGATGTGAGAAGAGTGTTAACTAGTTTGACCTCGTCAAACATCACAGGTTCTCTCCGGGTACTCCGATTTCCTCTTGTACGGACAGTGGACAATGGAGGGCGTAAATAAACTAACAACGATCAGACTAACTGCCTGAACTGCTAGTAAGCTGATAAGTGGTGAAATACTAAATAATAAAAAAAAAAGATCAAGATGGCGACCAAGATTGAAGAAGCCGCAGGTCCAGAAAACTGTGAGGGCAAACTTTTTCGGAGTGAGAGTTATGAACTCTTGGAACAATCTACCAGAAAGTGTTGTGACGGCACCGAGTGTGAGCTCTTTCTAAAACAGACTTGACCAACACAGGAGCAGATTCAGGTACATTCAGGAGCCGGTGCATGCCCACAATTGCCCAGTACTTGCCAACAGTCCGTAACAGAGACGTGACCGATCGCCCAAGCGGCTAACGAGCCGATCAGTGGTGAAGAGGATAAAAGAAAAAAAAAACTTTAGTGGTACCCAGCACCCGCCCCCACCCAGACACCCTGACGCGTATCCGTGCCTCTTGTGGTGAATAACACGCCACGGATGGTGATTGTCAAAGTGCCAGCACCAGCTACGACCCGTGATGGTCAAGATGGTGTACGACAATTCTTCACAACACGACCTAACTCTGAGCCACCGTTGTAGAACAAATTGTTAACGCGAACCACAGTAACAAAAAAACAAATATATCTTCCTATACCTTTCATAGGATACTATCAATATATATATATATATATATATATATATATATATATATATATATATATATATATATATATATATATATATATATATATATATATATATATATATATGCAAAGAGAGAGAGAGAGAGAGAGAGAGGTATTTATAAAGGATGATGATGTCACAATGAAGCAAGTTACTCAGATTTGATGAACGAGTATGTGCTGGCGAGAGCGCTGGTTCATTCTGTATCTGCCTAACACACTGTGTAGATTAACTTGCATCACCCCTAAGGAACGCTTTAATCAGTGCGAAGTATGAGTCACCTCCCATCTCATATATCATTTATAAATTACTTGATGCACTATGGGAGGGGCGGGTCAGTGTTTGGCGCGAGACGGTGTTATCCAGGCACGTAGGAGGATGGTCTTGACACACCCTCAACCAGGTGACACCCTTTTAAGAGGAGTATTTACTTCCCATGAATCATATGTGGTGACCTGGTTGTAAACAGTGACAAAAACACGGTTGCTTAAAGAATCAACACCATGATCCCGAGAAAGGGGCAATATTACGTAAGAACAAAGAGAGATGATGTTTGCCACCGCTATGAGTTATCGACCAATATTTCACTTGCCATTGCTAAAATAACTAATTCACTCAGGTGCCGTGACTGTGCCAAATACTGTATACACGAAAAACGCTGATATTTACACTCAACCCAGACA